>NC_091285.1:176094385-176413712 GCF_032444005.1 Ranitomeya imitator | reverse complement strand
GTACTTTTTTCCCTGTCCTGTATTTTGTATAATATGTCATGATGTGATGCGACTTCTCTTTCCTTGTATTTACTGTACATTTTGCAATGTCATGGGGTGTATGTAACCTGTCTCCTTCCCCCAATACTTGCAGCCCTGAGCTATAATGTAATTAAGCTTTGTCAACATCACTAGTGGAGGAATAGCCATTCTTCCTCACAGCAGGTGTCTAGTCAAATGTAAATACTACCTAGACTGCCTGGAGCCCACCAGTCTAGAATCTTCTCATTGACCCAACCATTGAATAGAAGGTGTGACCCCTACCCACCTTCATGGGCGGATCCCAGGAGCTCAGACAATCCATTCTTATTTTGAGATCAGATGTGAGTTGATCCTTGAAGGAGAAGGAGTGGGGATTCTTAGCTGAGGCAAGACCCCATGTCCATCTGGGACTGCGGAAGCGAACGGGGCGAGACTTGAGCTGAGGACATATCTCGTCGTTTGTGAGATTGTTTTGGGATCTATTGGACTCGTGTGGACTATTGCTTTGTTACCTGGCACAAGGATTATTGGGAGGTGCCCCCGAACCTGTTCCATTGGACTAATTGTGGACTCTTTAGATCTACCTGCATGTGTTATTCCAGCGTTCTTGATAATAAATCTGTTGAATCATCGCTCGTCCTGTTGTCCCTTCTTGCTCTGCCGTACACCCCGTCACACCTTCATCCTACATGGGTCGAAATTCGTGGAGGGAAAAATGGTAACAAAATTCTCATTGGGGTCTGTTACAAACCCCCGAATATAACAGAAATCATGGAAAGTCTACTTCTAAAGCAGATAGATGAAGCTGCAACCCATAATGAGGTCCTGGTTATGGGGGACTTTAACTACCCGGATATTAACTGGGAAACAGAAACCTGTGAAACCCATAAAGGCAACAGGTTTCTGCTAATAACCAAGAAAAATTATCTTTCACAATTGGTGCAGAATCCAACCAGAGGAGCAGCACTTTTAGACCTAATACTATCTAATAGACCTGACAGAATAACAAATCTGCAGGTGGTCGGGCATCTAGGAAATAGCGACCACAATATTGTACAGTTTCACCTGTCTTTCACTAGGGGGACTTGTCAGGGAGTCACAAAAACACTGAACTTTAGGAAGGCAAAGTTTGACCAGCTTAGAGATGCCCTTAATCTGGTAGACTGGGATAATATTCTCAGAAATAAGAATACAGATAATAAATGGAAAATGTTTAAGAACATCCTAAATAGGCACTGTAAGCGGTTTATACCTTGTGGGAATAAAAGGACTAGAAATAGGAAAAACCCAATGTGGCTAAACAAAGAAGTAAGATAGGCAATTAACAGTAAAAAGAAAGCATTTGCACTACTAAAGCAGGATGGCACCATTGAAGCTCTAAAAAACTATAGGGAGAAAAATACTTTATCTAAAAAACTAATTAAAGCTGCCAAAAAGGAATCAGAGAAGCACATTGCTATGGAGAGTAAAACTAATCCCAAACTGTTCTTCAACTATATCAATAGTAAAAGAATAAAAACTGAAAATGTAGGCTCCTTAAAAAATAGTGAGGAAAGAATGGTTGTAGATGACGAGGAAAAAGCTAACATATTAAACACCTTCTTCTCCACAGTATTCACTGTGGAAAATGAAATGCTAGGTGAAATCCCAAGAAACAATGAAAACCCTATATTAAGGGTCACCAATCTAACCCAAGAAGAGGTGCGAAACCGGCTAAATAAGATTAAAATAGATAAATCTCCGGGTCCGGATGGCATACACCCACGAGTACTAAGGGAACTAAGTAATGTAATAGATAAACCATTATTTCTTATTTTTAGGGACTCTATAGCGACGGGGTCTGTTCCGCAGGACTGGCGCATAGCAAATGTGGTGCCAATATTCAAAAAGGGCTCTAAAAGTGAACCTGGAAATTATAGGCCAGTAAGTCTAACCTCTATTGTTGGTAAAATATTTGAAGGGTTTCTGAGGGATGTTATTCTGGATTATCTCAATGACAATAACTGTTTAACTCCATATCAGCATGGGTTTATGAGAAATCGCTCCTGTCAAACCAATCTAATCAGTTTTTATGAAGAGGTAAGCTATAGGCTGGACCACAGTGAGTCATTGGACGTGGTATATCTCGATTTTTCCAAAGCGTTTCATACCGTGCCGCACAAGAGGTTGGTACACAAAATGAGAATGCTTGGTCTGGGGGAAAATGTGTGTAAATGGGTTAGTAACTGGCTTAGTGATAGAAAGCAGAGGGTGGTTATAAATGGTATAGTCTCTAACTTGGTCGCTGTGACAAAAGGGGTACCGCAGGGGTCGGTATTGGGACCTGTTCTCTTCAACATATTCATTAATGATCTGGTAGAAGGTTTACACAGTAAAATATCGATATTTGCAGATGATACAAAACTATGTAAAGCAGTTAATACAAGAGAAGATAGTATTCTGCTACAGATGGATCTGGATAAGTTGGAAACTTGGGCTGAAAGGTGGCAGATGAGGTTTAACAATGATAAATGTAAGGTTATACACATGGGAAGAAGGAATCAATATCACCATTACACACTGAACGGGAAACCACTGGGTAAATCTGACAGGGAGAAGGACTTGGGGATCCTAGTTAATGATAAACTTACCTGGAGCAGCCAGTGCCAGGCAGCAGCTGCCAAGGCAAACAGGATCATGGGGTGCATTAAAAGAGGTCTGGATACACATGATGAGAGCATTATACTGCCTTTGTACAAATCCCTAGTTAGACCGCACATGGAGTACTGTGTCCAGTTTTGGGCACCGGTGCTCAGGAAGGATATAATGGAACTAGAGAGAATACAAAGGAGGGCAACAAAATTAATAAAGGGGATGGGAGAACTACAATACCCAGATAGATTAGCGAAATTAGAATTATTTAGTCTAGAAAAAAGACGACTGAGGGGCGATCTAATAACCATGTATAAGTATATAAGGAGACAATACAAATATCTAGCTGAGGATCTGTTTACACCAAGGAAGGTGATGGGCACAAGGGGGCATTCTTTGCGTCTGGAGGAGAGAAGGTTTTTCCACCAACATAGAAGAGGATTCTTTACTGTTAGGGCAGTGAGAATCTGGAATTGCTTGCCTGAGGAGGTGGTGATGGCGAACTCAGTCGAGGGGTTCAAGAGAGGAATGGATGTCTTCCTGGAGCAGAACAATATTGTATCATACAATTATTAGGTTCTGTAGAAGGACGTAGATCAGGGGATTTATTATGATGGAACATAGGCTGAACTGGATGGACAAATGTCTTTTTTCGGCCTTACTAACTATGTTACTATGTTACTATGTTACATACTGATGGGAGATTGCATGGACTCAGAGCTGTGTTATCGCAGATTCAGGACGGGAAAGAGTGGGTGATTGCTTACTTGACTTGTTCTTTCCATGACTCAGAACAGAATCTGATCAACTACAGTTCATTCAAGTTGGAGCTGCTGGCATTAGTGTTGGCTATGACAGAGAAGTTCACGGAATACCTGTTGGGGTCTGAAGTTCTGGTGCGCACTGACAACAGCCCACTGGCCCACCTGGAGAATGCAAAGCTAGGGCCCTGGAAAAACGATGGGTGGCTAGAATAGCTAAATACATATAAGATTGCCTACAGAAGGGTAGCTGAAAACACACACGCAGATGTGTTATCCAGAGTACCACACGAGAAACCTAGTTCCAACCGAGACGAAGAACTTGAGGCTGAAGAAATTCCAGAGTTCCGGAGTCCTGCCAGGACTTTGGCAGCTACGCAGGAACAGGTTAATCAAAACCCCAGGAAAATATATTGGGATAGCCTCGTGACGAGTGGGTGCGAGATCAACAGGAGGATGGAGATCTTGCACAAATCCGACAGTGGGTGGCACTCAAACATCTACCTAGCAAGAATGAGAGAGAAGCCTTGTCTCATGGGGCCCTACAAATTATTTGGCAATGGGAGAGATTACATCTAAAGAATGGACTGTTGTATCTCAAAATTCAGTTCCAGCAAGCCCTATCCCTTGGCAAGTGGTAGTTCCTAAAGCACTGTTGCACAAAGTGGATGTAGAGGCACATGAGAAAGGAGCTCATTTTGGCCAGGAGAAAACCTTTCAGTGGCTATGGAAATTAGTTTACTACCCCTTACTGAAGATGGAGGTCGAAGAAGTATGTAGACACTGTAGGAGCTGCTAATTGTCCAAACCTCTGGAGGAGAGGGCCCCCACACAAACTATTGTATCCTCAGCCCTACTAGAGGTCTTGATGATCCACTATTTGACAATTGGTCTGGCCCATCAAGGATATGAACACTGCTTGGTAATGACGGATCACTTCACCAAATTTGCTTTTGTGACTCTGACCCGAGATCAAACTGCAGAATCTGCGGCCCATGCCGTCTGTAAGAACTTTGTCCAGGTGTACGGCTGTCAAAAGAGGATACATTCGGACCATGGGGCCTGTTTTCTGGGATGAGTAATGGAGGAGCTGCATTGTATATACCAAATTGGGAGGTCTCGGACGATGCCCTACCACCCTCAGGGTTATGGAGCATGTAAATGATTCAACCAGACTCTCATTCAGATGTTGAGAACATTGGAGGAAGATCGTAAGGTGCGCTAGCCTGAATTCATAGCAGGACTAGAGTGGGTATATAACATTGCATCACAGAGTACACCCCTTACACCCTGCTCTTCAGCAGATCAGGTAAAGAGATCACAGAGCTGGAGCTGGACTCAGAGGAGGACTACCCACCTGTGAACAAGAACATCGCCATCGGCTGCAGACGCTACATTGCTTGGTGCAGATATGGTTTCAAGAGTTGGAGCATTCTGAGGCAACTCCTCTATGAGGGACAGCTCTACAGGCTGGAGACTGGGTGTTAGTATGAAAGAAACGCCCAGGAGATAAACTTGACTATCGATGGGAGAAGACACCCTACCGGGTGAAGCAGCGAGTCAACCCTGAAGGACTCATCTATGAAGTCCAGCCTGAGGGAGAAGATGCCATATACAGTTAGGGCCAGAAATATTTGGACAGTGACACAATTTTCGCGAGTTGGGCTCTGCATGCCACCACATTGGATTTGAAATGAAACCTCTACAACAGAATTCAAGTGCAGATTGTAACGTTTAATTTGAAGGGTTGAACAAAAATATCTGATAGAAAATGTAGGAATTGTACATATTTCTTTACAAACACTCCACATTTTAGGAGGTCAAAAGTAATTGGACAAATAAACATAACACAAACAAAATATTTTTATTTTCAATATTTTGTTGCAAATCCTTTGGAGGCAATCACTGCCTTAAGTCTGGAACCCATGGACATCACCAAACGCTGGGTTTCCTCCTTCTTAATGCTTTGCCAGGCCTTTACAGCCGCAGCCTTCAGGTCTTGCTTGTTTGTGGGTCTTTCCGTCTTAAGTCTGGATTTGAGCAAGTGAAATGCATGCTCAATTGGGTTTAGATCTGAAGATTGACTTGGCCATTGCAGAATGTTCCACTTTTTGGCACTCATGAACTCCTGGGTAGCTTTGGCTGTATGCTTGGGGTCATTGTCCATCTGTACTATGAAGCGCCGTCCAATCAACTTTGCAGCATTTGGCTGAATCTGGGCTGAAAGTATATCCCGGTACACTTCAGAATTCATCCGGCTACTCTTGTCTGCTCTTATGTCATCAATAAACACAAGTGACCCAGTGCCATTGAAAGCCATGCATGCCCATGCCATCACGTTGCCTCCACCATGTTTTACAGAGGATGTGGTGTGCCTTGGATCATGTGCCGTTCCCTTTCTTCTCCAAACTTTTTTCTTCCCATCATTCTGGTACAGGTTGATCTTTGTCTCATCTGTCCATAGAATACTTTTCCAGAACTGAGCTGGCTTCTTAAGGTGTTTTTCTGCAAATTTAACTCTGGCCTGTCTATTTTTGGTATTGATGAATGGTTTGCATCTAGATGTGAACCCTTTTTATTTACTGTCATGGAGTCTTCTCTTTACTGTTGACTTAGAGACAGATACACCTACTTCACTGAGAGTGTTCTGGACTTCAGTTGATGTTGTGAACGGGTTCTTCTTCACCAAATTAAGTATGCGGCGATCATCCACCACTGTTGTCATCCGTGGACGCCCAGGCCTTTTTGAGTTCCCAAGCTCACCAGTCAATTCCTTTTTTCTCAGAATGTACCCAACTGTTGATTTTGCTACTCCAAGCATGTCTGCTATCTCTCTGATGGATTTTTTCTTTTTTTTCAGCCTCAGGATGTTCTGCTTCACCTCAATTGAGAGTTCATTTGACCGCATGTTGTCTGCTCACAGCAACAGCTTCCAAATGCAAAACCACACACCTGGAATCCACCCCTGACCTTTTAACTACTTCATTGATTACAGGTTAACGAGGGAGACGCCTTCAGAGTTAATTGCAGCCCTTAGAGTCCATTGTCCAATTATTTTTGGTCCCTTGAAAAAGAGGACGCTATGCATTACAGAGCTATGATTCCTAAACCCTTTCTCCGATATGGATGTGGAAACTATCATATTGCAGCTGGGAGTGTGCACTTTCAGCCCATATTATATATATATAATTGTATTTCTGAACATGTTTTTGTAAACAGCTAAAATAACAAAACTTGTGTCACTGTCCAAATATTTCTGGCCCTAACTGTAGCACACAGGAACCTTCTCCACCCCGGGGGAAACCGAGACAATGTCTAAGAGAAGGAGGAAAAACCAAGCATTGCTGAGAGCCTTCCCTTAGTCAATAGCAATTGGGAAGAAGACGAATGCCCAAAGCTACCGCAAGTTGGGCCGGAAGGAGAGCAAATATCTGAGACTCCTGGGACTCTTGAAATTCCTGAAATGGCTGTTTCACCAGAACTGGGCGCATTCCCACCCCATCTGACCAACCTGAATCAACTACCCAACTTTATTCGATGAAATCTCTTAGTTTACGACATTATGAATGCTCAACAGCAGGAAAAACACCTAACCAGTTTGATCAGGAACATTTTGTTTGGCAACAAATCGTTCAAGGGATGTGAGAATGTCAACGCATACTGCAAAAAGAGAGGGCGAATGTAAGAAAAAGACCCGGATCAGGCAAACCTACTCCGTGACGGATCCGGAACTGTCGGAACTGTCACCCAGGTTGCTCGGAGGAAAGCATAAGGCCCCGGACCGACCTTTGTGCTCTGGAATAGGGGGCGTGGCTAAGATAAAAGAGCTGCAGCATGCGGCAAATCAGTCACTCTTAGCGAGAACGTGCAGCGCTTAGGAGTGCAGTGTCAGGGTTCCTACTGTAGAGCATCCAGACAGAGCAGGCCCAAGCCAGAAGGGTCTGGGAGCCACAACCAGAGACTGCCAACAAAGATGCATCCAGTCCCCACTGACATCGCTGACTGTGAGTGACAAGTCACGCAGTCAGGACATAGACACGTGAATCTGGGTCACCCACCGTGAGTGGTTTCCCATTATACCTGCTTTTCATCATTCCTTGACTCTGGATTCTGACAAGGAAAAAGACTCTGCTCTGCCCTGCTCATCATTTCTCATCCCACCGATCATCCACTGGAACACGAAGAGTCACCGCCAGTGCCTGGATCCAGGACACCATCTTCTCCAGGACTACAACGGACCTCATATGCTCCATGGCCTTGGCGCCAACACTCATATCCCGAAAACCGCATTCTGATGTCGTTGGACTGAGAAGTTTGCTATTCTTGAGCTTCCTACCCTATTCACTACCCCTGTTTTCCCTGAGTTCCAACCCCCCTGTTGAACTATACTGTTTTCCCCATTTTCTTCCTGCGAGGAGTATACCTTTTAAAGTAAACCCCACCTTAGCCCTTGCTCTGCCTTTGACCCATTGCTGCATCTTGCAACCTGCTCACATGAGCAGGTGATGTCACAAAAGGTGTTGGTGGAGGAGGCTGAACAGCATTTGAAATCTCTATTTGCGGTGGTGTCAAGCTCTACATGCTAGCATTTTGGGAATTTCCACATTGCTGGACGGCGAATCTTACGCAGTGTGCATGCTCTGCAAGAAAAAAATTAATCTTGAAAACACAAACTCAAATAGACTAGGAACTTTGGCTATACAACAAGCTTTATAAATCATTAGGTGTAAAATATGTTGACTTCAGACCTCTCTCAGTTTCTAATTTTCCTATATAGTCTTGTAAACGAGAACAGTTATAGTTTCCTATGTGAAACAGATGTGTCTATTTCCTGCATCACATAATATTGCATAAAAAACAAACTGTTTCAACACCAATGTAACCTGGATCTGGCTTTGATATTTATAGCTAGTGATAATAGATATCATAAGTCAGAAACATACCTCTAAACATGCCATTGAAACAATGAGCTAACACCAACTTGTCATCATTGACAGCAACTTCCTTTCTACAGTGTTGTAAGAAATAACTCCAGTTAAACATAGTTATTGTAGTTATTAAAGTTTTTCTGTTAAACAAAAATTCTGGCATCTAAATGTAATGATTTACTGTAATTCTCCTTTTTCCTACCTATAATATAAAATGGCATTAGTAAATTAAAATGCAATAAGCATTGAAATAATCAATGGTAATCTAATGTTTATGGAAAGTTAAACTTAAAGTTACTTCTAATAGATGATAATGTTCTTTTGGCATTTACAGTGGTCATGAATACAACTTTTCTCATTAGTCTACACTGTATTACTTGTCAGTGGAAATGTTACTGCCATGGTTATGTCCATCGCTCTTCTGTGCCTATTTGATTAAAACTCAAGGGAACTATAGTCCTACATCAAGGCAGGAAAGTCTTTAAATTAAAAGATTGCATATCCTATACATCAGGTCAAATTATATGTCAAATTTACAATGACAGACTGGTACAGAGGGGAGAGGACCCTGTCCATGCGGACTTATATTCTATGGGTGAATAACATTTACGTTATGTCTGTTTTACTGCAGCATCTTTAAAATACTCTTTTATTTTGTTAGTGTGTTAGAGGGTTTTTCAAGGACATCTACAAATCTTATTATTTTAGGGACATATTCAGATTTCAAGTGACTTTGAGGGATATATATATATATATATATATATATATATATATATATATATATATATATATATATATAAAATTAAACTGACACCATTTAAAAAAACAGTACCCCTCAACATATTCAGAACTGCTGTCAATTATTTTATTAACCCTTCAGGTGCTCTTCAGGAATTAATGTGCAAAAAGTGGCAAGCCAAGAATGAAAACATTTATTTTTTCCACCTAAACGTTGCCAACTTCCGAACAGACCACTATAGCCGCAAACTCTAAGACCGTTATTTGGCACTGAATTGCCATGGCAAATATCAGAACTACAAAATTATGATCTGAGGGAGCCATTGGGGTTAAAAACAGAGCCACCACACTAAGGGGTTAAACGGCCATGTTCGGTGCCAACAAGGATCATAGCTGAAGCAGCAGGGTGTGAGCTATAGTGTACCAGTCAGGGGAGGCTATTCTTTTAAATCTCAGGGCAGTAAAAGAGCCTTTTGGAGGTCATTTACATTTACCCAGCTATATTTGTGGCTGATATTTTCTGCTTCTATAAGGTAGATTCAGTCACAAGTTGTTTTTTTACACCAAAAAAAGTCACAAACTGGGGTTCGCTGAAAGCTAGCTGGAACTGCTATACGAAAATAGATTTTTGGGGGTTATTTGTTTCCACACTGTAACAAGTTCTTGGTAAGCATTTTTCCAGACATTTTATATAGATTTCTTTGCAGAAAACAGTGGCACCAAAAAACCCTGTGAAGTTTATGTCAATGCAGATTTTGCAAGATTTATTTGCTATTTTTGCTAAATTATATAGAGGGAACTCAAGACTACCAAAAAAATAAAAAGGAGACATAAAAAGATACACATAAATAAATATAAACCCATCTCAATTTTTGAAGCTTCTGCCGTGCTTTTATCATATAGAAGACATTGCTCTTCTGTACTTGTTTGGTCAGAGCATTCAATGCTCAGGTTTAGTGCCCTGATCATTATCCTGGGGAAGCAGCTACAACGTGAGAATTTGCTTTTCCCAGGAGGGCATCTGGCCACCACGTGGGCACCTAAGCACTGCTGTCTGGAGCAAGCAAAAGCCTTCTTTCACAGTTTCTGTTCTTCTCGGTGCAAGGCACAGGAGATGAAAGCAGCTGAAATAATATGGCTAATGGTGCTACGATTGAAAAAGGAGTAATGGATTTATCAACAAAACAATGTAAGCATCTTTTAGCTACATGCATTGAAAAAACACTAAAGATTCACATCTAAGGGGAAGGGTAATTATGCTTTCCTCAAATTGCCTATAAAATGCCATCTTTTTTTTTTTGGTATAAAAGCAAAATAAATAATATAATAAATCTCAGAGAAAAGAAATCAAAGTGAGTCAATCTATGTGAACTTTATGATCCATTCAGTAATGTTTCACTTGTTATTTGTAGCCTCTGTTATTAAACAAGGAGCATTTTACTATGGTAAATTTATCAAAGTGGATTAAACGGGGATATTAAACTGGAGCAGGTCAAAGAGACTGCAGAAAAACACTTCATTTAGCCATCAAATTATTTGCCGAAATGCAGAGGTTCCTATAAATCTTTACGCTAGATGGATGATTTCAGAACATGATGCACTTGCAGGAAAAAGAGATTACTTATACAATGATTTTTATCATCTTAATAACTAGACCTTCATGAGCTTTAGCAAACAAACATATTTTTTTATTATTTTGTTATTATTGCAGTCCAAAAGACTTACCTTTTTTTACATTTCCTTGTAATCTGTCTTCTGTGTGATGCATCAGCACAAAATAGTCTAAGTTGGTGAAGTGAAGTGAGAAAAATATAGGCATAAATTAAATTTATGGGATAAAATAACTAATAATTGGCATGTGCATTTGTATTTACCCCTTTTGCCATGAAGCCCATAAAGATTTCTGGTGCAAGCAATTGCCTTCATAAATCCCATGCTTAGTGAAAGGAAGTCCAATTGTGTGCAATCTAAGTGTCACATGGTCTGTCAGTATACAGAGGCTGCAACACTATTAAGGAAGAGGCACCACTAATCAAACAACACCGAGAAGACCAAGAAGATCTCCAAACAAGTAACAGACAAAGTTATTAAGAAGTAGGTCAGGGTTGGGTTATAAAAAATATCCCAATCCCTGCTAAGAGAGTAACGCCCACCAAACTCTCATCCCGGGCAAGGAGGGCATTAATAGAGAGGCAGTACAGAAACTAAAGGTAATCCTGAATTAGCTGAAAAGTTCCCTAACTGAGACTGGATTATCTGCTCATACAAACAGAATAAGCCATACACTCCATAGATGAGAACAGAAAGTCTTAGTTACCTATCGGTAACGGGATTTTTTGGAACCCATGACAACACTATGAGAGAGGGTATGTTCCCACCAAGACAGGAAACCTACAGGCTTAAAAAAAGAGTGGCACCTCTCTCTTGCATCAGTTGGATTAGAGAGCATGAGAGAACATCCAACGGTTATTGTACCGATAAAACAATTCAACCTAGTAGGACCAGGTTGCTGCCTTTCAAACTTCTTCAATTGAGACATCCGATTTCTCCTCCAAGGAGGTTGCCACTGCCCATGTGTAGTGAACCTTTAAACCTTCTGGGACCACTTTGCCACTTGCTGGATAGGCTAAATAAATGACTTTCCTAATCCACCAAGCAATTGTGTACTTTTAGGCATTAAGCCCTTTCCTGAAACCCTGGAAGGACATGACCAACGAACTATCCTTTCTCCAGTTTTCCATAGCGGCAGGTATCTGACTATACATCTTACAACATCCAAAGTATGAAGTCTTTCCTCCTTCTAGTTCCTTGGATTAGAACAAAAGGAAGGATGGACAACCTCCGGCAATCTGTGAAATCTGGACACTTCTTCAGGTAGGTAGGCTGGATCGGGCATAAAAATTACTCTGTCAGCTAGAATTTGAGCAAAAAGTTGGAGCTATAGAAAGAGCCTGAATATCTCTGACTCTTCAAGTTGATGTTAATGTTACCAAAATGGCTGTTTTAAGTGAAAGAATCTTAAGTGGTGCAGATTTTATGGGCTTAAATGGTATTTCCATCAAGGCTGCTCTGACCACCTTCAAATCCCATGGGACTAATTTTTCTTTAGAAATGATCGTAATAATGCTTTAATAAAAGATGACACTCAATAATGGATAGCTAAATCACAGCTGTACATAGCTCCAATTGCCACCACCTAGACTTTTAAGGTACTGGTGGATCAACCTAAACCAAGAACGTTTTGCAAAAATTCCAATATACACCCCATACGCTCCATCCTCGACCTTAGACCCTGAAGAGGATAAGATCAGGAGAAAGCCATCTTTTCTTTAACACCACCCTCTCAAATTCCACACCATCAAGTGGAGGTTGGCTGTTTGTGGATAGTGCAAAGGAATTTCCTTCTGCCCGCTCAACAACCAGTAGTTCTTTCGAATTTTACGAAAGTGCTCTTTTGCTCACAGTCCAGATTCCCTGGACTAAATCCCTCTCTAGATGAGCACCTAACTCCCTGGGGCTTGTATCTGTGGCAACAACCCACGTAACGTCACTAACCCAGAAAATCCCCCAGGACAGGTTTGATCTATCTTGCCACCATTGGAAGGATTGCACCATTTGTAGGGATGGAGTCATACTGCCTTTCAGGTGCCCACTAAGGGATTTCTCATTCTGTAGAAAGTCCCATTGTAAAACCCTGTAATGGAACTGGGCCCGCAGAGCTTCTGGAAGGCTGAGGTTAAAGAACCCAGGAGGGACATTACACTCCAAAGGGACATGGAGTGAATTTAAATGGCTCTCAACACTTGATGCTGGATTTTTTCTATTTTATCTACTGGTAGGTGACATTCCTGTACATGCAAGTTTAATAGGAGCCCTAGAAATTCTTCAATTTTTCTGGGCTCTAATCTGGACTTCTTTAGATTCAGTAGCCAGCCTAGGCTCTTTAGAGTATTCATAACTTCCTTCAGTTGACTTGTACAATGGTGGATAGACTTGCCTACTACCAGGACTACATCAAGATCTAGATACAGGATGACTAACACATGCTTTTCCCGGAGATGAGCCATCAACTCCGCAATCACCTTTGTGATGAGACATGAGGAGCTATAGCTAGCCCTATTGGGAGGGCCCTGAATTGAAAGTGCTTGACTACTCCTTAAATGGCTATTGCTACCCTGAGGTACTTCTGATGTTTCATGTGTAAGGGCATATGATAGTAAGCATCTTTCAAATCCTAGATTGCTATGAAACTGGGAAAGAGCATCTTTATTGCTAACTTAATGGATTCCATTTTTAAAGACTGAACTCTGAGGAAATTGTTCAAATCCTTCAGATTTATTATAGTTCTGAAGGAACCATCCAGCTTGTTTAATAGAAAGAGAGGGGAGTAGAGCCCCTTACCCTTTTCAGACACTGGGACTTACAGGAGGACAGCTTTCCGAACAAGGTCCAAGATTTCTGTCACTAAGGCCAACTGTTCTCTTGGTGAGGATCATGGGGGAATCAAAACAAACCTTCCTTGTGGGACTGACTGGAATTCTAACTTCAACCCATTATTTTTTCAGACTAAGAATCCAGCTATTGCCTGAAATTCCTTCCCAGGCAGGGAAGGAGGAAAGGCTTCCACCCACTTGGGACGGGTGTTATTGACCCAATTTCCTGGCTTCTTGGGAAGAGGTTCCGACAATGAAGCCTCTACTTTTCCTTCTGCAATCTTCCCATCTATCTTGCTCCCTGGGAGATATTCTTCCAAAACACTTCCTCTTTTGTAAGGATCATCTATATGCAGGAATGGATAGACTAGGGAATCCCTTTTTAGCATCCCCTGCTTTCATCAGAATTTCATCCAAGGCTCAGCCAAACAGATACTCCCCTTGACATGGAATGGCACACAATCTTGTTCTGGCCAGAATGGCCCCTGGCCAGCACTTCAAATACACGGCCCTTTGGGTTGTATTGGATAGGGCAGCTAACCTTGCCACCAGCTGTACAGAGTCTGCAGAAGCATCTGATAAGAAAGTTGCTGCTTCCCACAAAAGCGGAATAGTGGTCAAGATGTTGTCCCTTGCCACCCTGTCCTTTAACTAGGATTCCAGGTGGTCCAGCCAGAACATTAATGACCTAGCAGTACTTGTTGCTGCTACCATTGGTTTCCGGGCCCCAGCTGATGTCTCTCATGTACCCCTAAGAAACGTGTCCACTTTCCTATCGAGGAGATATCTCAATGCCGCTATATCATCAGAGGGCAATGAAGCTTTCTTATATTATCAGAGGGCAATTAAGCTTTCTTGGCGGCCTTTGTTAGTGCCACATCCAGTTTAGGGGTTTTCATGGAAAAGAAGGCTCGACAAAGGGATATTTCCTTTTAAAGGATGTGGGAATAGAGAGACTCTTTTCTGGATTTTTCCACTCCTTCAGGATTAAAGCCTGGATTCTTTCATTTAACAGAAAGCATTTATACTTTTTCTGGTCTAGGCCCGGGAACATAATGTCCAACACTGATCTTTCTGGCCTACTGTCCACTATGCCCATTGTGCATCTGACTGCTTTAGCTAGCCTATCCCCTTCTTCAAGTGGAAAACAATGATGCCCTGAGCTACTGTCTGAAGAGGAAGCAGGTGAGGAAGAATCAGTGGAGTCATCCTTGTAATCCGATTTAGTGGAAGTATCTGACACAGGTGATAACTTCCTAACCCCTTTATTCTTCTTCACTTTATTCCGCTCTTTCTCAGAGGGGGATTTAATGGACCTTATGTAAGTGGCGAAGTTAGGGGTCTCCTATGCAACTCTGTCTGCTCTATGCAGGACTGGCAAAGCCTCTTATGATAGTTATCGGGCAATAACATCTTACGAAGTGCACATTCCTTGTACTTAGATTTATCCACACATTTCTTTCCCTGGCAATAAATGACAAGAATGAAGAAAAAAAATACATTATGTGAGCTTTCACGAAGATTGCTTACCACCGTGATGCATTCTAACGGTAGCGGTTTAAAGGGAGGTTACATCTCAGCTGGAAGATCATCTCTGGAGGCTGCAGATTTGTCCACCTTGCTGAAGCTTCACTGACTGGATCTGCTATCTCTTGCAGAACTCTGTCTCTCCGTGGACCAGCTGCCGCTCCCATTGCCATGGGATGATGCCACTCAGCCCTTTCCTGGGGTTTCCCAGCAAGTTGCAGAGACTGCTGCTGCTGCACAAGCTTGTGTTGCTCAGAATTTGTCTACTTTCTCCTGAAGAGGACAGGGGAGCCTGGAAGTACCTGAACAGAGGTGCCAGCGTATTTTTATACTGGCCTGTGTGCATCCGATACTGCTTGGAATTTCTAGGTGACGTGGCTCCTGCATCAACAACAGTGCGCCTGTGTCATCTGGGCACACCTCGTCCCATTGACATGCCTCTCAGTGTGCGTCTCTGCATTGCGCCCATCCATCATCAGAGTCCCCCTCGGCTGCATCACATAGGTTTGCCTCCCGCCTTGCATAATCACACATGCCCCGGAGCGTGCATCACTTCTGGCTGCTCCGTCCTGATTTCGGCCACACCACATCCAACTTCTGAGCTGTGGGGAGGATATGACAGCAATGGAGCATGCTCACATCATAGACCGCCTGTGCAAGTCATCACCTTCCCAAGAATGCCGCACACCTGCTGGCTGACCAGGCCTGGAAAAGGAATATTCCATCTTCCATCTTCTGACTCAGGTACGCCTGCACGAGCTTCCCCAGTCAAGGACAGGAAACGAACTGATTCGAGGAAGAGGTGCTGCCCTTTTTTAGCCTGTAGATTTCCAGTCCTTGATGTTTCTCTCTCGTGGGGCTGTCATGGGCGATTGATAAAAAAGCCTTTACTCACACAACAATTGTAAGGCTTCTTTTCAGCTTGTCAAAAGACATGTCGAAGACTTCCCAAATGTGTGGAAGAAGATGCTTTGGTCAGATGAGATCAAAATTTAACTTTTTTTACCACCAAGATAAACGCCATATCTGGTGACAAACCTACACAGCTCATCACCTCAAGAACACCATCCCCACAGGGAAACATGGAGGTGATAACATCATGCTGTTGCGACATATATGCAAAATACAGGGATATTCTTGAGCAAAATCTGTTTCAGTCTGTCAGTGATTTGAGACTGGGACAGAGGTTCACCTTCCAACAAGACAATGACCCAAAGCATACTGCTAAAGCAACACTCAAATGGTTTAAGGGGAAGAGTGTAAACTTTTTTTTGGAGGGGCCTAATCAAAGCTCAGACCCTAATCCAATTGAGAATCTGTGGTCAGACTTGAAGATTGCTGTTCTCCAGAGGAAACCATCTAACTTGAAGGCACTGGAGCAGTTTTGCCTTAAGGAATTGGTACAAATCCCAGTGGCAAGATGTGGAAAGCTCATAGAGACCTATTCAAAGCAACTTGCAGCTATAATTACAACAAAAGTAGGCTCTATAATGTACTGACTTTGGGGGGGGGGTGAATATTATGCACACTGAAGTTTACAGTTATTTTGTCATATTTGTTGTTTGCTTCATAACAAATAGAAAACCAAATGTTCACAGCTGTAGGCATGTTCTTACCAGAACCAAACCAAAGAATGGTAGCCGTGCGGCACTAGAACCACAACTTTTCACAGGTGTGTGGATGAGCGGTGGCAGCGTCGGCTGCAACACTATCCAGAGAAAACAGCTCAGGGTGGTGCTCACAGAACAATCCACAGAGGACCAAAGGCTTCACTGACGGTATATCAGGTGCACCTGGACCCATTGAAGCGCTTTGCGCGAAATGGCCGTAGTCCTTACCGGTTCCCCGCACCCTCTCCTGTTCACGTCCTGCCGCCTCTCCATGTGTACCTGATTGCTGTTTGTAGCAAATAAAGGACTTCATCACAGCATTTCTAGGGGTGAGTGCCATATTTTCTCTTCTGATATACCGTAGGCATGTTCTTTACATGAACCATTGCAAACCCTCAAAAAAATAGTGAAATTTCAGTTTGTGAGGTAGCAAAACATGAAAAATGTCATGTGTGAATCCTTTCACAGGCCACTGTATATATATGCACATGCATACATATATTGGTACATTGCAATATATACTGTATATACAGTGGGTACGGAAAGTATTCAGACCCTTTTAAATTTTTCACTCTTTGTTGCATTGCAGCCATTTGGTAAATTCAAAAAAGTTCATTTCTTTCTCATTAATGTACACTCTGCACCCCATTTTGACTGAAAAATCAGAAATGTAGAAATGTTTGCAAGTTTAATAAAAAAGAAAAACTGAAATATCACATGGTCATAAGTATTCAGACCCTTTGCTCAGACACTCATATTTAAGTCACATGCTGTCCATTTCCTTGTGATCCTCCTTGAGATGGTTCTACTCCTTTATTGAAGTCCAGCTGTGTTTAATTAAACTGATATGACTTGATTTGGAAAGGCACACACCAGTCTATATAAGACCTCATAGCTCACAGTGCATGTCAGACCAAATGAGAATCATGAGGTCAAAGGCACTGGCCAAGGAGCTCAGAGACAGAATTGTGGCAAGGCGTACATCTGGCCAAGGTTGCAACAGAATTTCTGCAGTAGTCAAGGTTCCTAAGAGCACAGTGGCCTCCATAATCCTTAAATGGAAGAAGTGTGGGACACCAGAAGTCTTCCTAGACCTGGCCGTCCAGCCAAACTGAGCAATCATGGGAGAATGGGAGAATAGTCTTGATGAGAGAGGTAAAGAAGAACCTCAAGATAACTGTGGCTGAGCTCCAGAGATGCAGTAGGGAGTTGGGAGAAAGTTCCACAAAGTCAACTATCACTGCAGCCCTCCAACAGTCAGGCCTTTACGGCAGAGTGGCCTGACAGAAGCCTCTCCTCAGTGCAAGACATAAGAAAGCCCGCACAGAGTTTGCTAAAAAAAACACATGAAGAAATCCCAGACTATGAGAAATAAGATCCTCTGGTCTGATGAGACAAATATATACCTTTTTGGTGTTAATTCTAAGCGGTATGTGTTGACAAAACCAGGCACTGCTCATCACCTGCCCAATACAATCATAACAGTTAAACATGGTGGTGGCAGCATCATGATATGGGGGTGTTTTTCAGCTGCAGAGACAGGATGACTGTTTGTCATTGAAGGAAACATGAATGCAGCCAAATTCAGAGATATCCTGGATGAAAACCTCTTACAGAGTGCTCTGGACCTCAGACTTGGTTGAAGGTTCACCTTCCAACAAGACAATGACCCTAAACATGCAAGGAGGTGACGGGGACTCTCACGTGCCTTCTCTCTCCTATACACTAAGCACAGGTGTCACATGCGGCACCCTGATGGTTCACTAATTTTTTTTTGGTTATGTCATTTAGTAATGTCAGTGTCATATGTTGTATACTAAATGTGCATGTACTTGTATATATTTAGTTTAGGGACAAAATGAGTTAAACTGTTGGGAGGAGTTAAAAGAGGGCTGGTGCAAAGCCTCTGAACTTAGGGAATGCAGTTCCTGCTCTTAGAGCAGAGCCCGGACAATGCTTGCGTAGTGCAGGACATGCACCACAACAAGGACAGAGGATCCCGGGTTGGGGGGATAGAAGCTGCCCTAGCTTGACGGGCAGCATGGACAGACACTGGCTCAGCGGGATCAACCCCAGGAGAAGTATGGGGTTCGGGATAAGGATTTGAGCTGGCATGTTGCAGTCTATTGAATTTGCAGGGACAGATCAGGAAATATTGTCTTGTTTACACCGTGTTCAGTAAAGTTTTGCCTTTGGAATCAAACTTTTGCTTGTTGTGTGTTCTGAGACCTCGTCCCCTGCAGCAGAAGAGAAAATGTGATGAAGGTAAATGACTGTATCTCAGAACTGGGACGTCACCTGCCTTTTCATTTGCAATGTGCCAGGGTGTTCACTGACTGTGACTTAGTAAATTCGCCCATGACTACCACCCCGTGCCACCTTTTACAAGCACACAGCTAAAATAACAAAGGAGTGCCTTAAATCTGTGACCATTCTTGACTGGCCCAGCCAGAGCCCTGGCCTAAACCCAAATGAGCATCTCTGGAGAGACCTGAAAATGGCTGTCCACCAACATTCACCATCCAACCTGACGGAACTGGAGAGGATCTGCAAGGAAGAATGGCAGAGGATCCCCAAATCCAGGTGTGAAAAACTTGTTGCATCATTCCCAAAAGACTCATGGCTGTACTAGGTCAAAAGAGTGCTGCTACTCAAAACCGAGCAAAGGGTCTGAATACTTATGATCATGTGATATTTCAGTTTATCTTTTTTAATAAATGTACAAAAATTACTACATTCCTTTTTTCAGCCAAGATGGGGTGCAGAGTGTACATTAATGAGAAAAAAAATGAACTTTTTTGAATTGACTAAATGGCTGCAATGAAACAAAGAGTGAAAAAAAAATTATATATATATATATATATATATATATATATATATATATATATCAAGTCCAAAAAAGGAAGAAACAAAGTATACCCGCACTGCTGTCATTCGCGATCACCTATCGGCGTGCTACAATATGCTGTACCAGCCCCTATACCTCCTACTCAATGCATGGGCATAATGGGTGCTCAACCAAAAAGATATATAATTCAAAAGCAAAAGAAAAAAAGTGGTTAGCACTCACCAAACCCGATGCTGTAAAAAGTCTTTATTTGAGAAAATGATGTCTGGAGGATGACAGCTGTTTCGCGCTACATGCGGGATCTGTGGAAGCGCATGTAGCGCAAACAGCTGTCATCCTCCAGACATCATGTTCTCCCTGTCCATGTCCATGTCAAAATAAAGACTTTTTACAGCATCGGGTTTGGTGAGTGCTAACCACTTTTTTTCTTTTGCTTTTGAAATATATATATATATATATATATATATATATATAATTAGATATTGCACTGCTTTAAAATTTTGAAGTGTTAAGATAGCAGAACTGGAGGCCTTGTTTGGCCACTATATCAGCTGAGAGCCTATCAGAAAAGGAGAGTGACAACCATCTGTTAAGCACCTTAGATTCTGTGGTCATTATTGACCATGGCATGTTTTGGGTAAAAGGTTAGATCATTCTGTTATGCCACAGGAAAGATATATATCTTGGTACCATGATAGCCGTGTTATGCCAGTCATTTCAGCAAAATAGTTGGGCTCCAGAAACCACCGGAGACTAGACGGAGGTGGACATGACTTGGGGATGGTTGGACTGAGAACTCCTGCAGCCTTTGTTTGTATTGCAGTGTAGATTTTAAACAAGAGTGTTGTTGCTTTAAGAGGAAGGAGTTTAGATGTTTGTGCCTGGTGTATTACTGTGAGGAGGGTGGGCTTATTTAGGGGACGCAACTCTGGCTCTCCCTCTTTCTCTCACAGGATGGACAGGAGGAAACATGTCTGCAGTTTCAGGGAGTATAATACTGGGGTTATTATTATTATTATTATTATACATTTTTATAGCGCCATTTATTCCATGGCGCTTTACATGTGAATACGGGGCAAATATAGACAAATACATTAAACATGAGCAGATAACAAGGCACACGAGTACATAAGGAGGGAGGACCCTGCCCGCGAGGGCTCACAGTCTGCAGGGGGTGGGTGAGGATACACTAGGAGAGGGAAGAGCTGGCTGTGCGGCTGTTCAGTAGGTTGAGGATCACTGCAGGCTGTAGGCTTGTCGGAAGAGATGAGTCTTCAGGTTCTTTTTGAAGGTTTCTATGGTAGGCGCAAGTCTGATGTGTTGGGGTAGAGAGTTCCAGAGTATGGGGGAAGCACGGGAGAAGTCTTGGATGCGGTTATGGGAAGAAGAGATGAGAGGGGAGTAGAGAAGGAGGTCTTTGGAGGACCGGAGGTCGCGTGTAGGTAGGTACCGGGAGACCATGTCACAGATGTATGGAGGAGACAGGTTGTGGATGGCTTTGTATGTCAGTGTGAGGGTTTTGAACTGGAGTCTCTGGGCAATAGGAAGCCAGTGAAGGGCTTGACACAGGGGAGAGGCTGGGGAATAGCGGGGGGACAGGTGGATTAGTCGGGCAGCAGAGTGTAGGATGGATTGGAGTGGTGCCAGAGTGCTAGAGGGGAGTCCAGAGAGTAGGAGGTTGCAGTAGTCGAGGCGGGAGATGATAAGGGCATGCACTAGCGTTTTTGCAGTGTTGCGGTCAAGGAAAGCACGGATCCGGGAAATATTTTTGAGTTTGAGACGACAGGAGGAGGCAAGGGCTTGGATATGTGGCTTGAAAGAGAGGGCAGAGTCGAGGATCACCCCGAGGCACCGGGCGTGTGGGACTGGGGATAGTGAGCAGCCATTGACATTGATGGATAGGTCTGGTGGAGGGGTAGAGTGAGATGGGGGAAAGATGATGAATTCTGTTTTGTCCATGTTCAGTTGTAGAAAGCGAGCAGAAAAGAAGGCTGAAATGGCAGACAGACAGTGCGGGATTTTGGTAAGCAAGGAGGAGAGGTCAGGTCCGGAGAGGTAGATCTGCGTGTCGTCAGCGTAGAGATGGTACTGCATACCGTGGGATTCTATGAGCTGTCCCAGGCCGAAAGTGTAGATGGAGAAGAGTAGGGGTCCTAGAACAGAGCCTTGAGGAACACCGACTGACAAGGGGCGAAGTGAGGAGGTGGTGTGGGGGAGGGAGACACTGAATGTTCGGTCTGTCAGATATGACGAGATCCAGGAAAGGGCCAAGTCTGTGATGCCAAGGGATGAGAGGATTTGTAGCAAAAGGGAGTGGTCTACAGTGTCAAAGGCAGAAGACAAGTCCAGGAGAAGGAGGACAGAGTAGTGTCGCTTGCTCCTGGCAGTTAGTAGGTCATTGGTGACTTTAGTTAGGGCAGTTTCAGTTGAGTGATGGGAACGGAAGCCTGATTGTAACCGATCAAAGAGGGAGCAGGAGGAGAAGTGGGAGGACAGTTCAAGATGGACGTGTTGCTCCAGCAATTTGGAGGCATAAGGGAGAAGAGATATCGGGCGATAGCTAGACACAGAGGATGGGTCGAGGGAGGGCTTTTTGAGGATGGGTGTGATCTTGGCATGCTTGAAGGATGAGGGAAAGACACCTGTTGTGAGTGAGAGGTTGAAGAGGTGCGTTAGGGTTGGGATGAAGACCGTGGAAAGGTTAGGGATGAGGTGGGATGGGAGCGGGTCAAGCGTGCAGGTGGTGAGGTGTGATCTTGACAGGAGGGTGGAGAGCTGATGTTCTGTCATGGTGGAGAAGCTGGTTTTGGAGGAGCAGGGTTGAGCAGCTAAGAGGGGCAGTGGGCGCTGTGGGCCAAAGCTTTCTCTGATCGTATCGATCTTCTGTTTAAAGAAAGAGGCGAAGTCATCAGCAGAAATGAGGGGGGAAGGAGGAGGTGCGGGGGGACGGAGTAGAGAATTGAAAGTGTTGAAAAGCTGTTTAGGGTTGTGGGACAGGGAGGATATGAGGGATGAGAAGTAAGTTTGTTTTGCGGCAGTGAGCGCAGACTTGAAGCTGGCGAGGGACTGCTTGTATGCAGTGAAGTGGTCGGCAGAGTGGGATCGCTTCCATCTCCGCTCAGCAATCCTGGAAGCCCGTCTCAATTCTTTGGTCAGGCTGGTCAGCCAGGGCTGCCTGTTAATTGTACGAGTTTTACTATGCATGAGTGGGGCGGCCGAATCGAGTGTTGTTGTTATTGTGGTGTTATAAAAAGTGGCAGCAGCATCTGTGTCATGAAGGGAAGCTATGTCTGTGAGAGGGAGAAGGGACTCAGAGAGTGATTGTAAGTTGAGATGTTTGAGATTTCGGCGAGGGTGAGTGAGTTTGTGGAGTGGGGGTTGCACACTAAGAGAGGAGAGGGACGAGAATGTCAGTAGGTTGTGGTCAGACAGGGGGAGGGGTGTGTTAGTGAGGTTAGTAAGGGAGCAGAGGCGGGTGAAGATGAGGTCCAGCGTGTGGCCATCTTTGTGAGTGGCCTCAGAGGACCATTGAGTGAGGCCAAAGGAGGCAGTCAGTGATAAAAGTTTAGAGGTAGCTGAGGTGAAAGTGTCAATGGGGACATTGAAATCACCCATGATGATAGTGGGGATGTCAACAGAGAGGAAATGAAGTAGCCAGGTGGTGAAGTGGTCGAGAAAGGTGGAGATGGCTAGTTCTGGGGGGCGGTAGATGACAGCCAGCTGGAGGTTGGAGGGGGTATAGATGCGGACAGAGTGCACCTCAAACGAGGGAAGAGTAGCGGAGGGTGGTAGCGGGATTGGAGTAAAGGAGCAGGTGTCGGACAGGAGCAAGCCAACTCCTCCACCGCGTTTGTTGCTGGGGCGAGGGGTGTGGGAGAGGTGGAATCCGCCATAGGAGAGCGCAGCTGGAGAGGCCGAGTCAGAGGGGGTGAGCCAGGTTTCAGTGAGGCCGAGGAAGGAGAGTTTGTTGGTGATGAAGAGGTCATGGATAAATGGCAGTTTGTTGCAGATGGAGCGTGCGTTCCATAGTGCTCCAAGTAGGGGGAGCGGGGGAGTGGGGGCTGGATGAATGGGTATGAGGTTGTCGTGGTTGGGAAAACGTGCGGAGGATCGTGGCAGGGGGTTAGAAACGAGTGTGGGGATGAATTGGGGAGGGCCGGGATTTGGGGATATGTCACCAGCAATGAGGAGTAACAGACAGATCATTAGAAGGTGGGAGCAGGATAGGACATGATGTGGCCGTGTGTGTCTGGAGAAAAAGGATTGTATGTGGAGGAACAGTTCTGAGGGGAAGGTGAGATGGCTGGGGAGTATGGAGGAAGAAATGACTAGTTCCTTACTAGGTGGAGTGATTGCAGGAGATTGTAAGAAGGAAAGTAGTATGGGGGTGAAAGAGAAAAGAAACCGAAACATTGTAGTGGTTAGTAATCTGTTACCTTCCAGTCAATTCCAGTCCAATTCAGAATCATAATTAAAAAGATGTAATTTAAAAGATGGAAGTTAAAAGACGATTTTCAGCAGACTGAGTCTATAGCAGACTCCTGCATTTGAATATATCCCCAGTTAAGGGCAATCAGGTGTGAATGAGGGGGTGGCTGGGTATGGGAGACCAGATGTAGAGAGTTAAGCAAAGGTCATAAAGTGAGGGAGGGGTAAGACTGACCACTCAAAGAGATGCCAGGATCACACAATGAGAGACATGAAAACAGGTCGTGGAAACAAGCTCATAGGTGAGAAAGCATACTAAAAGGATTATATGTGCTGCACCAAGACACTCAGATCCAGGGGAAGCATAGAAAAGCCAGTGCAATATACAGAGACATTCAGAAGCCAGGGAGAGCTGGGTAAAGTCAGTGCATACCATGGAAAATCAATGCAGTATACAGAGATATTCTGGAGCCAGGGAGAGCTGGGTAAAGTCAGTGCATACCATGGAAAATCAATGCAGTATACAGAGATATTCTGGAGCCAGGGAGAGCTGGGTAAAGTCAGTGCATACCATGGAAAATCAATGCAGTATACAGAGATATTCTGGAGCCAGGGAGAGCTGGGTAAAGTCAGTGCATACCATGGAAAATCAATGCAGTATACAGAGATATTCTGGAGCCAGGGAGAGCTGGGTAAAGTCAGTGCATACCATGGAAAATCAATGCAGTATACAGAGATATTCTGGAGCCAGGGAGAGCTGGGTAAAGTCAGTGCATACCATGGAAAATCAATGCAGTATACAGAGATATTCTGGAGCCAGGGAGAGCTGGGTAAAGTCAGTGCATACCATGGAAAATCAATGCAGTATACAGAGATATTCTGGAGCCAGGGAGAGCTGGGTAAAGTCAGTGCATACCATGGAAAATCAATGCAGTATACAGAGATATTCTGGAGCCAGGGAGAGCTGGGTAAAGTCAGTGCATACCTGTGGGAAGAGGAGAACAGCTCGATTAGATGGTGCAGATGATGATAATATTGTAGTAGTGATGAGTAGCCAAATGCATTCTAGAATGCACCTCACATTATAGCTGATAGGAGTACATTCACCTCACACACCATGTATTAGTGTAGTATCAGCTCCTACATCATATATGGGATCAATTTTACCTCAGAAATTCATGTGGCTGCCATGTTCCCTCATGTGTACCTCCCTGCAGACATGGCTGATATACTACTCCACATTCATTATGTATTAGTGTAGTCTCAGCTCTTACATCTTATTTGGGAGCAATATTACCTCAGAGATTCATGTAGCTGCCATGTTCCTTCATGGGTCTGTTACAAGTTGCCTCACACACTGCAGAGACAGCTCCTGTGTGACCTCCTTACAGACATGGCTGTTGTGTCTTATTTCTGCTGTATTATACAGAGTCTTCATAAGTTTTGGGTATATGTGTGATAGGTCAGAGCATTGACACATACAGTGTCTGCTATTGGTAGCGTTGGAGCTGGGCAGTTACAGGGACAAGTCACTGGTGAGAGAGAGCAGTAACGGGGTGGTATATATATACCGTATATATATATGAGGGTAAGAGGCTTCATTCTGCTGTCTGCTGATTCCCCTCTTCCCAATTATGGAGTCTGGTGACCTGTATGTGACCTCATCTCTGCTGCAGTACAGTCTGATGATGCTCGGTGATAACCAGGTTACTCTCACTATCTATATGTGATATATGAGAAAAGGCTCCATCTCTGCGCAGCATGCTTATCATGTATACAGACTTTGAGTACATGTTAGATCCTGGGTCTCCAGGTTATTTTCCTTGCTGCACATATAATCTGTGCATGACTTCCAAATCCGTGCTTTATTTCTGGAGATAAGGCAGCCTTTAGTCTCATTATGTTGCATGCTGTCCTGCCTGATATATCCACCCCTTTTTCTGTATATACTTATGGCTGCAGGCAGCTTATCACAAGCCTGAGTGGATTACCTGGAGCCTTACTATATATATTTTATCAGGTGTCAATAATTATTCGGGGAGTAATTCAGCACATGGTGGGGTGGTGAGTGGGCACTAATAACTCAGCACATGGCGGGCAGTGAGTGGGCACTAATAACTCAGCACATGGCGGGCAGTGAGTGGGCACTCCTAGTGTGATGCTGCACCTTGCTCTGGAGAACACATCATGGGCCCAGTTTTCAGCCCTGTCTCTCGTCTATTGTATGTAGGTAGTGTGACTGACTGGGGACACAGACCTTGCAGTTTTCTGCACATACACTTATGGCTGCAGGCAGCTTATACTAGACCTACATATTATATTTTCTTATGATGTATGTGCAGCTGGTGGTTACAGAGCCTGTCTGTAACTGCTGTAGAGGAGCAGGCGGCTTCTTTATTGTTACAGCATATAACAGCATTGCCCATCATCGAATGTATCTGACCTTATGATGGGATATTTTCCAGTATCAACCTGTAATATACCTTGGTTGTAAACTTACATGGTGTTTTCATCTTCACTTATCCCACATCTTGTGCAGTTGGGGGGGGGGGGTCCTTGAAGTTGGTTATAAACTGGTCTAGGGATCCATTGGGATATGGATTCCTCTTTTTGGAATTTAATTTGGTTCTTGATCTGGTGAATGGTAGAGGGGATTTTCAGCAAGGGTTTGTTGAATCCTCAGGAAGTTCAAGTGAACATTGGAACCCTGTGGTTGTGGTGTTCCCAAGCTAGTGGGGTAACGGCTGGGAGTAATTGTTGGTACATTTTATGTTCACTTTTTGTTTGGTAATCACCAGATCTTATGAGCTTCAAGGACTCCTCCCAGCATGTTAATGTTCTTTGTGCTTTGATGTTTTATTGTATGCTGTTTTTAATTCTTATATTGTTCCCTTCATATATTTGCAGGAATGGTGTATATCCACTGAGTGCTAAATTTTATATTACCTAAGATGGTGGATAGCACAGACTAAGTGGATTACCTGGAGCCGGGCAGTTGGGGGGTTCCTTGAAGTTGGTTACAAATTGGTCTGGGGGATCCATTGGGATATGGATTCTTCCTTTTGGTATTAAATATGGTTCTGATCTGGTGAAATGTGGAGGGGAGTTTCGGCAAAGGTTTGTCGGATCCTCAGGAAGTTCAAGTGAACATTGGAACCCTGTGGTTATGGTGCTCCCGAGCTAGTGGGGTAACGGCTGGGAGTAATTGTTGGTACATTTTATGTTCACTTTATGCTTGGTAACCTCCAGATCTTATGAGCTTTAAGGATTCCTCCCAGCTAGCTAAGGTTATTTATGCTTTGTTGGGTTATTGTATGTTTGTATTAATAAAGGTGTGTATTTAAAAAAAAAAAAAAAAAAAAAGCACTTGTTTCTTTTTTAGTGGGTCCTTGAAGCTAATTATAATTTGGTCAGTAGGGGTAACCAGCTCAGGTATGGACCCTCTGTTTAGGGGGGGTGTTCATCATAGTATGACCCCCTGGAATGGTGATGTAACCATCTTTGGTATGGCCCCCTGGTGTGGAGGAGTGACCATCACGGTATGGCCCCCTAGTCTCCAGAAGCATTTATATCTTACAAGACCCTGTTAGGGTAAAGTCCCTGTTGTCATGGCAATCATATTCTACATGCATACAAATTGGGTGCTGGACGAGGTCCTGAATAGTACCTGGACATGTTATATGCCTGGGGTGTTGGACGAGGTCCTGAATAGCACCTGGACAGGTCATATGCCTGGGATGTTGGACTGATGTCCTGAATAGCACCTGGACAGGTTATATGCCTGGGGTATTGGACTGACGTCCTGAATAGCACCTGGACAGGTCATATGCCTGGGATGTTGGACTGATGTCCTGAATAGCACCTGGACAGGTTATATGCCTGGGGTGTTGGACTGACGTCCTGAATAGCACCTGGACAGGTCATATGCCTGGGGTGTTGGACGAGGTCCTGAATAACACCTGGACAGGTCATATGCCTGGGGTGTTGGACTACGTTCTGAATAGCACCTGGACAGGTTATATGCCTGGGGTATTGGACTGACGTCCTGAATAGCACCTGGACAGGTCATATGCCTGGGATGTTGGACTGATGTCCTGAATAGCACCTGGACAGCTTATATGCCTGGGGTGTTGGACTGACGTCCTGAATAGCACCTGGACAGGTCATATGCCTGGGATGTTGGACTGATGTCCTGAATAGCACCTGGACAGGTTATATGCCTGGGGTGTTGGACTGACGTCCTGAATAGCACCTGGACAGGTCATATGCCTGGGGTGTTGGACGAGGTCCTGAATAGTACCTGTGACTTGAGAATGCTGAGGCACAGATTTTGACTGTTTATATTGACCAACTCCTATTTCTTTCAAGGTTGTTGCCTGGACAATGCAGTAATCTGGGGCATTAAACTTTAGAGCAATGTACCTAATATGGGTGCCCTGGAGTCAGTGGGAGTGACTAAGAGAAAAGTAATAAAGTGCATCCCGATGCCCTTGAGCCAGTGGGAGCGGCTAGGGGTGAAGACATCAAGTGCATTAACACGAAGGGCAATATGCCTATTTCCAATGCCTTTGTCCCAATTGGAGAAGGTTAATGGTATATGTTATCAAGTGCCTGTAAAGCAATTAACAATGGCGTGGCAAGGTTATTAACCCTCCGTCACATACAACTGATTTGACAGGCGCTTCTCTTTTACTTTCATTTCTCCTTCCTCACCAGATTGTGAGGAAACCCCCTCCCTCCAGGTAGTCTCCTGTCTCTTGAAGGTCTGTGAAACCTGATATCACAGTTGGATTTCAGAGCTTCAGGGGAGAGGATATAGCTGCACAGATCTCTCAGGCTCATTGTATGTGAATACGTCACATTCAGTAAGGTTGGTATTTTATGTTTTTATTCATCACAATAGTTTATTTAGCTTGTTTTATGAATGTATAGCACAAAATGTGAGGATATTTCATAGAAATAAGGGAGATTTTATAAAAGAAAGTGTGCTGCTCAGGCATATACAGTAGTTCCCTAACATATTCCTTCTCTTGCTTCAGATTATCTGCTGAAATGGAGAGGAAAATGTACAATTTATCCAAACAACTTGATGTTGAGGAAGTAACAAACATGCTGTTAGATGATAGAGACCTCACACTGAATGAGGATTTAGGAGAGGAAAGTGAGATTGATTCTCATGATGAGGTGGAAGAATGTGTCCTGGATTCTGAAACAGAGCAAGATGGTGACAGTGGTGAGGATGAAGAAGTTGGATCATATTATATTGGAAAAGATAAAAATACTAAATGGAACAAGAAGCCATTCCAGAAAAAACGTAGGGAACCTTTAAACATTATTACTCACCTTCCTGCAGTAATAGGAACTGCACGTAATGCAAAAACTGCAGTTGAATGCTGGAACAGTATATTTACAGATGACATTCTGGACTCTATTGTCACATATACCAACCAATATATAGACATTATAAAGGACAAGTACATCTGCAACAGAACCATCAAGCCCACAGATGAAATAGAACTGCGTGCTTTTTTTGGATTACTGTACCTTGCAGGAGCTTATAGGGCAAATAGACAAAGTTTGGAGGAACTTTGGGGTAAAGATGGGGATGGAGTTGAAAAATTTAGCCTTGTTATGTCCATAAACAGATTCAAGATTCTAATTCGTTGCCTTCGGTTTGACGACAGAACTACCCGAACCGAACGCAAAACACATGACCGACTTGCTCCAATTCGTGATATATTTCAAAGATTTGTTGTAAACTGTAAACAAAGTTATTACCCTGGAGAGAATCTCACTATTGACAAATGCTCCCTGGTTTTCGTGGTAGATGTGCCTTTCGTCAATATATTCCATCAAAGCCAAACAAATATGGAATAAAAATGTATGCCCTTGTTGATGCCAGTAAGACCTACACTTACAACCTGGAAGTTTATGCAGGAAAACAACCAGAAGGTCCTTACTGTGTGAGCAACAAACCCATTGATGTTGTAAAAAGACTGGCTGAACCCTTATTTGGATCGGGTCGCAATATTACAGCTGACAATTGGTTTACAAGTTGTGATCTGATTGATTATCTGAAATTTCAGAAGCTGTCATATGTGGGAACTGTAAGAAAAAACAAAAGGGAATTGCCGCCACAGTTTGTAAGTGTGAAAGAGAGACAACAGTACAGCAGTATGTTTGCATTCCATAATGGAAAGGCTTTAGTTTCCTATGTACCACATGCCAAAAAAATCGTACTTCTTCTATCAACACTTCATGATGATGCTGCCATCGATCCTGGGACTGGGGCAGAAAAAAAACCGGAGATAATTACATTTTACAATGCCACCAAAGGGGGTGTGGATACAGCAGATCAGATGTGCTCCACTTTCAACGTCAGCAGAAACATCAAACGCTGGCCAATGGTCATATTTTTTGCTATGTTGATTTTGGGTGGTATAAATTCACAAGTAATTTATCTTGAAAACAAGCTTGAACCACTCCGTAGACAATTGTATCTGAAAAAATTGGCCCATGAACTAGTACTTGGAGAGCTACGCAGGAGAAGCGTGAAAACAATCGGTATCCCCTCTCGCCTTCAAGTTCAGCTCAAAAGGTTCCGCCCAGAAGATGATGGTGAAAAGTCACCATCTGCACCACCTCACAAAAGAAGGAGATGCACCACCTGCCAAACGGAAAGCGGAACCAGAAGGCTTTCAAATTATGAATGTCTCAAATGTCATAAAGCAATTTGCCTGACACATGCAAAAATGGTGTGTAATTCTTGCTATTTGCTCTGCAAGTGTGACTTTTCTGGGGAAACCACAGCATCTACTTCTGATTGAATATGTTTTTAACCCCTTCATGACCCAGCCTATTTTGACCTTAAAGACCTTGCCGTTTTTTGCAATTCTGACCAGTGTCCCTTCATGAGGTAATAACTCAGGAACGCTTCAATGGATCCTAGCGGTTCTGAGATTGTTTTTTCGTGACATATTGGGCTTCATGTTAGTGGTAAATTTAGGTCAATAAATTCTGTGTTTATTTGTGATAAAAACGGAAATTTGGCGAAAATTTTGAAAATTTTGCAATTTTCACATTTTGAATTTTTATTCTGTTAAACCAGAGAGTTATGTGACACAAAATAGTTAATAAATAACATTTCCCACACGTCTACTTTACATCAGCACAATTTTGGAAACAAAATTTTTTTTTGCTAGGAAGTTATAAGGGTTAAAATTTGACCAGCGATTTCTCATTTTTACAACGAAATTTACAAAACCATTTTTTTTAGGGACCACCTCACATTTGAAGTCAGTTTGAGGGGTCTATATGGCTGAAAATACCCAAAAGTGACACCATTCTAAAAACTGCACCCCTCAACGTGCACAAAACCACATTCAAGAAGTTTATTAACCCTTCAGGTGCTTCACAGCAGCAGAAGCAACATGGAAGGAAAAAATGAACATTTAACTTTTTAGTCACAAAAATGATTTTTCAGCAACAATTTTTTTATTTTCCCAATGGTAAAAGGAGAAACTGAACCACGTACATTGTTGTCCAATTTGTCCTGAGTACGCTGATACCTCATATGTGGGGGTAAACCACTGTTTGGGCGCACGGCAGGGCTTGGAAGGGAAGGAGCGCCATTTGACTTTTTGAATGAAAAATTGGCTGCACTCTTTAGCGGACACCATGTCACATTTGGAGAGCCCCCGTGTGCCTAAAAATTGGAGCTCCCCCACAAGTGACCCCATTTTGGAAACTAGACGCCCCAAGGAACTTATCTAGATGCATAGTGAGCCCTTTAAACCCCCAGGTGCTTCACAAATTGATCCGTAAAAATGAAAAAGTACTTTTTTTTCACAAAAAAATTCTTTTAGCCTCAATTTTTTCATTTTCACATGGACAACAGGATAAAATGGATCCTAAAATTTGTTTGGCAATTTCTCCTGAGTACACCGATACTTCACATGTGGGGGTAAACCACTGTTTTGGCACATGGTAAGGCTCGGAAGGGAAGGAGCGCCATTTGACTTTTTGAATGAAAAATTATCTCCATCGTTAGCGGACACCATGTCGCGTTTGGAGAGACCCTGTGTGCTTAAACATTGGAGCTCCCCCACAAGTGACCCCATTTTGGAAACTGGACCCCCCAAGGAACTTATCTAGATGCCTAGTGAGCACTTTAAACCCTCAGGTGCTTCACAAATTGATCCGTAAAAATGAAAAAGTACTTTTTTTTCACAAAAAATTTATTTTCGCCTCAATTTTTTCATTTTCACATGGGCAATAGGATAAAATGGATCCTAAAATTTGTTGAGCAATTTCTCCCGAGTACGCCGATACCTCATATGTGGGGGTAAACCACTGTTTGGGCACACGGTAAGGCTCGGACGGGAAGGCGCGCCTTTTAACTTTTTGAATGGAAAATTAGCTCCAATTGTTAGCGGACACCATGTCGCATTTGGAGAGCCTCTGTGTGCCTATGCAATGGAGCTCCCCCACAAGTGACCCCATTTTAGAAACTAGACCCCCCAAGGAACTTATCTAGATGCATACTGAGCACTTTAAACCCCCAGGTGCTTCACAGAAGTTTATAATGCAGAGCCATGAAAATAAAAAATAATTTTTCTTTTCTCAAAAATGATTTTTTAGCCTGGAATTTCCTATTTTGCCAATGGTAATAGGAGAAATTGGACCACAAATGTTGTTGTCCAGTTTGTCCTGAGTATGCAGATACCCCATATGTGGGGGTAAACCACTGTTTGGGCGCACGGCAGGGCTCAGAAGGGAAGGCACGCCATTTGGCTTTTTAAATGGAAAATTATCTCCAATCATTAGCGGACACCATGTCGCGTTTGGAGAGCCCCTGTGTGCCTAAACATTGGAGATCCCCCACAAATTACCCCATTTTGGAAACTAGACCCCCAAAGGAACTAATCTAGATGTGTAGTGAGCACTTTGAACCCTCAAGTGCTTCACAGAAGTTTATAACGCAGAGCCATGAAAATAAAAAAAAAAAATTATTTTCTCAAAAATGAATTTTAGCCCGCAATTTTTTATTTTCCCAAGGGTAACAGGAGAAATTTGACCCCAAAAGTTGTTGTCCAGTTTCTCCTGAGTATGCTGATACCCCATATGTGGGGGTAAACCACTGTTTAGGCACATGCTGGGGCTCGGAAGTGAAGTAGTGACGTTTTGAAATGCAGACTTTGATGGAATGCTCTGTGGGCGTCACGTTGCGTTTGCAGAGCCCCTGATGTGGCTAAACAGTAGAAACCCCCCACAAGTGACCCCATTTTGGAAACTAGACCCCGAAAGGAACTTATCTAGATGTGAGGTGAGCACTTTGAACCCCCAAGTGCTTCACAGAAGTTCATAACACAGAGCAGTGAAAATAATAAATACGTTTTCTTTCCTCAAAAATAATTTTTTAGCCCAGAATTTTTTATTTTCCCAAGGGTTACAGGAGAAATTGGACCACAAAAGTTGTTGTCCAGTTTCTCCTGAGTACGCTGATACCCCATGTGTGGGGGTAAACCACTGTTTGGGCACACGTGGGGGCTCAGAAGGGAAGTAGTGACTTTTGAAATGCAGACTTTGATGGAATGGTCTGCGGGCGTCACATTGCGTTTGCAGAGCCCCTGGTGTGCCTAAACAGTAGAAACCCCCCACAAGTGACCCCATTTTGGAAACTAGACCCCCAAAGGAACTTATCTAGATGTGTGATGAGCACTTTCAACCCCCAAGTGCTTTACAGAAGTTTATAACGCAGAGCCGTGAAAATAATAAATACGTTTTCTTTCCTCAAAAATAATTTTTTAGCCCAGAATTTTTAATTTTCCCAAGGGTTACAGGAGAAATTGGACCACAAAAGTTGTTGTCCAGTTTCTCCTGAGTACGCTGATACCCCATATGTGGGGGTAAACCACTGTTTAGGCACATGCTGGGGCTCGGAAGTGAAGTAGTGACGTTTTGAAATGCAGACTTTGATGGAATGCTCTGTGGGCGTCACGTTGCGTTTGCAGAGCCCCTGATGTGGCTAAACAGTAGAAACCCCCCACAAGTGACCCCATTTTGGAAACTAGACCCCGAAAGGAACTTATCTAGATGTGAGGTGAGCACTTTGAACCCCCAAGTGCTTCACAGAAGTTCATAACACAGAGCAGTGAAAATAATAAATACGTTTTCTTTCCTCAAAAATAATTTTTTAGCCCAGAATTTTTTATTTTCCCAAGGGTTACAGGAGAAATTGGACCACAAAAGTTGTTGTCCAGTTTCTCCTGAGTACGCTGATACCCCATGTGTGGGGGTAAACCACTGTTTGGGCACACGTGGGGGCTCAGAAGGGAAGTAGTGACTTTTGAAATGCAGACTTTGATGGAATGGTCTGCGGGCGTCACATTGCGTTTGCAGAGCCCCTGGTGTGCCTAAACAGTAGAAACCCCCCACAAGTGACCCCATTTTGGAAACTAGACCCCCAAAGGAACTTATCTAGATGTGTGGTGAGCACTTTCAACCCCCAAGTGCTTTACAGAAGTTTATAACGCAGAGCCGTGAAAATAATAAATACGTTTTCTTTCCTCAAAAATAATTTTTTAGCCCAGAATTTTTAATTTTCCCAAGGGTTACAGGAGAAATTGGACCACAAAAGTTGTTGTCCAGTTTCTCCTGAGTACGCTGATGCCCCATGTGTGGGGGTAAACCACTGTTTGGGCACACGTGGGGGCTCAGAAGGGAAGTAGTGACTTTTGAAATGCAGACTTTGATGGAATGGTCTGCGGGCGTCACGTTGCGTTTGCAGAGCCCCTGGTGTGCCTAAACAGTAGAAACCCCCACAAGTGACCCCATTTTGGAAACTAGACCCCCCAAGGAACTTATCTAGATATGTGGTGAGCACTTTGAACCCCCAAGTGCTTCACAGACGTTTACAACGCAGAGCCGTGAAAATAAAAAATCATTTTTCTTTCCTCAAAAATGATGTTTTAGCAAGCAATTTTTTATTTTCTCAAGGGTAACAGGAGAAATTGGACCCCAGTAATTGTTGCGCAGTTTGTCCTGAGTATGCTGGTACCCCATATGTGGGGGTAAACCACTGTTTGGGCACACGTCGGGGTTCGGAAGTGAGGGAGCACCATTTGAATTTTTGAATACAAGATTGGCTGGAATCAATGGTGGCGCCATGTTGCGTTTGGAGACCCCCTGAAGTGCCTAAACAGTGGAAACCCCTCAATTCTACCTCCAACACACCCCTAACCCTTATCCCAACTGTAGCCGTAACCCTAATCACAACCCTAACCCCAACACACCCCTAACCACAACCCTAACCCCAACACACCCCTAACCCTAACCACAACCCTAATTCCAACCCAACTCTAAGGCTATGTGCCAACGTTGCGGATTCGTATGAGATTTTTCAGCATCATTTTTGAAAAATCCGCGGGTAAAAGGCACTGCGTTTTACCTGTGGATTTACCGTGGATTTCCAGTTTTTTTTGTGCGGATTTCACCTGCGGATTCCTATTGAGGAACAGGTGTAAAACGCTGCGGAATCCGCACAAAGAATTGGCATGCTGCGGAAAATACAACGCAGCGTTCCCGCACGGTATTTTCTGCACCATGGGCACAGCGGATTTGGTTTTCCATATGTTTACATGGTACTGTAAACCTGATGGAACACTGCTGCGGATCCGCAGCGGCCAATCCGCACCGTGTGCACATAGCCTAATTCTAAAGGTATGTGCACACGCTGCGGAAAACGCTGCGGATCCGCAGCAGTTTCCCATGAGTTTACAGTTCAATGTGAACCTATGGGAACCAAAAATCGCTGTACACATGCTGCGGAAAAACTGCACGGAAACGCAGCGGTTTACATTCCGCAGCATGTCACTTCTTTCTGCGGATTCCGCAGCGGTTTTACAACTGCTCCAATAGAAAATCGCAGTTGTAAAACCGCAGTGAAATGCGCAGAAAAACCGCGGTAAATCCACGATAAATCGGCAGCGGTTTAGCACTGTGGATTTTTCAAATCCGCTGCGGAAAAATCCGCATAGGACCAGAATACGTGTGCACATACCGAAACCCTAACCCTAGCCCTAACCCTACCCCTAACCCTACCCCTAACCCTACCCCTAACCCTACCCCTAACCCTAACCCTAACCCTAACCCTAGCCCTACCCCTAACCCTAACCCTAGCCCTAACCCTAACCCTACCCCTAACCCTACCCCTAACCCTAACCCTACCCCTAACCCTACCCCTAACCCTAGTTCTTACCCCAACCTTAGTGAAAAAAAAAAAAATTCTTTATTTTTTTTATTGTCCCTATCTATGGGGGTGACAAAGGGGGGGGGTCATTTACTATTTTTTTTATTTTGATCACTGAGATAGGTTATATCTCAGTGATCAAAATTCACTCTGGAACGAATCTGCCGGCAGGCAGATTCGGCGGGCGCACTGCACATGCGCCCGCCATTTTGGAAGATGGCGGCGCCCAGGAAAGAAGACGGACGGACCTCGGGCGGCCAGGTAAGTATAAGGGGGGGGAGATCAGGGCACGGGGGGGGCGTCGGAGCACGGGGGGGTGGATCGGATCATGGGGGGGGGGTGGATCGGAACACGGGAGGGAGGATTGGAGCACGGGGAAGGATTGGAGCACGGGGTGAGGGATCGCTGTGCGGGGGGGGTGGATCGGAGCACGGGGGGGTCGCTGTGTGCGGGGGGGGGATCGGAGTGCGGGGGTGTTTGATTGGAGCGCGGGGGGTGTGATTGGTGCACGGGGAAGCGGACAGGAGGATGGGGGAGCGGAACACAGGACGGAGGGGAGCGGACCACAGATCGGGGGGCTGGGGGGGCGATCGGAGGAGTGGGGTGGGTGCACATAAGTGTTTCCAGCCATGGCCGATGATATTGCAGCATCGGCCATGGCTGGATTGTAATATTTCACCAGTTTTTTAGGTGAAATATTACAAATCGCTCTGATTGGCAGTTTCACTTTCAACAGCCAATCAGAGCGATCGTAGCCACGAGGGGGTGAAGCCACCCCCCCTGGGCTAAACTACCACTCCCCCTGTCCCTGCAGATCGGGTGAAATGGGAGTTAACCCTTTCACCCGGCCTGCAGGGACGCGATCTTTCCATGACGCATATGCTGCGTCATGGGTCGGAATGGCACCGACTTTCATGACGCAGCGTATGCGTCAAAGGTCGGGAAGGGGTTAATAGTACTTAAGGTACCTTAAAATTAAGTTTGTGTTCAAAAATTTTCTTTGTACATTTTTTTGAGAGAGTCGAACTGGGGACTATTTGGCGGGAGTTTTGAAAAGTTTGTATTTCATAGTTATTAGTTTTATGTTAAGTAAATGTTTTTTTTTGCAACTGATTATGTGTAGTCTCTTTTATTACATCCCTATGAAGGTCACTGATCACTTTTAGAGCACTGAAATTGCAAACATTAGATATTATAGGTATTTTTCCAGCAGGCGCCTGACAGGCACATTGTATGTGAACTCGTTAGTCCGAATATTGTATGTGACGGAGGGTTAATAATGTCTTTGTAGACTTTTCTGCTATAGGCTTATTTCATTTACCATGTCCAAATATTGCAGAAATTATTTAATGATCAGTTATAATGTCGATATTATATTGTGTATGGCTTTTAATTACTCCTTGTTTATAGTATCTTTCTCTTTATATACACTCATCACTTTTTGTGTAGTAATAGTAAGTGGGTTTAAGATTTGGTTACTGCACAGCCCAGCTACTGTATGTAATGGTGGTTTCTTGAACTGAAATCTGTGAATTAGTGAGTTATTAGAGCTAGCTACAATACATGCAGTATAATAGTTTTTGAGCATCACAGATGTCATTATACAGGTAGTCAGACTGTGGCTACCCCTTTGTTATGGTTTAGTTTCTGCATTCCCTATTATAGGATCCACATTGCAGGATGTTTAGCGGCTGGTATTTTGCTGTAGTTACCATATTATCGATCATAATTTGGTAGTGTTGCATTGTTAAAATTAATCTGTTGCAGTCCTGGAATTTTGTTCCTTATATGCACAGTCTTTCCATAGCATGCAGATCTGGTTGATGACTTTATTAGGCATGGGTGATGGGGGTCGAGTCCATTCAAGGTGTCAAATGGCCTCGCTGGTGGCGGTTTAGGAGTCAGGTGGAAGTTGCAGACAAGTTAAGGTGGACTCATTTTAACTAATAGAGGATGTAAAACCTCATGGTGGTGAGCAGGCTCGGCTTTGGTGGCCAGCCTCAAGGACGTTGTAATGGTAACATCAATCAGGGGCGGGCACAGTGGTTAAGCACAGGAGTGAGGATAATAGGGTCATTGGTGCCCTGAAAGTTTACTGGCTCTGCTTGAATGGCAAGCCAGTGCGTGCCGCCCCTTTATGGCTGTCTGTCCTGGTGCTGTATGTCAGACAGCTGGGGATATCGCAGTACTTGTGAATCCCAATGTACTAGCACTCCACCTGACTCCTACTGTGATTATTTAATCCTGTGATTTGAATAAAAGCTGTGGCCATTTTGACAACCAAAATAATGTGTTTTGTGTATTTATTTTAGTACCTAGGTTTACAGTAGTTATGGTGGTTTTAAGAAGGAGTGGGGTCCATCCCATATCCAAAAGTCAAGAAACCACCGGAGACTAGACGGAGGTGGACATGACTTGGGTATGGGTGGACTGAGAACTCCTGCAGCCTTTGTTTGTATTGCAGTGTAGATTTTAAACAAGAGTGTTGTTGCTTTAAGAGGAAGGAGTTTAGATGTTTGTGCCTGGTGTATTACTGTGAGGAGGGTGGGGCTTATTTAGGGGACGCAACTCTGGCTCTCCCTCTTTCTCTCACATGATGGACAGGAGGAAACATTACCCGCCCTCCCGCCCTGTTTATAATCTCTGTCCTTAAACTTTTTAATTATTGCTTGTATAATGATAAATGCTTTATTGTATTTTTGTATTTGTCATTGTATATCTTGTACCAGGTTCAATTGTATATTGGCTATAAAGAGTTATTATTTGCGGTAACCTTCTAAGCCCCAGGGAAGGGCAATCCTTCAGCCATGGTTCCCTGGAGGTTTCCTCCACAGGGGGTTTTTCCTCTCCTGAGCGCTGTAGGATGACTCTTTGTGAGTCGGGGGTTTGCCAAGTTTAGTCCCATTAATGCTTTTGCAAGGACTCCTAGTTTTTAAGTTTGCAAAAATGATTTAATTATTAAAAAAAAAAAAAAAAAAAAGTGTCAAATGAGACTTGGAATTTTTAACCCGTCACGGCTTTGCGGTTTAGGAGTCAGGTGGAAGTTGCAGACAAGTTAAGGTGGACTCATTTTACCTAATAGAGGATGTAAAACCTCATGGTGGTGAGAAGGCTCGGCTTTGGTGGCCAGCCTCAAGGACGTTGTAATGGTAACATCAATCAGGGGCGAGCACAGTGGTTAAGCACAGGAGTGAGGATAATAGGGTCATTGGTGCCCTGAAAGTTTACTGGCTCTTCTTGAATGGCAAGCCAGTGCGTGCCGCCCCTTTATGGCTGTCTGTCCTGGTGCTGTATGTCAGACAGCTGGGGATATCGCAGTACTTGTGAATCCCAATGTACTAGCACTCCACCTGACTCCTACTGTGATTATTTAATCCTGTGATTTGAATAAAAGCTGTGGCCATTTTGACAACCAAAATAATGTGTTTTGTGTATTTATTTTAGTACCTAGGTTTACAGTAGTTATGGTGGTTTTAAGAAGGAGTGGGGTCCATCCCATATCCAAAAGTCATGTAGTTATCCCACAGGCATACAGGAGTTCCTGTTCTCATGCAATCGTACAGACAAAATGTACATGTACACTACATCAATCTGTCACTAGTACACCTCATTAGTATGTCTGTCCTTTAACCCTATAATTATTTCCTTTTAAAAGATAATTATCTAATTGAAGAAGCACATAAGGTGAACAGTGACTGCTGAACCATTGTCAATGATATTTTTAGTACTATTGCATAAGCGGGCAACAGTTTGTATTAAAAGATTGTTTTTGGAGTTTGGATGTGTGCTTGACTTCACAGTCCAGGTGATTGTCAAGTTAAGTGTTGAACAGTAGCACAAAATTAATGTCAAGGATTTTGTCTGCTGCCTCTCTGAATACTCTTATCTAGACCTCTATATTTAGCTTGTCCAACTCGCAGTGTATAAATAACAGAAAAGATTAGTAGAAAGTCCAGTAATGTCACGTACAATGACCTTGTCTCAATGTGATTTGACGACAAGCTGCTAATGACCAATGTTTTGTCTGCTGTAAATCATTTACATAAATAAGCAAAACAATATTATCTGCCATGATTTGTTTGCAGCTTTTTTAATAGGAACCTATAATTGGTTTCACAAGGCCCGAATCATATGCAGCATGAATCAGAGCCTTACTCAGTAATTAAAGCCAGTTATATTGTTTTATTCTGATACGTTGCATCATTTCAGAGACAACATAGTATAAAAAGCCACTGAGAAATATAGGGACACCCGACTAGTCTGATGATGTCCCCATTTGACTTCTCATCGCCCTGCTCCATTTGATTGACAGGTCTCTCCCATAACAGGTCTCTCAGGAAAAGCTTGGGGTGGGAAGAAGCCAGCTGTGGCCATGTCAGACTAGTCAGGTCTTTACCTGTAGTCCCTGGTTGGCTATTTATCCCTTGTTTTCTCTAGAAAGTCACAGTGCTTCAAAATAAAATATACTTGGCTGTAATCGCACAGACAGTGTGTTTTTTATGCTGCGCGTTGCTTGAGCAACCTTAATCTAATGGCAGGTTCCCTTTAATTGAAAGAAGTTCCATCTTGAAGACAACTGCTTTTGATATGACCTATTATTCCATATGTCGAGATAATTGAATCAATGCAATGCAAATTCAAGTAATACTTTATGAAATTTGCAGGTCAAATTTTAGCATGTTGAGAAACTACAAAAAACTACCTGTCACTAGTTTACACATTGCAGAAGACACAGAAAGCTGACATAATCTCAGGCACAACCACAAGGGCTTCCTTGAAATACTTTGTAGCTATTACATGGTATAATGCAACAGATGAGGAGGGACTAACATAGTCTGTGAGGCTGTATAAAAGCCTAAGTAAGGAATGTAGCAACCATTTTAGGGTGATTTTAAGGATAGCGACAGTTTGTCAGTTTTCACAGCTCTGCAATAGAGAGAGGAAGAAATCCCCAAAATAATTAGAGAAATACTCCAGACAGTGATATGTTGAATAACTGCACCCGTGAAGAAAATGAGAGTAGTGGTCTACAAATAATACAGATTCAGTTGATAGGTAGTGCCAATGTCATTAATCATTGATATTGCAGAGCTAGCATCTGTCCTGTTGCATTCTGATTACAAATACACATTTTTTTCATTACTAATGCACTAAAAATATTTTTTTGTATACATAAAGACCATTTGCCCAAATACAGCTTTTTAATTGTGGCCGTCTACCTCACAATTGTGTGCTGCTAACAATTTTTTGCACAACTGTTTTGCTAGTCAAATTTTACATCCACACACACCACTCTAATGCAGCATACTTTTGCAGATGTTTTGGTCACGTACCTACGTAGTATTTCATGTTGCATCATTTTCGTAAAGAGATTGAATTTTGTTTGAAAAAAAAAATAGACATTTAACTGTGCATGACTGTTTTTGTACACTTGACTTACTGTGACAATTGTACATACAACACCTACACTCTGACGTTGTGTCTCGTTTTGCCTGCTGTACTTGTACATATCTACCTAGCATTTCTTATGTATTTTTTTTTTTTTGCAAGGGTTGAGTAATTGGGGTAAAAAGATTGTCAAACAAAAAAAGCCAAACCATGCCTAAGAAAGTGCAGGCAGCACAAGCACCACTACCACCACTGGCACCACCACCACTGGCACCAGCCGCCCATGCAGAATAATACTAAGCGCAGAACACATTTTGCCTCTTTTGTCTTCAGCAAGTGTATGAATGGGGAAGAAGCAAAGAGCATTATGGAATCACATCATTCATCTCAGTTACAGCAGGATGATGTAAAGGCTAACAGCGACACTCTGGGTTTGAGTCATTGTTCTGCACGGAAGAGTATATCTGATCACAAATGACCAAGAGGTCATTTTTTAACCTTTTTTATATTAAAATCCATGTAAAGTCTTTCAGCGCACTGTATTGCAAAATGAGTTGGTCACTTATTAAGACTGTATGGATGTAAGAAAAGACAGCTCCCACTGTGATCCACCTTATATTTCTGAATTCTCAGTGGACATTATATGGTAAAGATTTTCTTTAGGTCAAAGCAGCAGACCTTCCGACTACAAATGCAGGAACCTGCCTGATAACATTCTAAGGCAGGTTTTGTCACTGTAGAAAGACTATAGCCATTTTAATTCAAGTAATTACCTCGATAGACAAAACAAGTGTGATTTGCTAATTACGTTTATTTATATTGACATATCTTTTAGTTATTTTTTTTTCTATTTCTGGAGAACAGTGACGCTTCCAACTAAACGCAAATATCTAAAAATCTGTAATTCATACGGAACATATATTACATTTGACACATTTTCTTTGTGCAATGAATAACCACCATTTAATGAATAATAATACTTCTAAACTATATGCTGCTGAAGTAAAGTCAATGACTTCTATATGTAGGACAATCTATAGAGCATAAACAGCTGACAAGGAAAGTTGCATGCCTGCCATCTAAATGTAAATGCGTTATAGCAATGGATATTGCTTACAGTGGGCATACTTCTGAAAAAGGTCACACTGCTAACACATCATACATTATTAATACTCAACACTGAAATTAACCCTAATCACTTGTTTAAATGGCATAATAATTTGAAAGTAGGTTATACAGCCAAACCTTTGTGTTTTACAAATAGTTATTATTATGTATGAATAAATAGTGGCATGGGCAATAGCTCAAAATAATAGGATGGCTCAGAAAATCAAGATACCGGTACTTTTTTTTGAACATTTGATTCAATAAATATATTATTATTATTATTATTATTATTATTATTATTATTATTAAAACCATCCTGAACAATAAGAATATTTTATTTGAAAAAAAAAAAATATCAGCAACTGCATATTTTCAAGCATACATAGCCAACAGCAATTGGTATGAAAAGGTCAAGGACTACTTCAGATAGTGGTTCAGATTTATGAATCCTATATCATATTTAAACAGCCTAAACGTAGACTAGACCTTAGCCAATTTGTCACAGTGAATGAAAAATGTACATGCAAAAGTTCTAGCATAAATAAGAGAAAAATAAATACAAAGAAATGTTTAAACTTCTGCAGGCTGCACTGTCTTAGGCTAGTTTCACACTAGCGTTTTGAGGAGCTGCGGAGGGCTGCGGACTTCCTCCGTGAAGCCCCGCCCTCGGCCACAAGAACCTGCTATGTCAGTAAGTTTGTGACTACAATTAAAGGTAAAACGACTGCCCTACTTTTGATTTTGCAGCGTGCAGTAATTCGTTTTTTTTGTGGTCTGTGGGTATATGATGCTAATATTAATTGAAGACTGTGTACAGTATGGCAATAGATCTGTCACAAAGTACAATGAATGACTTGAGAGAGAAGTTCAAGGAAAATCACTCATGTGTCAGCCATGAAGAAGGAATCAGGTGCCCATCCACATCTATGACTGATGACAACCTTGAGCATGCACTTGACTGATTATATTGTAACAATTTTATTAGACCACACTAAAGAACACTACAAAAAAATTAAAAGCAATTAAAAATGCACTATAAAGTACAGAACAATGAATACAGGACCCAAGATAAGGTCAAACCACAGTGCCCACCTATGTGTATGCTACCTGGTGAGTCCATATACAAGAGGTCTGCTAGGGAAACAACAATACCCCAGTACCAAGGACCCCTATAGAGGATGACCGGACAAAATAGAACGTCCTATACTACCTGATAGTATAAATCAGGCTTCCAAGGCAGCATTCCTGGAAATAATGTCAGGACAGATGGAGGAAAGCAATATTAGCACAAACTAACCAGGTAGCCTACACATAGGGGGGCACTGTGGTTTGACCTTATCTTGGGTCCTGTATTCATTGTTCTGTACTTTATAGTGCACTAGCTGAAGAGCCCGGCATTGCCTGGGCATAGTAAATATCTGTGGTTAGTTATAGCACGTCACTTCTCTTATTTTCCCATCACGCCTCTCATTTTCCCAATCACATCTTTAATTTTCCCCCTCACATCTCTCATTTTCTCCCTCACACCTCTCATTTTCTCCCTCACTCCTCTCATTCCCCCCTAACACTTGTCATTTCTACCTCACATCTGTCATTTTCCGATCACTACACTATTTTCCCTCACTCCTCTCATTTTGCACTCACACCTTTTCATTTTCACCTCACACCTCTCATTTTCACCTCAGTATATACATGTTTGTCATCTCCCTTATATATTGTATACACCTGTATGTCATCTCCTGTATATAGTATATACCTGTATGTCATCTCCCCTGTATATAGTATATACCTGCTGTGTGTCATCTCCCCTGTATATAGTATATATGTGTATGTCATCTCCTCCTATATATAGTAAATACCTGTATGTCATCTCCTTCTATATATAGTATATACCTGTATGTCATCTCCTCCTGTATATAATATATACCTGTGTGTCATCTCCCCTGTATATAGTATATATCTGTGTGTCATCTCCTCCTGTATATAGTATATACCTGTATGTCATCTTCTATATATAGCATATACCTGTATGTCATCTCCTCCTGTATATAGTATATACCTGTAGGTAATCTGCTCCTGTATATAGTATATACCTGTGTGTCATCTCCTCCTGTATATAGTATATACCTGTATGTCATCTCCTCCTGTATATATTATGTACCTGTGTCATCTCCTCCTCTATATAGTATATACCCGTGTGTCATCTCTCCTGTATATAGTATATATCTGTGTGTCATCTCCCCTGTATATACTATATACCTGTGTGATCTCCTGTATTAGACCTCATTAACACGTTATTTGCTCAGTATTTTTACCTCAGTATTTGTAAGATAAATTGGCAGCCTGATAAATCCCCAGCCAACAGGAAGCCCTCCCCCTGGCAGTATATATTAGCTCACACATACACATAATAGACAGGTCATGTGACTGACAGCTGCTGTATTTCCTATATGGTACATTTGTTGCTCTTGTAGTTTGTCTGCTTATTAATCAGATTTTTATTTTTGAAGGCTAATACCAGACTTGTGTGTGTTTTAGGGCGAGTTTCGTTTGTCAAGTTGTGCGTGTTGAGTTGTGTGTGGCGACATGCATGTAGCGACTTTTGTGAGATGAGTTTTGTGTGGCAACATGCGTGTAGCAACTTTTTGTGTGTCGAGTTGCATGTGACAGGTTAGTGCAGCAAGTTGTGTGCAGCAAGTTTTGCGCATGGTGAGTTTTGCGCGTGGTGAGTTTTATGTCTGGTGCCTTTTGAGTATGTGCAAGTTTTGTGTGAGGCAACTTTTGCATGTGTTGCAAATTTTGTGCATGTGGCAATTTTTCCGCGTGTGCAAGTTTTGCGTGTGTCGAGTTTTCCATGAGGGGAGTTTTGCACTTGTGGCGAGTTTTGCGTGAGCCTAGTTTTTGCATGTGGCGAGCTTTGCGCGTGGCGAGTTTTGAGCGGCGACTTTTGTGTTTCGACTTTTATGTGGCGAGGTTGGTGTATGTGTGGTGAAATGTGTGCTGAGGGTGGTATATGTGTTCAAGCACGTGGTAGTGTGTGGCGCATTTTGTGTGTGTGTTCATATCCCCGTGTGTGGTGAGTATCCCATGTCGGGGCCCCACCTTAGCAACTGATCGGTATATACTCTTTTGCGCCATCGCTCTCATTCTTTAAGTCCCCCTTGTTCACATCTGGCAGCTGTCAATTTGCCTCCAACACTTTTCCTTTCACTTTTCCCAATTATGTAGATAGGGGAAAAATAGTTTGGTGAATTGGAAAGCGCGAAGTTAAAATTTCACCTCACAACATAGCCTATGATGCTCTCAGGGTCCAGACGTGTGACTGTGCAAAATTTTGTGGCTGTAGCTGCGACTCCTCCAACACTTTTCCTTTCACTTTTTTCCCCATTATGTAGATAGGGGCAAAATTGTTTGGTGAATTGGAAAGCGCAGGGTTAAAATTTCACCTCACAACGTAGGCTATGACGCTCTCAGGGTCCAGACGTGTGACTGTGCAAAATTTTGTTTCTGTAGCTGCGACGCCTCCAACACTTTTCCTTTCACTTTTTTCCCCATTATGTAGATAGGGGCAAAATTGTTTGGTGAATTGGAACGCGCGGGGTTAAAATTTCGCCTCACAACATAGCCTATGACGCTCTCGGGGTCCAGACGTGTGACTGTGCAAAATTTTGTGGCTGTAGCTGCGACGGTGCAGATGCCAATCCCGGACATACACACATACACACACACACACACATTCAGCTTTATATAGTAGATTTTTAATTGCTTTTAATGTTTTTTTGTAGTGTTCTTTAGTGTGGTCTAGTAAAATTGTTATATTTTGTTATAATTTCTATGGTGATCCCTTCTTTTTTGCATGCCACTCTTTTCTTTTGTTCGTTGTACTATGTTTTTGTAGCATGCTTTAGGTGATCCCTGGCGGTGGTGCCTGCCTACACTTCGTTGCCTATGACTGATTATATTGGTTATGTTACGAGTAACAGTAAATTATTAAAGTGACAGTGGCCTTACGAGAACTCACATTAACGTCTGATGAAGAGTTGAAGACAGTGGTGCATTTGTGGCTTGGAGACCAGCCAAAAATCTTTTTTAGGAGGTGTGGGAATGTTATTCACTTGGTTGCGTGGTGAGGTAACACAGGAACCGTTTCCATGTCCAGGCTGGTTTACTGGTGATTAATAAACCTTGCCACAAGGAAAATAAACTGCCTTTCAGTGGAGGCAAAAGAAAGAAAATATTTCCAACAAAATCACTTTAGAGACACACAGGCTGGACAGCATCCACAATACTGGCTCAGTCTGAAGACATCACACAGAAGGTCTTTTTACCTGCACACATAGACCATGTGTCAATCAAGCAGACTCCATTTTAACATGTGAGCCACACCAAAAGGTAGGTGGTGTATGTGAGCAGCCAAACGCATCCATCTATCAGGCTACCTGTCATGATTCCAGTGCAGGTTTTTACCTGCATGCCAGGAATTAATGTTTTGATCACAGTGCAGGCTCTGACCTGCACACCTGTAGTTTATTATTGTGGCCTCTCCTTGGTTCGGGGTGAGCTTCATATAGCCCTGGGAAGCTCCAATCTCCATCAGTTATACTTTTGCTATTGGATGAGTGTGTTGACCCCTGTGTGCCTGTGCCATGTGCCTGTGTTTTAGCTTGCTTGTATGGTTCTGACTCATTTCTGTTCCTCGGTGTGGTTTTGCCTTTTGATTCTGTACTGTATATCTGCTTCTCCGGGTTTCTGACTCCTGCTACATCCTTGACTATTCTTTATTAGCCTGTTCCTTGGGTACCGCGTTACCTCTCTCGTTTACTGACCTCGGCTTGTCTTGGATTGTGTCTCCCTCTGGTGCCCCAACCTTTCCCTGGTGTCGACATACCCTCTTTCCCTTCTCCTCTACTCAGTGTCCCTGTTGTATGCTGCATTCTCTAGCAATAGGATGCTAAGCCCCGCCCCCTGTAGTTATGTGATCACAGGTCCTGTCAGCACACTCACCACCTGGTGTTCTGCTCACTCCAGCTCTGCGGTTTTGGTGTTTTCTTGCCCAGCTCTCGGGCGCTGTGAGTACAGCTGCCACAGGCCATCTGAGGCTCCGGGCTCTCACTGTCAGGGTAGCATAAACTGCTGGGAAATGCCCAACTGGCGGCTTCTCCTGATAGTTTCCCTTGATACTACCAGTAAATGTGACCAAGGTACATAAAGCAAGCCTTTTAGTACTATGTGCACTAAAGCATTACTCCAGGTTTACACCACAGAGGACAACCACCTCCATGGCACATGCCTCCCATCAAATAAGTGTCTGGTAGCCACCTAAAATACTCTGACTAAAGTTGTGGAGATTAGCACGCTATTCTCGAGAGGGCATTGGCATTTCCATGTTGCTTCCTGGCTCTATGTTCCACATGGAAGCTGAAATCCTGCAGAGCTAGAACCCAGCGGGTAACTCAAACATTTTTCTCATTTTTCTCCGTTATTCACTTGAGTGGGGCATGGTCTGATGCTAATTTGAATAGTCAACGTAACAGATAGTATCGCCATATGTCCACTGCTCTCTTTATGGCCAAGCATTCCTTTTCTACGATGGAATCATTCTTCTCACATGTCGACAGCTTCCTGCTCAGATAGAGAACTAGGTGCTCCTCATTGTGTATTCTCCTTAGTAAGGACTGACTTCTGAGGCTTCTTTCTGGAAAACAAATTCCTTCTTAAAGATCGGGGTAACCAGAACTGGCTGCTTACAAAGAGATACTTTCAGTTCTTGGAAGGCCATCACCGCCTCCACAGTCCATTTGGCAATAGCTGATTTCGTTCCCTTAAGGAGATTGGTCAGGGGTGCCGCCATCAAGGCAAAGCTTGGAAGGAACCTCCTGTAGTACCCATCATTCCCAGACAGGCTCTAACTTGCTTCCTTGAGAGTGGTCTCAGGCAGGTTTTAATTGTGTCCACCTTAGTGATTTAGGCTTTGATCTACCCTTTACCTACTACATAGCCTAGGTGTTTGGCCTCTTCTTTCCCCTTGGCACATTTTTTTTGATTTGCAGAAAACACTGACTTCTTGAGAACATCAAATACCTCTGGACCTTTCGCAAAGGAATTCCCTAATCTGAACTGAAGATTACAATATCGTCTAGGGTACGAGGATCTGGTACTTGGCCCTCTGGAAGGTGGCCAGGGCTCCCTGCAGTCTGAAAGGCATCAGCACGTACTGGAAGCATTCTTGTGACATTGAGATTTTCCAGTATTCCTTCGTTAAATCCAAGGTAGTTATGTACCTTGCAGGACCAAGTCTCTTGACCTGCTCACCGATTCCTCGAATATGTGTCGAACTTGGAGACCTCATTCAATTTTCTATAATCGTTAAAGAACCTTCATTCGCCATAAGGTTTTGGGACCAGGACAATTGGGTTAGACTCTGAGATTCAGCATACTGTATGCTTTACTTCCTTGGAGATCAACTCTCACTTGGCCTCAGGAATTCGATAAGGCTTCAAGTTCACTCAAAACATGGGATTCCGTCAGAATCTTGTGTTCTATGACCTTTGTACACCTCAGCAAATCTGAAAACATGTCTCTGTTCTGTTGCTGCAACTCCTGACAGCTGTTTTGGGGCCTTTGACAATGTCTCCGCTATTGTGACTCCTTCAACATCTGCTTCTCACTTTACCATCAAACATGGAGTTTTGCCTCGGCTTGATAATATTGATGTGGTACACATATGGTTTTCATCTTCCTGATTGATGAACCTTGTAGTTTGCTTCATCAAACTTCTCCACCACCTCTTAGAAGCCTGGCTATTAGGCCAAAAACATACTCTCCACTGGGAATTAGTAAAAGGACTCAATCCTCAGGGTTGAACTGCTCACTGGAACACACGTCATAGTGGAACCACTGTGCCATGGAAAGGCGTGACTAGGAGAACAGCTGACTCATTGCTAGAGCCTCTGATGGTGTGGTTAGACTTGGCTCCAGATGGACACTAGATGCTTCTCCAGGACATACCTCAGACACATGGCAGCTGTCTCCCAAAGGGGTATGAAGCTGGAATGGCCAGGAATGGGTGAGCATGGCAAGAACAGGCAGTTACAAATAGGTACGGGCAGGAAGTGGTGGGTACAAGAATAGAGGACCTGACAACTAGCAAGCGTGTAAAAACTGTCAGAACACATTGCTTAGGCACCTCCCAACATTTTGAGAAGCCCTAAATAATAAGTATCTCCCAACCATTGGCTGGGGACACTTTAGGACAATGAGTGCTTTCTCTTTAAGAGACCGAGAGCATGTGCGCACCCAAGGCGCAGTTCTCAGGGGTCTGCCAGATATGCGCAGACCCTGGGAAACTGCAGAAGCAAAAGGAAGCATGGGCTGAGGGCCATGGCAATGAGTGAGTCAGTGTGCCTGCCAAAGGAGAGGAGGATGGGAATCATGCAAGGACCTCTGTTGTGGATTCTGTTTTTGGGCTCCCTCTGGTGGTTACAGATGGTACTGGGTGACTTGTGTTCTCTGCGGTCTCTGGCGTCCACCTGTTCTATCAGGATATGGGAGTTTCCTATTTAACCTGGCTTTCTTGTCATTTCCTCGCCGGCTATCAATGTAATCAGTGTGTCTTGTTACCTCTGCTTCCCGCTTCTGTATTCTTCAGGACAAGCTAAGTTTTTTATTTTCCTGTTCCACGTTTTGCTTAATTTTTGTCTTAGTCCAGCTTGCAGATACAGTGGGGCAAAAAAGTATTTAGTCAGTCAGCAATAGTGCAAGTTCCACCACTTAAAAAGATGAGAGGCGTCTGTAATTTACATCATAGGTAGACCTCAACTATGGGAGACAAACTGAGAAAAAAAAATCCAGAAAATCACATTGTCAGTTTTTTTAATATTTTATTTGCATATTATGGTGGAAAATAAGTATTTGGTCAGAAACAAACAATCAAGATTTCTGGCTCTCACAGGCCTGTAACTTCTTCTTTAAGAGTCTCCTCTTTCCTCCACTCATTACCTGTAGTAATGGCACCTGTTTAAACTTGTTATCAGTATAAAGACACCTGTGCACACCCTCAAACAGTCTGACTCCAAACTCCACTATGGTGAAGACCAAAGAGCTGTCAAAGGACACCAGAATCAAAATTGTAGCCCTGCACCAGGCTGGGAAGACTGAATCTGCAATAGCCAACCAGCTTGGAGTGAAAAAATCAACAGTGGGAGCAATAATTAGAAAATGGAAGACATACAAGACCACTGATAATCTCCCTCGATCTGGGGCTCCACGCAAAATCCCACCCCGTGGGGTCAGAATGATCACAAGAACGGTGAGCAAAAATCCCAGAACCACGCGGGGGGACCTAGTGAATGAACTGCAGAGAGCTGGGACCAATGTAACAAGGCCTACCATAAGTAACACACTACGCCACCATGGACTCAGATCCTGCAGTGCCAGACGTGTCCCACTGCTTAAGCCAGTACATGTCCGGGCCCGTCTGAAGTTTGCTAGAGAGCATTTGGATGATCCAGAGGAGTTTTGGGAGAATGTCCTATGGTCTGATGAAACCAAACTGGAACTGTTTGGTAGAAACACAACTTGTCGTGTTTGGAGGAAAAAGAATACTGAGTTGCATCCATCAAACACCATACCTACTGTAAAGCATGGTGGTGGAAACATCATGCTTTGGGGCTGTTTCTCTGCAAAGGGGCCAGGACGACTGATCCGGGTACATGAAAGAATGAATGGGGCCATGTATTGTGAGATTTGAGTGCAAACCTCCTTCCATCAGCAAGGGCATTGAAGATGAAACGTGGCTGGGTCTTTCAACATGACAATGATCCAAAGCACACCGCCAGGGCAACGAAGGAGTGGCTTCGTAAGAAGCATTTCAAGGTCCTGGAGTGGCCTAGCCAGTCTCCAGATCTCAACCCTATAGAAAACCTTTGGAGGGAGTTGAAAGTCCGTGTTGCCAAGCGAAAAGCCAAAAACATCACTGCTCTAGAGGAGATCTGCATGGAGGAATGGGCCAACATACCAACAACAGTGTGTGGCAACCTTGTGAAGACTTACAGAAAACGTTTGACCTCTGTCATTGCCAACAAAGGATATATTACAAATATTGAGATGAAATTTTGTTTCTGACCAAATACTTATTTTCCACCATAATATGCAAATAAAATGTTAAAAAAACAGACAATGTGATTTTCTGGATTTTTTTTTCTCAGTTTGTCTCCCATAGTTGAGGTCTACCTATGATGTAAATTACAGACGCCTCTCATCTTTTTAAGTGGTGGAACTTGCACTATTGCTGACTGACTAAATACTTTTTTGCCCCACTGTATGTGATTCCTTTTTGCTGGTTGCTCTAGTGGGCTGATATTACTCCTCATGTTCCATGAGTTGGAACATGAGTTCAAGTAATTTCAGGATGGTTTTTTGTAGGGTTTTTCGCTGACCGCGCAGTTCAGTTTTGTATCCTCTGCTATCTAGCTTTAGCGGGCCTCATTTTGCTGAATCTGTTTTTCATAACTACGTATGTGCTTTCCTCTCATTTCACCGTCATTACATGTGGGGGGCTGCTATTTCTGTGGGGTGTTTCTCTGGAGGCAAGAGAGGTCTGTGTTTCTTCTAATAGGGAAAGTTAGTTCTTCGGCTGGCGCGAGACGTCTAGAATCATCGTAGGCACGTTCCCCGGCTACATCTAGTTGTGTGTTGAGGTTCAGGATCGCGGTCAGCTCAGTTTCCATCACCCTAGAGCTTGTTTTGTTTTTTGTGCTTGTCCTTTTGTGATCCCCTGCCATTGGGATCATGACAGTATAGCCGGCCAAAAAGTGGTAATCGTATTGGCTGAAGTAGGAGGAAAAGTAGTCTGAGGAAGTTTTTTTTTTTTTTTTTTCCCTCAGAGTTTGCTGCATAGCCTTAATTGCAGCCTGGCTGCGTCTTACCTCCTCTTAATTCTTGAATGGCTCTGACCTCAGCTGTTTATCATGGACGTCCAGAGTTTGGCTTCCAGCCTGAATAATCTTGCTGCTAAGGTTCAAAATATTCAAGATTTTGTTGTACATGCTCCTATGTCTGAACCTAGAATTCCTATCCCAGAGTTTTTTTCTGGAGATAGATCTAGTTTTCTGAATTTTAGGAACAATTGCAAGTTGTTTCTTTCTTTGAAATCTCGCTCTTCTGGAGACCCTGCTCAGCAAGTCAAGATTGTTATATCTTTCCTGCGGGGTGACCCTCAGAATTGGGCATTTGCATTGGCACCAGGGGATCCTGCGTTGCTCAATGTGGATGCGTTTTTTCTGGCATTGGGTTTGCTCTATGAGGAACCTAACCTAAAGATTCAGGCTGAAAAAGCTTTATTGGCTCTCTCTCAGGGGCAAGATGAAGCAGAAATATATTGTCAGAAATTTCGGAAATGGTCGGTGCTTACTCAGTGGAATGAGTGCGCCCTGGCTGCAAGATTCAGAGATGGCCTTTCTGAGGCCATTAAAGATGTCATGGTGGGGTTCCCTGCGCCTACAGGTCTGAATGAGTCTATGACTATGGCTATTCAGATTGATCGGCGTTTACGGGAGCGCAAACCTGTGCACCATTTGGCGGTGTCTTCTGAACAGGCACCTGAGACAATGCAATGTGATAGAATTCAGTCCAGAAGTGAACGGCAAAACTATAGGCGGAAAAATGGGTTGTGTTTTTATTGTGGTGATTCAGCTCATGTTATATCAGCATGCTCTAAACGCACAAAAAAGGTTGATAAGTCTGTTGCCATTAGTACTTTACAGTCTAAGTTCATTCTGTCTGTGACTCTGATTTGTTCATTATCAGCCATTTCCGTCGATGCCTATGTGGATTCAGGCGCTGCCCTGAGTCTTATGGATTGGTCATTTGCCAACCGCTGTGGGTTTAGTCTGGAGCCTCTGGAAGTCCCTATTCCTTTGAAAGGAATTGACTCTACACCTTTGGCTATGAATAAACCTCAGTACTGGACACAAGTGACCATGCGTATGACTCCCGTTCATCAGGAGGTGATTCGCTTCCTGGTACTGTATAATTTACATGATGTCTTAGTGCTTGGTCTGCCATGGTTACAAACTCATAACCCAGTCTTGGACTGGAAAACGATGTCTGTGTTAAGCTGGGGATGTCAGGGGGTTCATGATGATGCACCTCCGATTTCTATCGCTTCATCTACTCCTTCTGAGGTTCCGGTATTTTTGTCTGATTATCGGGATGTTTTTGAGGAGCCTAAGCTCAATTCGCTTCCTCCTCACAGGGATTGGGATTGTGCTATAGATTTGATTCCTGGCAGTAAATTTCCTAAAGGTCGTTTGTTCAATCTGTCAGTGCCAGAGCATACTGCTATGCGGGATTATGTTAAGGAGTCCTTGGAAAAGGGACATATCCGTCCATCTTCGTCCCCTTTGGGAGCAGGTTTTTTTTTTTTGTGGCCAAAAAAGATGGTTCCTTGAGGCCTTGTATAGATTACCGTCTTTTGAATAAGATTACAGTCAAATATCAGTATCCTTTGCCATTGTTGACTGATTTGTTCGCTCGCATTAAGGGGGCTAAATGGTTCACTAAGATTGATCTTCGGGGTGCGTATAATCTTGTGCGGATAAAGCAGGGTGATGAGTGGAAAACCGCATTTAATACGCCTGAGGGCCATTTTGAGTATTTGGTGATGCCTTTTGGACTTTCTAATGCTCCTTCTGTCTTCCAGTCCTTTATGCACGATATTTTCCGTGAATATCTGGATAAATTTATGATTGTGTATTTGGATGATGTTTTGGTTTTTTCGGATGACTGGGAGTCCCATGTTCAGCAGGTCAGGAAGGTGTTTCAGGTCCTGCGGGCCAATTCTTTGTTTGTAAAAGGTTCAAAGTGTCTCTTTGGAGTCCAGAAGATTTCTTTTTTGGGGTATATTTTTTCCCCTTCTACTATTGAGATGGATCCCTTCAAGGTTCAGGCTATTTGTGACTGGACGCAGCCTACATCTCTTAAGAGTCTACAGAAGTTCTTGGGCTTTGCTAATTTTTATCGTCGTTTCATAACTAATTTTTCTAGTGTTGTTAAGCCTTTGATGGATTTGACTAAGAAGGGTGCTGATGTTGCTGATTGGTCTCCTGCGGCTGTGGAGACCTTCAGGAACTTAAGCGCCGGTTTTCTTCTGCTCCTGTGTTGCGTCAGCCAGATGTTTCGCTTCCTTTTCAGGTTGAGGTTGATGCTTCCGAGATTGGAGCGGGGGCGGTTTTGTCACGGAGAAGCTCCGATTGCTCAGTGATGAAGCCATGTGCGTTCTTTTCTAGAAAGTTTTCGCCCACTGAGCGGAATTATGATGTTGGTAATCGGGAGCTTTTGGCTATGAAGTGGGCATTTGAGGAGTGGCGTCATTGGCTTGAGGGTGCTAGACATCGTGTGGTGGTCTTGACTGATCACAAAAATCTGATTTACCTTGAGTCTGCCAAGCGTCTGAATCCTAGACAGGCTCGTTGGTCACTGTTTTTCTCCCGTTTCGATTTTGTGGTTTCATACCTGTCAGGTTCAAAGAATGTGAAGGCGGATGCTCCTTCTAGGAGTTTTGTGCCTGACTCCCCTGGAAATTCTGAGCCCACTGGTATCCTTAGGGATGGGGTGATTTTGTCGGCTGTCTCCCCAGACTTGCGACGTGCTTTGCAGGAGTTTCAGGCGGATAAACCTGATCGTTGTCCGCCTGAAAGACTGTTTGTTCCGGATAATTGGACCAGTAGAGTCATCTCCGAGGTCCATTCTTCTGCGTTGGCAGGTCATCCTGGAATATTTGGTACTAGAGACTTGGTGGCCAGGTCTTTTTGGTGGCCTTCCTTGTCGAGGGATGTGCGTTCTTTTGTGCAGTCTTGTGAAGTTTGCGCTCGGGCTAAGCCTTGCTGTTCTCGGGCCAGTGGATTGTTGTCACCTTTGCCTATTCCGAAGAGGCCTTGGACGCACATTTCCATGGACTTTATTTCGGATCTCCCTGTCTCTCAAAAAATGTCCGTCATCTGGGTTGTGTGTGACCGCTTTTCTAAGATGGTTCATCTGGTACCCTTGCCTAAGTTGCCTTCCTCCTCTGAGTTGGTCCCTCTGTTTTTTCAGAACATGGTTCATTTGCATGGGATTCCGGAGAACATCGTTTCTGACAGGGGATCCCAGTTTGTGTCTAGATTTTGGCGGACGTTCTGTGCTAAGATGGGCATTGATTTGTCCTTTTCGTCTGCATTCCATCCTCAGACGAATGGCCAGACGGAACGAACTAATCAGACCTTGGAAACTTATTTAAGGTGTTTTGTTTCTGCTGATCAAGATGACTGGGTTACCTTTTTGCCGCTTGCCGAATTTGCCCTTAATAATCGGGCTAGTTCTGCTACCTTGGTTTCTCCTTTCTTTTGTAATTCGGGGTTTCATCCTCGTTTTTCCTCTGGTCAGGTGGAGCCTTCTGATTGTCCTGGAGTGGACATGGTGGTGGATAGGTTGCATCAGATTTGGAGTCATGTAGTGGACAATTTGAAGTTGTCCCAGGAGAGGGCTCAGCAGTTTGCTAATCGCCGTTGCCGCGTGGGTCCTCGACTTCGTGTTGGGGATCTGGTTTGGTTATCTTCTCGTCATATTCCTATGAAGGTTTTCTCTCCTAAGTTTAAACCTCGTTTTATTGGTCCGTATAGGATTTCTGAGGTTCTTAATCCTGTGTCTTTTCGTCTGACCCTTCCAGATTCTTTTTCCATACATAACGTATTCCATAGGTCATTGTTGCGGAGATACGTGGCACCTATGGTTCCATCTGTTGAGCCTCCTGCCCCGGTTTTGGTGGAGGGGGAGTTGGAGTATATTGTGGAGAAGATTTTGGATTCTCGTGTTTCAAGACGGAAACTCCAGTATCTGGTTAAATGGAAGGGTTATGCTCAGGAGGATAATTCCTGGGTTTTTGCCTCTGATGTCCATGCTCCCGATCTTGTTCGTGCCTTTCATGTGGCTCATCCTGGTCGGCCTGGGGGCTCTGGTGAGGGTTCGGTGACCCCTCCTCAAGGGGGGGGTACTGTTGTGAATTCTGTGGCAGAGTTCACTCCTGTGGTCACAAGTGGTACTTCGGCTGATTCTCTCTGGGATCTTCCTTTTGTGGAGGAAAGTGGTACTGCAGCTTCTGAGTTTCCTCCCTCAGGTGATCTGGTGAGCTCGTTAGCTTCTTCTCTACTTAACTCCACCTGATGCTTTGATCTATGCTTCCTGTCAATGTTTCAGTGTGGGACTTGTTTTTTCCCTGGATCATTCCTGTGGCCTGCTGCTCTGCAAAGCTAAGTTTTGCTTATGTTATTTTGTTGCTATTTTTCTGTCCAGCTTGCTTTATTGGTTTTTCTCGCCTGCTGGAAGCTCTGAGACGCAGAGGGACCACCTCCGTACCGTTAGTCGGTGCGGAGGGTCTTTTTGTCCCCTCTGCGTGGTTTTTTATAGGTTTTTGTGCTGACCGCAAAGTTATCTTCCCTATCCTCGTTCTGTTCAGCTAGTCGGGCCTCACTTTGCTAATTCTGTTTCATCTCTATGTTTGTGTTTTCATCTTACTCACAGTCATTATATGTGGGGGGCTGCCTTTTCCTTTGGGGAATTTCTCTGAGGCAAGGTAGGCTTATTTTTCTATCTTCAGGATTAGCTAGTTTCTCAGGCTGTGACGAGGCGCCTAGGTTCTGGTCAGGAGCGCTCCACGGCTACCTTTAGTGTGGTTTGATAGGCTTAGGGATTGCGGTCTGCAGAGTTCCCACGTCTCAGAGCTCGTTCTATTATTTTGGGTTATTGTCAGTTCACTGTATGTGCTCTGACCTCCATGTCCATTGTGATTCTGAATTGCCTTTCATAACAGTACAGGAAGCCAAAAGTGCTAATGATTCTCAATAGAGGGAAAAAAGAAGTTCTGAGACCATTTTTTTTTCTTTGCACTGTGTTTTGTCTTTTTTTTTCCCCTAGACATTTGGGTTGTTCAGGACACAGGTGTAGCAATGGACATTAAAGGTCTGGCTTCATGTGTGGATCAGCTCACTGCAAGAGTTCAAAATATTCAAGATTTTGTGGTCCAGAATTCTTTGCTTGAACCGAGAATTCCTATTCCAGATTTGTTTTTTGGAGATAGAACTAAATTTCTGAGTTTCAAAAATAATTGTAAACTATTTCTGGCTTTGAAACCTCGCTCTTCTGGTGACCCAATTCAACAGGTTAGGATCGTCATTTCTTTTTTGCGCGGCGACCCTCAGGACTGGGCGTTTTCTCTTGCGTCAGGAGATCCTGCATTGAGTAATATCGATGCGTTTTTCCTGGCGCTTGGGTTGCTGTACGATGAGCCTAATTCAGTGGATCAGGCAGAAAAAAATTTGCTGGCTCTTTGTCAGGCTCAGGATGAGATAGAGGTATATTGTCAGAAATTTAGAAAGTGGTCAGTGCTCACTCAATGGAATGAATCTGCGCTGGCAGCAATATTCAGAAAGGGTCTCTCTGAAGCCCTTAACCCCTTCCCGACCCATGACGCCACGTAGGCGTCATGAAAGTCGGTGCCAATCCGACCCATGACGCCTATGTGGCGTCATGGAAAGATCGCGTCCCTGCAGGCCGGGTGAAAGGGTTAACTCCCATTTCACCCGATCTGCAGGGACAGGGGGAGTGGTAGTTTAGCCCAGGGGGGGTGGCTTCACCCCCTCGTGGCTACGATCGCTCTGATTGGCTGTTGAAAGTGAAACTGCCAATCAGAGCGATTTGTTATATTTCACCCATTATAACGGGTGAAATATTACAATCCAGCCATGGCCGATGCTGCAATATCATCGGCCATGGCTGGAAATACTAGTGTGCCCCCACCCCACCCCACCCCACCGATCGCCCCCCCAGCCCCCCGATCTGGCCGGTACACTGCTCCGGCTCCCCTCCATCCAGTGCTCCGCTCCCCCCCGTGCTCTTGTCCGCTCCCCCCGTGCTCCAATCACCCCCCGTGCTCCAATCACCCCCCCTGCACTCTGATCCACCCCCCCGTGCTCCGTTCCACCCCCCCGTGCTCCGTTCCAGCCCCCCCGTGCTCCGTTCCACGCCTGCCGCGCTCCGATTCCCCCCCCCCGTGCTCCGATCCCCCCCCCGTGGCCCCCCCCCACCCCATCATACTTACCGATCCTGCCGGTGTCCCGTCCGTCTTCTCCTTGGGCGCCGCCATCTTCCAAAATGGCGGGCGCATGCGCAGTACGCCCGCCGAATCTGCCGGCCGGCAGATTCGTTCCAAAGTGCATTTTGATCACTGAGATAGATTATATCTCAGTGATCAAAATAAAAAAAATAATAAATGACCCCCCCCTTTGTCACCCACATAGGTAGGGACAATAAAAAAATAAAGAAATTTTTTTTTTCCACTGTTAGAATAGGGTTAGGGGTAGGGTTAGGGTTAGGGGTAGGGTTAGGGGTAGGGGTAGGGTTAGGGGTAGGGTTAGGGGTAGGGTTAGGGGTAGGGTTAGGGCTAGGGTGAGGGTTTCGGTATGTGCACACGTATTCTGGTCCTCTGCAGATTTTTCCGCTGCGGATTTGATAAATCCGCAGTGCTAAACCGCTGCGGATTTATGGCGGATTTACCGTGTTTTTTCTGCACATTTCACTGCTGTTTTACAATTGCGATTTTCTATTGGAGCAGTTGTAAAACCGCTGCGGAATCCGCACAAAGAAGTGACATGCTGCGGAATGTAAACCGCTGCGTTTCCGTGCAGTTTTTCCGCAGCATGTGTGCAGCGATTTTTGTTTCCCGTAGGTTTACATTGAACTGTAAGCTCATGGGAAACTGCTGCTTTTCCGCAGCATGTGCACATACCTTTAGAATTAGGCCATGTGCACACGGTGCGGATTTGGCTGCGGATTGGCCGCTGCGGATTCGCAGCAGTGTTCCATCAGGTGTACAGTACCATGTAAACATATGAAAAACCAAATCCGCTGTGCCCATGGTGCGGAAAATACCGTGCGGAAACGCTGCGTTGTATTTTCCGCAGCATGTCAATTCTTTGTGCGGATTCCGCGGCGTTTTACACCTGTTCCTCAATAGGAATCCGCAGGTGAAATCCGCACAAAAAACACTGGAAATCCGCGGAAAATCCGCAGGTAAAACGCAGTGCCTTTTACCCGCGGATTTTTCAAAAATGGTGCGGAAATATCTCACACGAATCCGCAACGTGGGCACATAGCCTTAGGGTTAGGGTTGGAATTTGGGTTGTGATTAGGGTTATGGCTACAGTTGGGATTAGGGTTAGGGGTGTGGGGGGGTTAGTGTTGGAGGTAGAATTGAGGGGTTACCACTGTTTAGGCACATCAGGGGTCTCCAAACGCAACATGGCGCCACCATTGATTCCAGCCAATCTCGTATTCAAAAAGTCAAATGGTGCTCCCTCACTTCCGAGCCCTGACGTGTGCCCAAACAGCGGTTTACCCCCACATATGGGGTACCAGCATACTCAGGATAAACTGCGCAACAATTACTGGGGTCCAATTTCTCCTGTTACCCTTGTGAATCTAAAAAAATGCTTGCTAAAGCAAAATTTTTCAGGAAAGAAAAATGATTTTTTATTTTCACGGCTCTGCGTTGTAAACGTCTGTGAAGCACTTGGGGGTTCAAAGTGCTCACCACATATCTAGATAAGTTCCTTGGGGGGTCTAGTTTCTAAAATGGGGTCACTTGTGGGGGGTTTCTACTGTTTAGGCACACCAGGGGCTCTGCAAACGCAATGTGACGCCCGCAGACCATTCCATCAAAGTCTGCATTTCAAAAGTCACTACTTCCCTTCTGAGCCCCGACGTGTGCCCAAACAGTGGTTTACCCCCACACATGGGGTATCAGCGTACTCAGGAGAAACTGGACAACAACTTTTGGGGTCCAATTTCTCCTGTAACCCTTGGGAAAATAAAAAATTGCAGGCTAAAAGATCATTTTTGAGAAAATAATTTTTTATTTTTTATTTTCATGGCTCTGCGTTATAAACTTCTGTGAAGCACTTGGGGGTTCAAAGTCCTCACCACACATCTAGATTAGTTCCTTTGGGGGTCTAGTTTCCAAAATGGAGTCATTTCTGGGGGATCTCCAATGTTTAGGCACACAGGGGCTCTCCAAACGTGACATGGTGTCCGCTAATGATTGGAGCTAATTTTCCATTTAAAAAGCCAAATGGCGTTCCATCCCTTCCGAGCCCTGCCGTGCGCCCAAACAGTGGTTTACCCCCACATATGGGGTATCAGCCTACTCAGGACAAACTGGACAACAATATTTGGGGTCCAATTTCTCCTATTATCCTTGGCAAAATAGGAAATTCCAGGCTAAAAAATCATTTTTGAGGAAAGAAAAATTATTTTTTATTTTCATGGCTCTGCATTATAAACTTCTGTGAAGCACCTGGGGGTTTAAAGTGCTCACTAGGCATCTAAATAAGTTCCTTGGGGGGTCTAGTTTCCAAAATGGGGTCTCTTGTGGGGGAGCGCCAATGCTTAGGCACACAGGAGCTATCCAAACGCGACATGGTGTCCGCTAACGATGGAAATAATTTTTCATTCAAAAAGTCAAATGGCGCTCCTTCCCTTCCGAGCCTTACCATGTGCCCAAACAGTGGTTTACCCCCACATGTGAGGTATTGGTGTACTCAGGAGAAATTGCCCAACACATTTTAGGATCCATTTTATCCTGTTGCCCATGTGAAAATGAAAAAATTGAGGCTAAAAGAATTTTTTTGTGAAAAAAAAGTACTTTTTCATTTTTACGGATCAATTTGTGAAGCACCTGGGGGTTCAAAGTGCTCACTATGCATCTAGATAAGTTCCTTGGGGCGTCTTGTTTCCAAAATGGGGTCACATGTGGGGGAGCTCCAATGTTTAGGCACACAGGGGCTCTCCAAATGCGACATGGTGTCCGCTAACAATTGGACCTAATTTTCCATTCAAAAAGTCAAATGGCGCGCCTTCCCTTCCGAGCCTTACCATGTGCCCAAACAGTGGTTTACCCCCACATGTGAGGTATTGGTGTACTCAGGAGAAATTGCCCAACACATTTTAGGATCCATTTTATCCTGTTGCCCATGTGAAAATGAAAAAATTGAGGCTAAAAGAATTTTTTTGTGAAAAAAAAGTACTTTTTCATTTTTACGGATCAATTTGTGAAGCACCTGGGGGTTCAAAGTGCTCACTATGCATCTAGATAAGTTCCTTGGGGCGTCTTGTTTCCAAAATGGGGTCACTTGTTGGGGAGCTCCAATGTTTAGGCACACAGGGGCTCTCCAAATGCGACATGGTGTCCGCTAACAATTGGACCTAATTTTCCATTCAAAAAGTCAAATGGCGCCCCTTCACTTCCGAGCCTTAACATGTGCCCAAACAGTGGTTTACCCCCACATGTGAGGTATTGGTGTACTCAGGAGAAATTGCCCAACACATTTTAGGATCCATTTTATCCTGTTGCCCATGTGAAAATGAAAAAATTGAGGCTAAAAGAATTTTTTTGTGAAAAAAAGTACTTTTTCATTTTTACAGATCAATTTGTGAAGCACCTGAGGGTTTAAAGTGCTCACTAGGCATCTAAATAAGTTCCTTGGGGGGTCTAGTTTCCAAAATGGGGTCTCTTGTGGGGGAGCGCCAATGTTTAGGCACACAGGAGCTATCCAAACGCGACATGGTGTCCGCTAACGATGGAAATAATTTTTCATTCAAAAAGTCAAATGGCGCTCCTTCCCTTCCGAGCCTTACCATGTGCCCAAACAGTGGTTTACCCCCACATGTGAGGTATTGGTGTACTCAGGAGAAATTGCCCAACACATTTTAGAATCCATTTTATCCTGTTGCCCATGTGAAAATGAAAAAATTGAGGCTAAAAGAATTTTTTTGTGAAAAAAAAGTACTTTTTCATTTTTACGGATCAATTTGTGAAGCACCTGGGGGTTCAAAGTGCTCACTATGCATCTAGATAAGTTCCTTGGGGCGTCTTGTTTCCAAAATGGGGTCACTTGTGGGGGAGCTCCAATTTTTAGGCACACGGGGGCTCTCCAAACGTGACATGGTGTCCGCTAAAGAGTGGAGCCAATTTTTGATTCAAAAAGTCAAATGGCGCTCCTTCCCTTCCAAGCCCTGCCGTGTGCCCAAACAGTGGTTTACCCCCACATATGAGGTATCAGCGTACTCAGGACAAATTGGACAACAACTTTCGTGGTTCAGTTTCTCCTTTTACCATTGGGAAAATAAAAAAATTGTTGCTAAAAGATAATTTTTGTGACTAAAAAGTTAAATGTTCATTTTTTCCTTCCATGTTGCTTCTGCTGCTGTGAAGCACCTGAAGGGTTAATAAACTTCTTGAATGTGGTTTTGAGTACCTTGAGGGGTGCAGTTTTTAGAATGGTGTCACTTTTGGGTATTTTCAGCCATATTGACCCCTCAAACTGACTTCAAATGTGAGGTGGTCCCTAAAAAAAATGGTTTTGTAAATTTCGTTGTAAAAATGAGAAATCGCTGGTCAAATTTTAACCCTTATAACTTCCTAACAAAAAAAAATTTTGTTTCCAATATTGTGCTGATGTAAAGTAAACATGTGGGAAATGTTATTTATTAACTATTTTGTGTCACATATCTCTCTGGTTTAACAGAATAAAAATTCAAAATGTGAAAATTGCGAAATTTGCAAAATTTTTGCCAAATTTCCGTTTTTATCACAAATAAACGCATAATTTATTGACCTAAATTTACCACTAACATGAAGCCCAATATGTCACGAAAAAACAATCTCAGAACCGCTAGGATCCGTTGAAGCGTTCCTGAGTTATTACCTCATAAAGGGACACTGGTCAGAATTGCAAAAAACGGCAAGGTCTTTAAGGTCAAAATAGGCTGGGTCATGAAGGGGTTAAGGATGTCATGGTAAGATTTCCTATGCCTGCTGGTTTGAATGAGTCTATGTCTTTGGCCATTCAGATCGGTCGACGCTTGCGTGAGCGTAAACCTGTGCACCATTTGGCGGTATTACCTGAGCTTAAACCTGAGCCTATGCAGTGTGATAGGACCTTGACCAGAGTTGAACGGCAAGAACATAGACGTCTGAATGGTCTGTGTTTCTACTGTGGTGATTCCACTCATGCTATCTCTGATTGTCCTAAGCGCACTAAGCGGTTCGCGAGGTCTGCCACCATTGGTACTGTACAGTCAAAATTTCTTCTGTCCGTTACCTTGATCTGCTCTTTGTCATCATATTCTGTCATGGCATTTGTGGATTCAGGCGCTGCCCTGAATTTGATGGACTTGGAATATGCTAAGCGTTGTGGGTTTTTCTTGGAGCCCTTGCAGTGTCCTATTCCATTGAGAGGAATTGATGCTACGCCTTTGGCCAAGAATAAGCCTCAATACTGGACCCAGCTGACCATGTGCATGGCTCCTGCACAGCAGGAGGTTATTCGCTTTCTGGTGTTGCATAATCTGCATGATGTGGTCGTGTTGGGGTTGCCATGGCTACAAGCCCATAATCCAGTATTAGATTGGAAATCCATGTCGGTGTCCAGCTGGGGTTGTCAGGGGGTACATGGTGATGTTCCATTTCTGTCAATTTCGTCATCCACTCCTTCTGAGGTCCCAGAGTTCTTGTCTGATTACCGGGATGTATTTGATGAGCCCAAGTCCAATACCCTACCTCCGCATAGAGATTGTGATTGTGCTATCAATTTGATTCCTGGTAGTAAATTCCCAAAAGGTAGATTGTTTAATTTGTCCATGCCTGAGCACACCGCTATGCGCAGTTATGTGAAGGAATCCCTGGAGAAGGGGCATATTCGCCCGTCATCGTCGCCATTAGGAGCAGGGTTCTTTTTTGTAGCCAAGAAGGATGGTTCGCTGAGACCTTGTATAGATTACCGCCTTCTTAATAAGATCACGGTTAAATTTCAGTACCCCTTGCCATTGTTATCTGATCTGTTTGCTCGGATTAAGGGGGCTAGTTGGTTCACAAAGATAGATCTTCGTGGTGCGTATAATCTGGTGCGAATTAAGCAAGGTGATGAATGGAAAACTGCATTTAATACGCCCGAGGGTCATTTTGAGTATCTCGTGATGCCGTTCGGACTTGCCAATGCTCCATCAGTGTTTAAGTCCTTTATGCATGACATCTTCCGAGAGTACCTGGATAAATTCCTGATTGTGTACTTGGATGACATTTTGATCTTCTCGGATGATTGGGAGTCTCATGTGAAGCAGGTCAGAACGGTTTTTCAGGTCCTGCGTGCTAATTCTTTGTTTGTGAAGGTATCAAAGTGTCTCTTTGGTGTGCAGAAGGTTTCATTTTTGGGGTTCATCTTTTCCCCTTCTACTATCGAGATGGATCCTGTTAAGGTCCAAGCCATCCATGATTGGACTCAGCCGACATCTCTGAAAAGTCTGCAAAAGTTCCTGGGCTTTGCTAATTTTTATCGTCGCTTCATCTGCAATTTTTCTAGTATTGCTAAACCATTGACCGATTTGACCAAGAAGGGTGCTGATGTGGTCAATTGGTCTTCTGCTGCTGTGGAAGCTTTTCAAGAGTTGAAGCGTCGTTTTTCTTCTGCCCCTGTGTTGTGTCAACCAGCAGGGGCTGTTTTGTCGCAGAGAGGTTCTGGTTGCTCGGTGATGAAACCATGCGCTTTCTTTTCCAGGAAGTTTTCGCCTGCTGAGCGTAATTATGATGTGGGCAACCGAGAGTTGCTGGCCATGAAGTGGGCATTCGAGGAGTGGCGTCATTGGCTTGAAGGAGCTAAGCATCGCGTGGTGGTATTGACTGATCATAAGAACTTGACTTATCTCGAGTCTGCCAAGCGCTTGAATCCTAGACAAGCTCGTTGGTCGTTGTTTTTTGCCCGTTTTGACTTTGTGATTTCGTACCTTCCGGGCTCTAAAAATGTGAAGGCGGATGCTCTGTCTAGGAGTTTTGTACCCGACTCTCCGGGTTTATCTGAGCCGGCGGGTATCCTCAAGGAAGGAGTAATTGTGTCTGCCATCTCCCCTGATTTGCGGCGGGTGCTGCAAAAATTTCAGGCTAATAAACCTGATCGTTGCCCAGCGGAGAAACTGTTTGTCCCTGATAGGTGGACGAATAGAGTTATCTCTGAACTTCATTGTTCGGTGTTGGCTGGTCATCCTGGAATCTTTGGTACCAGAGAGTTAGTGGCTAGATCCTTTTGGTGGCCCTCTCTGTCGCGGGATGTGCGTGCTTTTGTGCAGTCCTGTGGGATTTGTGCTCGGGCTAAGCCCTGCTGTTCTCGTGCCAGTGGGTTGCTTTTGCCCTTGCCGGTCCCGAAGAGGCCTTGGACACATATCTCTATGGATTTTATTTCTGACCTTCCCGTTTCTCAAAAGATGTCAGTCATTTGGGTGGTCTGTGATCGCTTTTCTAAGATGGTCCATCTGGTACCCTTGTCTAAATTGCCTTCCTCCTCTGATTTGGTGCCTTTGTTCTTCCAGCATGTGGTTCGTTTGCATGGCATTCCAGAGAATATCGTTTCTGACAGAGGTTCCCAGTTTGTTTCGAGGTTTTGGCGAGCCTTTTGTGGTAGGATGGGCATTGACTTGTCTTTTTCCTCGGCTTTCCATCCTCAGACTAATGGCCAGACCGAGCGAACCAATCAGACCTTGGAAACATATCTGAGGTGCTTTGTTTCTGCTGATCAGGATGACTGGGTGTCCTTTTTGCCTTTGGCTGAGTTCGCCCTTAATAATCGGGCCAGCTCGGCTACCTTGGTTTCACCGTTTTTCTGCAATTCTGGGTTCCATCCTCGTTTCTCTTCTGGACAGGTTGAGTCTTCGGAATGTCATGGTGTGGATACTGTGGTGGACAGGTTGCAGCAGATTTGGACTCAGGTACTGGACAATTTGACCTTGTCCCAGGAGAAGGCTCAACTTTTCGCTAATCGCAGACGCCGTGTGGGTCCCCGACTTCGTGTTGGGGATCTGGTTTGGTTATCTTCTCGTCATATTCCTATGAAGGTTTTCTCTCCTAAGTTTAAACCTCGTTTTATTGGTCCGTATAGGATTTCTGAGGTTCTTAATCCTGAGTCTTTTCGTCTGACCCTTCCAGATTCTTTTTCCATACATAACGTATTCCATAGGTCATTGTTGCGGAGATACGTGGCACCTATGGTTCCATCTGTTGAGCCTCCTGCCCCGGTTTTGGTGGAGGGGGAGTTGGAGTATATTGTGGAGAAGATTTTGGATTCTCGTGTTTCAAGACGGAAACTCCAGTATCTGGTTAAATGGAAGGGTTATGCTCAGGAGGATAATTCCTGGGTTTTTGCCTCTGATGTCCATGCTCCCGATCTTGTTCGTGCCTTTCATGTGGCTCATCCTGGTCGGCCTGGGGGCTCTGGTGAGGGTTCGGTGACCCCTCCTCAAGGGGGGGGGTACTGTTGTGAATTCTGTGGCAGAGTTCACTCCTGTGGTCACAAGTGGTACTTCGGCTGATTCTCTCTGGGATCTTCCGTTTGTGGAGGAAAGTGGTACTGCAGCTTCTGAGTTTCCTCCCTCAGGTGATCTGGTGAGCTCGTTAGCTTCTTCTCTACTTAACTCCACCTGATGCTTTGATCTATGCTTCCTGTCAATGTTTCAGTGTGGGACTTGTTTTTTCCCTGGATCATTCCTGTGGCCTGCTGCTCTGCAAAGCTAAGTTTTGCTTATGTTATTTTGTTGCTATTTTTCTGTCCAGCTTGCTTTATTGGTTTTTCTCGCCTGCTGGAAGCTCTGAGACGCAGAGGGACCACCTCCGTACCGTTAGTCGGTGCGGAGGGTCTTTTTGTCCCCTCTGCGTGGTTTTTTATAGGTTTTTGTGCTGACCGCAAAGTTATCTTCCCTATCCTCGTTCTGTTCAGCTAGTCGGGCCTCACTTTGCTAATTCTGTTTCATCTCTATGTTTGTGTTTTCATCTTACTCACAGTCATTATATGTGGGGGGCTGCCTTTTCCTTTGGGGAATTTCTCTGAGGCAAGGTAGGCTTATTTTTCTATCTTCAGGATTAGCTAGTTTCTCAGGCTGTGACGAGGCGCCTAGGTTCTGGTCAGGAGCGCTCCACGGCTACCTTTAGTGTGGTTTGATAGGCTTAGGGATTGCGGTCTGCAGAGTTCCCACGTCTCAGAGCTCGTTCTATTATTTTGGGTTATTGTCAGTTCACTGTATGTGCTCTGACCTCCATGTCCATTGTGATTCTGAATTGCCTTTCATAACAATAAACTCCCTTTCATCCATGATTTCTTCCATTTTAATTCTCTTAACCTCCTGGCTCTAACTGAAACCTGGATCCAGCAGTCAGACACCACCGCTGCTGCTGCTCTTTCATATGGTGGACTACACTTTTCTCATACCCCAAGATTGGACAACAGAGCAGGTGGAGGTGTTGGTCTGCTCCTATCAACCAAATGTACCTTCCAAGTTATCCCCCAAATACCCTCACTTGTCTTCCGATCTATTGAGGTCCATGCTGTCAGACTCTACATCCCCTTCTCCATGTGAGTGGTGGTGGTGGTGTGTCATCCTCCCGGCCCCTCTCATCAGTTCCTGGATCACTTTGCCACTTGGCTTCCACACTTTCTATCCTGTGACATCCCCACCCTCATCATGGGTGATTTCAACATCCCCATTGCTTTTCCCCTCTCCCCATCTGCTTCTCACCTTTTATCTCTTACCTCCTCTTTCGGCCTCTCGCAGCATACTAACTCTCCAATGCATGAAGACGGACACTCCCTAGACTTGGTCTTCCCCCAGCTTTGCTCAGTGGACGATTTCACAAACTCACCTCTCCAGCTCTCTGACCACAAGCTTCTTTCATTCTCTATCAAGAACTGTCATCCCGCTCAGGTCACCCCCACTTTCCACATTTATAGAAACATACAGGCCATTAACATCCAGGAACTTATGAAGAACTTACAGTCATCATTGTCCCCTATCTCCTCCATCTCATGTCCTGATTCTGCACTGAAGCATTACCATGAAACCCTACAAAGTGCCCTGGACAAAATTGCACCTCCTATACATAGAACAACTCGGCACAGACGGCGACCACCGTGGCACACGCTGCAGACACGTTTCCTGCAGTGGTGCTCCAGGTGCTCCGAACGTCTGTGGAGAAAATCTAATCTTCCAGAAGATTTCATCCATTATAAGTTCATGCTTAAAATATGCAACTCTGCCCTTCACCTCTCTAAACTAACCTATTTTAACACCCTCATCACCTCACTGTTCAATAACCCCAAACGACTCTTTGACACTTTTCATTCCCTACTCAACTCAAGAGTGCAGACCCCAACCACGGATCTCCGTGTTGATAATCTGGCCAACTACTTCAAAGAAAAAATTGACCACATCCAACAGGAAATGATCTCCCAATCCCTTCATACCATGCACTGTCCTCCCTCCCCCACTGCATCTAGTTCACTCTCTCACTTTGAACCAGTTATAGAAGAAGTAATCAGGCTCCTTGCATCTTCTCACCCGACCACTTGTACCAGTGACCCCATTCCATCACATCTCCTCCAGTCCCTTTCCAATGCTGTTACCTCTCACCGAACAAAAATATTCAGCCTTTCTCTCTCTTCCGGTATCTTTCCCTCCTCATTTAAGCATGCCATCATACATCCATTACTTAAAAAACCATCCCATGACCAAAACTGTGCCGCTAATTACACGGGTCAACGCAATTTTTCTTGCAAAAGGTTTTTTAAACATATTTTAAGTCAATTTTGGCTGCTGATTACGAATATAAACTCCATTTTTGGCTATCACATCAGGATTTCGAGATATTTTCAATTTTTGATGAAAATTACTCCTAATGTTTTATGATAAAAACACATGACTTTCGGTACTACATTTTGTATATTTTTAATCAAGGAATAACAAAGGTTACAAAGTCTATGTACGGCAAATCAAATATACTTACAGAATTAAACTACAAAATATAAAACACATATTTATGGCACACAGATGAATGACAAATGGCAGTTATTTGAACTTTCTTTTCTTGGCTGATCTGTGATGTACAGCTTCTGGGTTGTCTCTCATTAAGCTTCAGCAATTGTCAGCCATCATATGTGAGTCCCACAGGCCTTGATACCATTCTTCCATTGTTTTAATGTCCTGATGAAAATGCTCCCCTTGTTCCTCGCTCACATCCCCAAGGTTCTCTGAAAAAAAGTCCAAATGTGTAAATAGTGAATCTTGATACTCAATCTACATCCAAGATTTCACAGACTCAGTAGTAGCTCTTCCACAATCTCTTCATAGTTGTCTGCTTTCTTATTCCATAGAAAATTCTGCACCACATTACAAAATGCATTACAAGCTCTTTCTTCTGTCTCATTCATTGATGTGATAAAATTTGGGTCTCTCATAAGTGTTCTTATTTGAAGTCCATCAAATATTCCAGCCTTTTTCTTCTCTTCACTAAGACCAGGAAAAGTTGAACATATATAGTTAAAGCATTCTCCCCTGTGATTGAGAGCTTTGACGAACTGCTTCATCAATCCAAGTTTTATGTGGAAGGGAGGAAAGACAATGTCCTTCCTATCCACTAGAGGATCATGGATGACATTCTTATCGCCAGATGCCAAACTCTGTCACTGAAGCCATTCAGTTTTCCTTCAATGCTCTGCTGTAGCTCTACTGTCCCAGTAGCACAAAAAACAAAGGTGTTATCATAACAAATGGGAATTATGCATGTTCAAAGAAAACAAAGATATTCTCACATTTATTGGGAGACTAAATGAAAACTAAATTTACCTTAGTGAACCGTATAAACCGGCACTTTTTATACACTACTTATATTTATCATAGAATTCATGAAAATGGGCTTTATAACTATAGCGCAAAAACGTGATGTGATAGAGAAATTATAAGATCAGATTTGAATTCAGCACCCTCAAATTAGTCTAAAACTGTTCTTAAAGTCCATGCGAGAAATTTTTTTTTTTTGTAGACCAGTGTTAAAGACCTGTCTCTAATCTTGAACACCAAAAAACCCGGAGTATAGACTCCACAATCATTATGAAAAGTACAATTTTAATAATAATATCAATAAAAACAGCAAATGTTTAATCCAAAAATATACATAAATGCATAATTTACATCAGAGAGACACAAACAATGAAGGATCAGGTAGACCGGCTAATGTGTCCTGACCAGAAACCAGTGGGAGCATAATATAAAGTGCTTAGTGCTTTATGCTGCCAACGCAGGAATTAAAGGGGGTCTCTAATCTTCCCTTCATTTCCAAACTCCTCAAGCACCTGATCCACTCACGTCTTATCCGCTATCTCTCAGATAACTCTCTTCTCAACCCTCCTCAATCTGGTTTCCGCTCCTTACACTCTACTGAAACTACCCTCACTAAAGTCACTAATGATCTACTAACAGCTAAATCTAATGATCACTACTCCATGCTAATTCTCTTGGATGTCTCCGCAGCACTCGATACTGTGGATCATCAGCTCCTCCTCACTATGCTACACTCCATCGGCCTCAAGGACACCATTCTCTCCTGGTTCTCCTCCTATCTATCTGACCGCTCTTTCACTGTATATTTTGCTGGTTCCTCTTCCTCTCACCTTCCCCTTACTGTTGGGGTTCCTCAAGGATCAGTCCTAGACCCCCTTCTCTTCTCTTTGTATACTGCCCTGTATTGGACAAACAATCAGTAGATTTGGTTTCCAGTACCATCTCTGTGGTGATGACACCCAATTATACTCATACACTTCTAATATCACGCCTGCCTTTTTAGAAAACACCAGTGATTGTCTTACCGCTGTCTTCCCCTATCTGAAACTGAACCTGCCAAAACTGAAGACCTCGTGTTTTCTCCCTCTACTAACCTACCCATTCCTGACATTGTCATCTCCATGTGTGGTTCCACCATTACTCCCAAGCAACATGCCTGCTGCTGTGGGGTCATAATTGATTCCAAGCTTTCATTCACCCCCCACATCCGATCACTGGCTCGCTCTTCTTATCTGCATCTCAAAAACATTTCTAGAATTCGCCCTTTTTTCTTTAGACTCTGTAAAAAACTCTTACTGTTTCACTTATTCATTCTTGTCTGGGCTATTTTAACTCTCTACTAATCAGCCTCCCTCTTGCAAAACTCTCCCCTCTCCAATCTGTCTTGAATGCTGCAGCCAGGATCATATTCCTCACCAATCATTATACCGATGCCTCTACCTTGTGCCAGCCATTACACTGTTTACCCAGCCACTCCAGAGTCCAGTACAAAACTATTACCCTCATCCACAAAGCACTCCATGGCTCAGCACCACCCTACATCTCGTCCTTGGTCTCAGTCTACCACCCTACCCGTGCCCTCCGTTCTGCTAATGACCTGAGATTAACATCCTCAATAATCAGAACCTCCCACTCCCGTCTCCAAGACTTTTCATGTGCTACGCCAATTCTTTGGAATACACTACCCAGGTTACTACAATTAATCCCCAATCCTCACAATTTTAAGCGTGCCCTAAAAAAGCATTTTATTATTGTCATACTGTAATGTCTATTGTCTGTACAAATCCCTTCTATAATGTAAAGCGCTGCAGAATATGTTGGCGCTATATAAATAAAATTATTATTATTAGATTCAGTGTTGTAATGTATCTCGCAGGTCCAAGTTTGTCAATAAGTTCATCCACATGAGGCATCGGGTAAGCATCAAAACTAGAGACTTCATTCAGCTTGCAGTAGTCATTGCAAAACCACCACTCACCGTCGACCATCCACTTTTCGACTCCTCTATCACCTATCATCCTGAGGTCTAGCATCCTCTTCACCTCATTGAATATCACCTCTCTCCATGCTTCCGGAATTCTAAAGGGCTTGAGGTTCACCTTTATATGCAGTTCCATCACCACATCATGCATGACCACCTGCGTATGCCTCGGCAACTCTTATAATAGGTCCCGCTTCAGCTGCAACAGCTCCAGACAGCTCCCTGGGTGTAGTATGTCTCTGACTACCTCAACCTCATGGATCTCCATACCATGACTCATTTTAATCAGCACTCTGGCAACAGGGTAGTCTTTGGCATCCAAAAGAAAAAAATGTCCAGCTTCACCGAATCCGTGAAAAAAAGTTTTCTTTATTCACAAACTTAAACATGGAGCAGTACAAACCATATGGGTAAGAAACTAAACTCGTTTCTGGAGACTAAGCTCCCTTAAAAGTTTTATTAACGGATTCGGTGAAGCTGGATATTTTTTTCTTTTGGATTCAACACGCCTGGACACAGCGGGTCCGTGATCCCGAAACTCAGCTTATGCATCACGGGTGAGCTGGTTTATATTCCTTCTCTTCATAGTCTTTGTCATCCCCGTGGATACAGCAGATGCCCACGTTTCCCTGTGATCAACTGGTTGGGATGCGTGGCCCTTATCAGGGTCACCAAACTCCCAGAGTCCAAGAGTTCTGACACCAGTACTCCGTTTATGGTAACGGGACATGACTGTGGACCGTCTCCGGGCTGACAGTCGACACTGCAGGCTGGGTAGGGATAATACGAGGCTGCAATCCATCTGCTCAGAAGACATAGGACAATGGACCGCTATGTATCCCGAACTGTTACACTGCTAGCAGATCAGGTCTTTAGCAACAGTCTCTGGTAGCCCCTCAGCAGCTCCTGGGGACCTCAGATGCCATCCAGTGGTTGCACTGTTATCCCTCTTCTGAAACTCAGACTCCTGCTGGGTACCCCAGTATGGAGATGTACCACCCCAATTTTTCCTTATGGACCTCTCGATCACCTTTTACCTTTCTACGAGGCCCATCAGGTCATCTGCATTCCGGGGTTCTCCCTGAGCAACTGGCCTGGGGAGGAATTGAATAAACCAGTCCATGACCACCTGCTCGACCATCTGGGATGGAGTGGAGGACTCAGCTGCAACCATTTCTGTACTAAATGCAACAAGTCAAACATTTGTGAGCATGGAGGTTTATCACCACAATACACCCAGTGATTAACCCTTTGGGCTCTGTCAAATATAGTGACCCTTGAGTGTGCCAGTATCTCTGTTTTCAACTTGGCATATTCCTGGTCATCCTGTTAAATCATAATAGACCTTCTGGAGCTCACCAGTCAAATAGGAGGCCAGCATCTCTGCCCACTGCTCTTGTGGTAGCTTCTCACGCACTGCCACCCACTCAAACACAGTCAAAAATGCCTTTATATCATCCACTGGGGTCAACTTTTGCATGGCTTGTCTTACCGCTTTTGGGACGCAGGATTCATCACCTTGATGTGGGAGGGTGGTTTCTCTGCTGCGGACATCCCCTGCCAGGAGTTCCATATGCCTTTGTTGTTGTTGTATCTGTTGTATTAGGAGTTTATTAGTCTCCTGCTGTACCTGGTGCTGCTGCTGTTGGCTCAGGATGAGGTGCTTGAGTAGGTTCCATTCCTGTAGCAGCCTTCATCAAGGACATACGGTTTATCCACTGCTGCGACACATGTTCCTGGAACATTGCCCGCATCTGAAACACCATGTGTGAGGGGTTGAGATGCCTAGCTGCTCCTCGAGGTAGACACCTGACCACATTTGGTTAAAGACTCTGGGTGGTTTATTGCATCATTAACCCGGAATCAAAACTGGTAACACAAAACAGTCTGTCTTGCTCAAAAAAAGAAAGTAAAATGTTCCTATAAAGTCCTGCCCAGTACTAATGGGACAACACCTATGACAGCTCTCAAATGAGCTTCAGTATGTAGACTGCCTTTCTCCACACAATACAGACAGAGAAAAAAATGGCTGGACATTTAACTCCCTCCAGCCACACCCTGGAGGTGGAGATGTGGTGGGTAGGTGTCCCGCCCATCTCTGACCTACCCACCATGAAAGCCAGGCCCATATAGCAACTGGATTGCTCTCAGCACATATCATGCTGGAGAAAAGACTTATGGCTTTCACATCACACAGGAAAACAATCTTTGTGACACATATCTCCACTCATGTATGACACCAGTGAATCTGTCACAATATATACACAGTAAATACTCATGTATAAGCTGACCTGAGTATAAGCAGAGGCACCTAATTTTGCCACGAAAAACTGGGAAAACTTGTTGATTCGAGTATAAGTAAGCTGGATATGTATTGTCCCCTCATCCCCATCCTTGTCTGCATGGCTCTTTGTCCCCATCCTTGTCTGCATGGCTCCTTATCCCCATACTTGTCTGCATGGCTCCTTATCCCCATCCTTGTGTGCATGGCTTCTTATCCTCATCCTTGCCTGCATGGCTCCGCATCCCCACCCTAGTATGCATGGGTCCTCATCCCTATCATTGTATGCATGGTTCCTCATTCCTATCCTTGTATGCATGGTTCCACATCCCTAGCATAAAAAAAATCCTACTTACGATTCACTGCGTTGAGAAACACGTGATGGTGTCTCCGCAGTGTTGGATGTTTTGATTTCCCCGAGGTCATTCATCCTTATGTTTATACTACTTACATTCCCTGCGCTCCCTCGCAGCATCCTTGTTCCCGGTGCCAGCAGCTCTAGCGGCAATCATGTGTCCCCGCTCATTAAGGAAATGAGTGACGGATGCGAGTGATAATATGCAGAGAAAGAGTGAGAGAAATGAATATTTACTGCCAGTGCAGTGAATATAAATTTCGCTTTAGCAGCGGGAACAGGCTTTAGCCACAGCCGCCAGCTCCTGCCTCCTGTGATCTGCTGCACCGCCACTCCCCCTCCCCCACTGTCTTCTGGGACAATGAATTGCGTGTAAGCCAAGGTGGGCATATTCAGCACAACAAATGTGCTAAAAAAATCTGCTTATACTCGAGTAGATATGGAACATATCAGTCCATGTCCATAGAAACGTGACTATGAGGTATATGGATGTTTTGTGCTTTTAATTGCAATACCACTTGACTGGCCATATAAGACTGGTATAGTGTAATGGCTAAGTGAACAGCCTGGGAGACTGGGGTTCAAATGCTGGCTCTGTGGAAGATTAATTGAATAAATTATATACCAAGGCTCCTATCACTATAATACCTACCTTAGGTGGCTATTATAGCATAGTGGTTAAAGTGCACAACCACCAATTGGGTTCAAATCTGAGTAGTGATATATTCTTCGGCAAGACTACTAACTCTATAGTGCCTACCTCAATAAACATGAGAGTGTCACAAAAAAGAGTCATGCCAGCTCACTAGTTGCCCAGATTAACAAGGTCTGCAAGATGTTGAGTAACCAGGACGATCTGATGATAAATGGGCTACTGGAACCAACCATACATTGGCAAGCCAAGAGAACCTGGATCTGATGAAATGCTACTATAACAGCAGACCAAATGAGAGAGAATATATGAAGCATATGAGGAAACTCTGGATGGATACAAGACCTGCTTGTCCTGCTTGTCCACTGACTGAGAAACAACTAGTCACCTAACCTTTCAATGTCATAAAGATGCACATTGTCTCTTCAGAGAGGAAGAGGACTAGAACTCTAGTGCCACATATTGGAAGTAGCAATCCTAGCAGCTAATGTCGACCCTTTAACCTTCGTCCGGCTGAGTAGGTACAATTGTAACTATTCCGTTTTAAAATTGCAATAACTTTTTTTTTCGAAAAGCCGTAGAGGGTTGAAATTTTGTGACATCTCTGCAGTTTTGGTCCAGAATATATTGTCCAAATTTCAATAAAATATATATGAAGGTACAATTGTACCTCTGCAGCCTGTTAACGTTGTAAAATTATGCAGCCTGACGAAGTTAATGAGCCTTGTCACATGACTTGGGATAAATGCCAAACCAGAATCTCAATTTGCAGACACTGTGTTTCGGGTACTGCCCCTCATCAGTGCAAAATGATGATCTGATTTGGCTGAGTGAGAGGCGTCTGACCGGGATCCAAGAAGTATAATTTCTCCTTGCGGAGAGTGACATGTTAAGCATGTCGAGGTGAGGAGACTTAAAGCCGCAATGCTCCTCTGGGAAATATGCAAATTGTTTCTTCAGAGAGGAAGAGGACTAGAATTCTAGTGCTACATATTGAAAGTAGCAATCCTAACAGTCAATGTTGATCTTTTTACTAACCCTGTCACATGACTTAGGATAAAAGCCTAACCAGAATCTCAATTTGAAGACACTGTGTTTTGGGGTACTGCCCCTCATCAGTGCAAAGTGGAGATCTGGTTTGGCTGAGTGAGAGGTTCAATGTCATAAAGAGAAAGGTGTTATCACAACTTCAGATGGATCAACTGTAGATCCACCCCACATGAAGACCTGGAAAAACAACATGTGCAATCCCCTGAAAATCATAATCCAATTTTGCAACTAGAGAACGCTGCAGCTGATCTGAAACACAAGTTCTTAGATAAACTAAATACCATCAACACCAGAGATCGACAGCCAAGGCTAAGCAAATAAACATTACCAGACAGTATGCCAGAAGATGCCAATAGACCACTTTAATCAAGACCTGCCACCACCATAACGCAAACTAATAAACTGATCTACTGTATACTACTGCCTCAGCAATCATGGAAATGCTTGTCTATACAACCAGCAAGAACAACAGAAGTACGTGCCCCCTTGGAAAAAAAGACTGGAGACAAAGATCAAGGTGACAAGAAGGTAGTCACTAGTGTTGAGCATTCCAATACCGCAAGTATCGGGTATCGGCCGATACTTGCGGTATCGGAATTCCAATACCGAGATCCGATACTTTTGTGGTATCGGGTATCGGTATCGGATCAATAGGGATGTGTAAAATAAAGAATTAAAATAAAAAATATTGATATGCTCACCTCTCCGGCGGCCCCTGGACATCATGCTGGTAACCGGCCGGCTTTTTTGTTTAAAATGAGCGCCTTCAGGACCTGCGAATGACGTCGCGGCTTCTGATTGGTCGCGTGCTGCCCATGTGACCGGCACGCGACCAATCAGAAGCCGCGACGTCATTCTCATTCACAAAACTCCTAATTCTAGGAATTAAGGACCTGCGAATGACATCGCGGCTTCTGATTGGTCGCGTGCCGGTCACATGGGCGGCACGCGACCAATCAGAAGCTGTGACGTCATTCGCAGGTCCTGAAGGCGCTCATTTTAAACAAAGAAGCCGTCCGGTTACCAGCGTGAAGTCCAGGGGCCGCCGGAGAGGTGAGCATATCAATATTTTTTATTTTAATTCTTTATTTTACACATCCCTATGGATCCCAGGGCCTGAAGGAGAGTTTCCTCTCCTTCAGACCCTGGGAACCATGAGAATACCTTCCGATACTTGATGTCCCATTGACTTGTATTGGTATCGGATATCGGTATCGGCGATATCCGATATTTTTCGGGTATCGGCCGATACTATCCGATACCGATACTTTCAAGTATCGGACGGTATCGCTCAAAACTAGTAGTCACCCAACTAACAGAAATACAGAAGGGTGTAAAGATCAAGAATAAGACCAAGCTGGACAAGTACAAAAGCCTGAGCCCAACTAAAGCACTAGAGAGACTACTAAACAAAGGCTCAAAGCTCACGCTGCAAGACTAGGGTGATATACTAGAAAAGCTGAGGCCAAGAAGATAAATGCCCTGTTCTCCAAAGATTAATCCAAGATGTATTCCAAACTACAGAGTAATAGCACAAAGGCAGCAAATCTACCAATAGCAGAGACTGAACAATACTGGAGGAACATATGGGAGAAGGGAAAGAAACAAAATACCAGTGCAGTGTGGCTGCAAGATCTGAGAATGAAACACAGAAACCACCTAGAAAAAGAACCAGTCACCATTACAGAAGCAGACATCCAACAGTGGGTCAAGAACATGAAGAGCTAGACAGCACCTGGCCCAGACATGATCCACACCTACTGGTTAAAGAAATTAACAGCAGTACATGAACGCATGGCAAAGCAGATGAACCAATGGCTAAAAGCAGGCCACCACCCAGCTTGGCTAACACAAGAAAGAACAGCGGCAATCATGAAGAATCCTCACAAAGGAAAATTTCTATCAAACTACTACCTAATACTGCCTTGCAACAACAAGGAAACTCCTGTCAGGCATCATAGCCACCAAGCTACGGAACCATATGAACCAGTACATGAATCCAGTTCGCAAAGGCTGGACCAACACCAGAGGCTCTAAGCACCAGCTCCTAGTAGATGGAGCAGGCACTCAAGACTCAGGATCCAGACAGACCAATCTCCGCACAGCCTGGATTGAATACAGGAAAGCCCATGACTCAATGCCACACACATGTATCTGTGAATGCTTGGCTCTCTACAATGTCAACAGGAAATTAAAAACCTTCCTCAAAAACTGATTGGGGCTATGGAGAACAAAATTGGAAGTCAAGACAACTAGCACAAGTGACCATCAAATGCTGCATATACTAAGGTGATGCACTGTCCCCATTGCTGTTCTGCATAGTCTTGAACCCCCTCAGTGAGATAATTACAGAGTATTGTTAAGGATACAAGTGGATACAAGAGAGGAAGCTCCATCAGGCTCCCTCTCTACACGGATGACATCAGGCTGCATGCGAAAAATTAACGAGACATCAATTCACTGATCCACCTGACAAGGATCTACAGCAAAGACATTGGGATGTCCTTCAGACTCGAGAAGTGCGGATGTTGGTAATAAAGAGAGGCAATGTAGTCAAGATTGATGTCCTGGAATTACCAGTAGGGCACATAGCAGATGTACAGACATGCTATAAGTACCTTGGCATCCCACAGGGATATGGTAACCATGATGAGGAGGCAAACAAGGCAGCAACATCCAAATACCATCTGTAATGAATACATAGCGTGTGTGTAACCGGAGATGAAGTCTAGGGGGTGCTTAAGCAGAGAACACAGTCCAGTGAGGAAGTAGCAAGAGCAATGCAAGTGCCGTGAGTACCATACCCAAGCCCAGCAGGACTTGCGAGGTCATGAGGGAAGGATGGGGGTGGAGCCAACCACGCGATGAAATGGGAGCCGGCTGGAAGTGGTAATGGGGGCATAGTCAGGAGCAAGAAGAGGGTCGGAAGCCAGACGGGGCTCATTGGTGCCGAAGGGTGAAACAAGAGAGAAGCCAATAACAAGCCGTGGGTCAGAGACCAGGAGGGAGCACGGTATCCGAAGTGCAGGACAGGAGAATAGACAGGAAAGGAGCCAAGTGTCAGAAACAGCGAAGTCAGGATGGTACAGAAACAGGAGACAGAAACGAGTTAAGGAACAAACCGGGCCTTTCACAGATAAGCACATGTATACAGAGGAACAACAATAGTTAACTGAGTAACCTGGGTCAGCTACACTAGCCTAGTGAAACAAAAGTATTATCAACACCAGACCCAGGAACAACCAGTATTAAATAGCCACCCCAGAACCCAAGAGAGACTAACTAGAATTAACCCAGACCTGACCAAGATGGAGGCAGAACCATCCCATCCTGAGTCATGACAGTACACCCCTCTCAACGGGGGGTGTTGTGAATTCTGCTTTTGGGCTCCCTCCAGTGGTTGTAGGTGGGAATGCAGTTGTCTCTGAGTCGCAGTGCTGGCCAGGTGTATCTGCTGATTGCAGTTCTGACTGGCATATTTAGGTGTGCAGGATTCATTAGTCTTTGCCAGTTGTCAATGTTTCATGTGAAGTGTTGGATCTTTGTCTGGCTTCTCCTGCTTTGCTGCCAATTCAGCAAAGATAAGTGTCTGTTTCTTTTTCTGTGGCACACATGCAGTGTGTTTATATTCTGTGCTATTCATTTGTTTTCTCTTGTCCAGCTTAGACTGTGTCAGTGTTTTCTCAGTCTTGTTGGACTCTCTGGAGTTGCAGATATACGCTCCACATCTTTAGTTAGATGGTGGAGTTTTTGTATTTTCTGCTGTGGATATTTTTGGAAGGATTTTAATACTGACTGCTTAGTATCCTGTCCTATCCTTTCCTATTTTAGCTAGTGTGGCCTCTTTTGCTAAATCCTGTTTCCTGCCTGCGTGTGTCTTTTCCCCTACTACTCACAGTCATTATTTGTGGGGGCTGCCTATTCTTTGGGGTTCTGCTCTGAGGCAAGGTAGAATTCCTATTTCCATCTATAGGGGTATTTAGTCCTCCGGCTGTGTCGAGGTGTCTAGGTTTTGTTAGGCACACCCCACGGCTACTTCTAGTTGCGGTGTTAAGATCAGGGTTTGCGGTCAATATAGTTACCACCTACTCCAGTGAAAGTTTTCATGCTGCTCCAAGGTCACCTGATCATAACAGTACAACTGGCCAATAATGAGTTAAATGCATCTCAGAAGAAAGGAAGAAAGGTCTTGAGCCATTTTTTTTTTCTTCAGTCTACTTTGTCTTCTCCTCCCTCTTAATCTCTGGGTGGCTGAGGAGCCTTGTGCAAGCATGAATGTTCAGGAATTAGCTTCTCATGTAGACCAGCTTGCTGCTAGGGTACAGGGTATTTCTGATTATATTGTTTAGACTCCTGTTTTAGAACCTAAGATTCCTACTCCTGATTTGTTTTTCGGTCACAGGTCCAAATTTTTGAGTTTCAAAATCAACTGTAAACTGTTTTTTGCTTTGAGACCTCGATCCTCCGGTGATTCCATTCAGCAGGATAAAATCGTCATCTCTCTGCTGCGTGGCGACCCGCAGGATTGGGCATTTTCCCTGGAATCTGGGGATCCGGCTTTGCTTAATGTAGACTCCTTTTTTCAGGCCTTAGGATTATTATATGATGAACCTAATTCTGTGGATCAAGCTGAGAAGACCTTGTTGGCCCTGTCTCAGGGTCAAGAGGTGGCAGAATTGTATTGTCAGAAATTCAGAAAATGGTCTGTGTTGACTAAATGGAATAATGATGCTTTGGCGGCAATTTTCAGAAAGGGTCTTTCTGAATCCATTAAAGATGTTATGGTGGGGTTTCACACGCCTTCCGGTCTGAGTGATTCTATGTCTCTGGCCATTCAGATTGACCGGCGCTTGCGGGAGCGCAGAACTGTGCGCACTGTGGCGCTATCCTCAGAGCAAATTCTTGAGCCAATGCAGTGTGATATGATTCTGTCTAGAACGGAACGACAAGGTTTCAGACGTCAGAATAGGTTGTGTTATTATTGTGGCGACGCTTCTCATGTCATTTCTGTCTGCCCTAAGCGGACAAAGAGGATCGCCAGTTCAATTACCATCAGTACTGTACAACCTAAATTTTTGTTATCTGTGTCCTTGATCTGCTCATTGTCATCATTTTCTGTCATGGCGTTTGTGGATTCAGGCGCCGCCTTGAACTTAATGGACTTTGAGTTTGCCAAGTGTTGTGGTTTTCCCTTGCAGCTTTTGCAGAACCCTATTCCTTTAAGGGGCATTGATGCTACACCCTTGGCTAAAAATAAGCCCCAGTTTTGGACACAGGGGACCATGCGCATGGCGCCAGCCCATCAGGAAGATTGTCGATTTCTGGTGTTGCATAATTTGCATGATGCTATCGTGCTGGGTTTTCCGTGGTTGCAGGTACATAATCCTGTGTTGGATTGGAAGTCCATGTCTGTGACTAGTTGGGGTTGTCAGGGGGTTCATAATGATGTTCCTTTGATGTCAATCTCCTCTTCTTCCTCTTCTGAAATTACAGAGTTTTTGTTTGATTTTCAGGATGTATTCGATGAGCCCAAGTCCAGTTTCCTTCCACTGCACAGGGACTGCGATTGTGCTATTGACTTGATTCCAGGCTGTAAGTTTCCTAAGGGTTGACTTTTCAACCTGTCTGTGCCTGAACATACCAACATGCGGAGCTGTATTAAGGAGTCTTTGGAGAAAGGGCATATTCGACCATCTTCTTCACCGTTGGGAGCGGGGTTCTTTTTTGTTGCTAAAAAAGATGGTTCCTTGAGATCCTGTATTGATTATCGCCTCTTGAATAAGATCACGGTCAAGTTTCAATACCCTCTACCTTTGCTTTCCGATTTATTTGCTAGGATTAAGGGAGCTAATTGGTTTACGAAGATTGACCTTCGGGGGGCTTATAATCTTGTTCGTATTAAGAAGGGTGATGAATGGAAAACTGCGTTTAACACGCCTGAAGGCCATTTTGAATACCTTGGGATGCCATTCGGACTCTCTAATGCTCCATCTGTTTTTCAGTCCCTCATGCATGATATCATCCGGAATTATCTTGATAAATTCTTGATTGTATATTTGGACGATATTTTGATTTTTTCCGATGATTGGGAGTCTCATGTGCAACAGGTCAGGATGGTATTTCAGATCCTTTGTGACAATGCTTTGTTTGTGAAAGGATCTAAGTGTCTCTTTGGGGTGCAGAAGGTTTCTTTTTTGGGCTTTATTTTTTCTCCCTCGTCTATAGAGATGGATCCGGTTAAGGTTCAGGCCATTTATGATTGGATTCAGCCCACAAATCCGTGAAGAGCCTTCAGAAATTTTTGGGTTTTGCAAATTTTTATCGCCGTTTCATTGCTAATTTTTCCAGTGTGGTTAAACCCTTGACTGATTTGACGAAGAAAGGTACTGATGTGGCGAATTGGTCCTCTGCGGCTGTCTCTGCCTTTCAGGAGCTTAAACGTCGATTTACTTCTGCTCCGGTGTTGCGCCAACCGGATGTTTCTGTTTCGTTTCAGGTTGAGGTTGACGCTTCTGAGATTGGGGCAGGGGCCGTTGTGTCTCAGAGGGATCCTGTTGGTTCCTTGATGAAACCGTGTGCCTTCTTTTCCCGTGAGTTTTCGCCTGCTGAACGCAATTATGATGTCGGCAATCAGGAGTTGTTGGCTATGAAGTGGGTGTTTGAGGAGTGGCGCCATTGGCTTGAGGGAGCTAAGCACTGTATTGTGGTCTTGACCGATCATAAGAATTTGATTTACCTCGAGTCTGCCAAACGGCTGAATCCTAGACAGGCTCGATGGTCTTTGTTTTTTTCCCGTTTTGATTTTGTGGTCTCGTACCTTTCAGGTTCTAAGAATATTAAGGCTAATGCCCTCTTTAGGAGTTTTTTGCCTGATTCTCCTGAGGTCTTAGAACCGGTCGGTATTCTGAAAGAAGGGGTGGTCCTTTCTGCCATTTCCCCTGATTTACGACGGGTTCTTCAGGAATTTCAGGCTGACAAACCTGACCGCTGTCCTGTGGGGAAACTGTTTGTTCCTGACAGATGGACTAGTAGAGTGATTTCTGAGGTTCACTGTTCCGTGTTGGCTGGTCATCCTGGCATTTTTGGTACCAGAGACTTGGTTGGTAGGTCCTTTTGGTGGCCTTCTTTGTTGCGTGATGTGCGTTCTTTTGTACAGTGCTGTGGGACTTGTGCGTGGGCCAAGCCTTGTTGTTCCCGTGCTAGTGGGTTGCTTTTGCCATTGCCAGTCCCTGAGAGGCCCTGGACGCATATTTCGATGGATTTTATTTCTGACCTTCCGGTCTCCCAGAAGATGTCTGTTATCTGGGTTGTTTGTGACCGGTTCTCTAAGATGGTTCATTTGGTGCCTTTGCCTAAATTGCCTTCCTCTTCAGATTTGGTTCCGTTGTTTTTTCAGCATGTGGTTCGTTTGCATGGTATTCCGGAGAATATTGTGTACGACAGAGGTTCCCAGTTTGTTTCTAGGTTTTGGCGGGCCTTTTGTGCTAGGCTGGGCATTGATTTGTCTTTTTCTTCTGCATTTCATCCTCAGACAAATGACCAGACCGAGCGAACTAATCAGACTTTGGAGACTTATTTGAGATGCTTTGTGTCTGCTGATCAGGATGATTGGGTGGCCTTCTTGCCATTGGCCGAGTTTGCCCTTAATAATCGGGCTAGTTCGGCTACTTTGGTTTCGCCTTTCTTTTGTAATTTTGGTTTTCATCCTCGTTTTTCTTCTGGGCAGGTTGAGCCTTCTGACTGTCCTGGTGTGGATTCTGTGGTTGACAGGTTGCAGCAGATTTGGGCTCATGTGGTGGACAATTTGGTGTTGTCTCAGGAGGAGGCTCAACGTTTTGCTAACCGTCGTCATTGTGTGTTGGTTCCCGGCTTCGGGTTGGGGATCTGGTCTGGTTGTCTTCCGTCATGTTCCTATGAAGGTTTCTTCCCCTAAGTTTAAGCCTCGGTTTATTGGTCCTTATAAGATTTCTGAGATTATTAATCCGTTGTCTTTTCGTTTGGCGCTTCCGGCCTCTTTTGCTATCCATAATGTCTTCCATAGATCTTTATTGTGGAAATATGTGGTGCCCGTTGTTCCCTCTGTTGATCCTCCGGCCCCTGTGTTGGTTGATGGAGAGTTGGAGTATGTAGTTGAGAAGACTTTGGATTCTCGTTTTTCGAGGCGAAGGCTTCACTACCTTGTCAAATGGAAGGGTTATGGCCAGGAGAACAATTCTTGGGTTTTTGCCTCTGATGTCCATGCTGCTGATTTGGTCCGTGCCTTTCATCTGGCTTATCCTGATCGTCCTGGGGGCCCTGGTGAGGGTTCGGTGACCCCTCCTCAAGGGGGGGGTACTGTTGTGAATTCTGCTTTTGGGCTCCCTCCAGTGGTTGTAGGTGGGAATGCAGTTGTCTCTGAGGCGCAGTCCTGGCCAGGTGTATCTGCTGATTGCAGTTCTGACTGGGATATTTAGGTGTGCAGGATTCATTAGTCCTTGCCAGTTGTCAATGTTTCATGTGAAGTGTTGGATCTTTGTCTGGCTTCTCCTGCTTTGCTGCCAATTCAGCAAAGATAAGTGTCTGTTTCTTTTTCTGTGGCACACATGCAGTGTGTTTATATTCTGTGCTATTCATTTGTTTTCTCTTGTCCAGCTTAGACTGTGTCAGTGTTTTCTCAGTCTTGTTGGACTCTCTGGAGTTGCAGATATACGCTCCACATCTTTAGTTAGATGGTGGAGTTTTTGTATTTTCTGCTGTGGATATTTTTGGAAGGATTTTAATACTGACTGCTTAGTATACTGTCCTATCCTTTCCTATTTTAGCTAGTGTGGCCTCTTTTGCTAAATCCTGTTTCCTGCCTGCGTGTGTCTTTTCCCCTACTACTCACAGTCATTATTTGTGGGGGCTGCCTATTCTTTGGGGTTCTGCTCTGAGGCAAGGTAGAATTCCTATTTCCATCTATAGGGGTATTTAGTCCTCCGGCTGTGTCGAGGTGTCTAGGTTTTGTTAGGCACACCCCACGGCTACTTCTAGTTGCGGTGTTAAGATCAGGGTTTGCGGTCAATATAGTTACCACCTACTCCAGTGAAAGTTTTCATGCTGCTCCAAGGTCACCTGATCATAACAGGGGGGACACCAAACCCCCAGGTTTCCCACGATATAGGGCATGAAAGGAGCAAAGCAAATGATCAGCATTAACCGACCGGGCTGGAACCCAAGTATGGTCATCTGGGCCATAACCTTTCCAGCTTACAAGATACTAAAGGGTATGATGGACAATCCGAGAATCCACTATGTGTTCCACTTCATACTCCATCTGATCCTCAACCGAAATGGGTGGCAAGGGAACCAATGATTTCCCCTCAACAGCCCCCAATGGTTTCAACTGGACCCTATGGATACATTGGGGATCCTAAAGGACAACGGACGACGCAACCGAAATGACACTGAGTTAACTACTTCTATGATTTCATATGGACCAATAAACTTAGGCCCCAGTTTCACCAAGGGAAACTTAGGTTTAATATTCTTAGGGGACAGCCAAACTGTATCCCCAGCCCGGAGAATGGGTCCCACAGCCTGTCTTCTGCCCGCAAAAACCTTAAACTTCCACTGAACCTTCCCCATATTCTTCTGGACCTGCCGCCATAATTTCCCCAACAGTTTTACCGCAACGTCAGCCCAAGGGCAACCAGAGTCCAAATGGGAGAACTGCCTGAATTGTGGGATGAACCTGTAATTGCAGAAAAACGGGGACATGCCTATGGAGTGATTAAGATGGTTATTGAATGCAATCTCTGCTAACCGCATGGCATCAAACCAATCATCCTATCTAGTAGTAGAAATACAGCACAAAATTTGCTCCAGTGACAGGTTGGTCTGCTCAGTCTGACCATTGGACTCTGGGTGGTATGCAGATGAAAAGGACAACATAACACCCAACCTCCTACAAAATGCCCTCCAAAACCTGGCCACAAACTGCACTTCTCTATCAGACACCACACTCAAGGGTACCCCATGCAACCAAATCACATGCTGCACAATCAACCTACAAAAGGTCTCTGCAGAGGGCAAAGCCACCAAAGGTACGAAGTGTGCTTGTTTAGAAAACCTGTCCACCACCACCCATATGAAAGTATTCCCCTTGAAAGGGGGAAGATTGGTGATAAAATCCAAGGACAAATGTGTTCATGGTCTATCAGGAATTGGCAAAGGCACCAATTCCCCGGCTGGCCAGTTGTGGGAGCTCTTAGCATGGGCATAAACTTCACAGGTATACACAAACCTCCTTAAATCTGACGCAAGCGAGGACCACCAAAAATCCCTTGCGATGGCCCAACGAGTAACAGAGAACCCCAGATGTTCACTCAGAACCTAGTCGAGGAACTCCCTGAGAACCTTGAGACAAAACTGAATGGGAACAACCAAATTATCCATTGGTTTAGATGGAGGAGCCTATGACTGAGCCTCTCAAATCTCCTGTTCCAACCCCGATGACACATCAGCCACCACCACCCCAGGTTGAAGAACAGAGGATGGAGGTTTGGGGGAGATACCGGATCCAGACTCCGGGACAAGGTATTGGCTTTAACATTCTTGGACTCAGGGTGAAAAGTGATCGAGAACTGGAACCAGAAAAAAAAGCAACCACCTAGCCTGCCTCGGGGTAAATCTTTTGGCAAACTCAATGTACGCTAGGTTCTTGTGACCAGTAACCACATTAATGGGATGAACCACCCCTTCCAAAAAATGCCTCCACTCTTCAAAAGCCAATTTAATGGCCAGAAGTTCCCGATTGTCCACGTCATAGTTCCTCTCTGCTGGGAGAAAACGTCTTAGAAAAGAAGGCGCATGGCCTCAGATTAGTCAACGTGGCGGGCCCCTGAGACAACACCACCCCCATCTCTGAGATATCCACCTCTACCACAAAGGGTTCTGGTTAAACCAGGACCGGAGCAGTCATGAAGCATTTTTTCAAAGATGAAAATGCCGCAACAGCTGAGACTGACCAGTTCTTAACATCAGCCCCCTTCGTAGTCAAATCAGTGAGGGTTTTGACGACTTGAGAGAACCACTTAATAAACCTCCCGTAATAATTGGCAAATCCCAAAATGCACTGAAATCCTTTCGGGTCACGGGGCTGCACCCAATTCACAATGGATTGAACCTTCTTGGGATCCATACGAAACCCCTCACCTGATACAATGAACCCCAAAAAAGACAGTTCTTGGACAAAAATTTGCATTTTTCTAACTTAGCGAAGAGCTTGTTCTCCCTGAGTCTCTGGAGAACTGCTCGCAGATGACCAATATGGGCCTGCCTATCTGAAGAATAAACCAGAATATCATCTACGTAAATGACCACAAACCACTCTATGAAATCAGAAAACACATAATTGATGAAATTATGGAAGGCCGCTGGCACGTTAGTCAGACCGAATGGCATCACAAGATCACAAATAAACCCTCAGAAGTGAGAAATGCAGACTTCCACTCAAAACCCCATGCCCAGATAAGGTTATATGTAGTGATGAGCGAGTATACTCATTGCTCAGGTTTTCCCGAGCATGCTTGGGTGGTCTCTGAGTATTGGTAACTGCTTGGAGATTAAGTTTTTGTTAAGTTGATGCAGCTGCATGATTTCCAGCTGATAGACAGCTTGAATACATGTGGGGATTCCCTAGCAAAGAGGCAATCCCCACATGTACTCAGGCTGGCTAGAAGCCGTAAATCATGCAGCTGCACCAACAAAAACTTAATCTCCGAGCAGTTACAAATACTCGGAGACCATCCGAGCGTGCTCGGGAAAACCCGAGCAATGAGTACACTCGCTCATTACTAGTTATATGCCCCCCCGCAAGTCCAACTTCGAAAACCATTTGGCCCCGGACAATTGATTACACAAATCGGGAATGAGTGGAAGAGGATATGTGTTTCTTACAGTAATCTTATTAAGTTCCAGAAAGTTGAGACATGGGCAGAGACCACTGTCTTTTTTTTGCAAAGAAAGAATCCTGCAGCTACAGGAGATGCAGAAGGGCAGATATGACCCTTGCAGAGACTCTCGGATATATATTTCTTCATGGCAGTCTGCTCAGGGCCAGAAAGGTTGAAGAATCGGGCCTTAGGCAATGTAGCCCCAGGAATCAGGTCAATAACAAAATCAAAAGGGCAGTGCGGTGGTAACACCTCAGCCTCACTTTCGGAGAACACGTCCTCGAAGTCCTTCAGGTAGTCCAGAATACTCTTCAGTAGAGTTGAGCGACCTTGACCTTTTTAGAGTCGAGCCGGGTTTTGCGAAACCCGACTATGTCCAAAGTCGGGTCGAGTGAAATCGGCCGATTATGACGTAAAGTCGGGATCGACCGAAACACGAAACCCAATGCAAGTCAATGGGGCAGCATAGTCGGCAGTGAGTGGGGGCCAGGAAAACACCTAGAGTGGCCATTTTAATGTCAAAACCATCCATTCTTCTTAATGAAGCTTGTCAAGCGTAATTTACCTTATAATAATTGGAAGGCATTTGAAATTGGGGGTCATTTGGCTAAAGTTGTGGGGGGTAGGGCTGGTTCAAGTAATTAGTGGGCCCAGGAAATCTGGACCACGTCACGGCAGTGGAGCAGGGAGAGGTAAGTATTTCAACTTTGCAAGTGCTGTGAACCTGAGCAAGCAGGGGGGGCCCACTCGTTGGCATTGGCACTGGCACAGGGCCCCTCAAAGTACAGCGGTGTGTTTGCACGGCGGGGGCGCCTCCCACCGGCAGCAACACTTTTGCGTACTATGAGCGGCCCTGTGCCAGTGACGTCGCCAACTAGTATTCCTCCCCCCACCTGATGAAGGAACCTGCACTTTCATCTGCACCTTCCTCTTTGTCCCCGTGTAAGGTGGTATGGTATGCGGGAAGAGCAACCTGACTTTCAGCAGGGTCACAATGTTGTTGTGTAGCGTGCACGGGGAATGTTGCGTTATGGGTCAATGTACCAGCAGACTCATCTATCACTGGCTGGGCAATGGGCACGATGAAGTGGAAACACAGATATAGGCCCAAAGAAGAAAGTGGGCTAAATGCAGTTCAAAATTGGTAACACAGGAATAACCAGGGGGCATTGCAGTGGAGGACAACTGGAATGAGAGGCTGACACAGAGAGTAGGGCCAAATCAGTAAGTAGTCGAAATGCAGTTCAAAATTGGCAACCGTAGTAAACAGGCGGCACAGATTTGTTCAGTGGAGGAGAACAGCAAGGAGTGGCAGACACCGATAGTAGGCCCCAACCCAACTAGTAGGCCAAATGCAGTCTAACATTAACAACTACTTAACGAGAGGCTGAAAATGGTATTTCAGGACAGGAAACCAGGAGAACAGCAAGGAGTGGCAGACACCGATAGTAGGCCCCAAACCAACTAGTACGCCAAATGCAGTTGTTCCATTTAACCACAATTTAATGAGAGCCTGAAGATAGAAGCTCAGGAAAGGCAACCTGGGGAACACCTTGGAGTGTAACACACCATCTCTCTCCACCCCATACCCATTTTGTAGGCCTAATGCTGTGTACTTTTCTACAACTACTAAACGAGAGTCGGAAGACCGAAGCAATGGCAAGGAAACCTGGGGAACACCTTGGAGTGTAACACACCATCTCTCTCCACCCCATACCCAATTTGTAGGCCTAATGCAGCCTACTTTCCGACACCTACTAAACGAGAGCATGAAGATCGAAGCTCAGGAAAGGCAACCTGGGGAACACCTTGGAGTGTAACACACCATCTCTCTCCACCCCATACCCATTTTTTAGGCCTAATGCAGTGTACTTTTCTACAACTACTAAACGAGAGTCGGAAGACCGAAGCAATGGCAAGGAAACCTGGGGAACACCTTGGAGTGTAACACACCATCTCTCTCCACCCCATTCCCCATTTTTTAGGCCTAATGCAGCCTACTTTCCGACACCTACTAAACGAGAGCATGAAGATCGAAGCTCAGGAAAGGCAACCTGGTGAAAACCTTGGAGTGTAACACAACCTGTCTCTACACCCCATACCAAATTTGTAGGCCTAATGCAGCGTAGTTTCCACCAACTACTAAACGAGAGCCGGAAGATCGAAGCTCATGAAAGGCAACCCGGGGAACACCTTGGAGTGTAACACAACCTCTCTCTACACCACGAAAGGGCTGATTCTTAGGAAGGAAGGCTGTTGTAAATAAGCATTGCGCGTCCGAGGGTGATTATATTCTTATTCGGTATCTACTCACCCTCGGACGCGCCATGCTTCTTGATTTGTAATTAATGTTTATTTGCAATGTGCTTTTGACTTACCGTATATACTCGAGTATAAGCCGAGATTTTCAGCCCAAATTTTAGGGCTGAAAGTGCCCCCCTCGGCTTATACTCGAGTCACGGTAGCGGTGGGGTCGGCGGGTGAGGGGCTGAGGGCGCTGAGGTATACTTACCTAGTCCCAGCGATCCTCGCGCTGTCCCTGCCGTCCCACGGGCTTCGGCGCTGCAGCTTCTTCCTCTCTTCAGCGGTCACGTGGGACCGCTCATTACAGAAATGAATAAGCGGCTCCACCTCCCATAGGGGCGGAGCCGCTTATTCATTTCTCTAATCAGCGGTGCCGGTGACCGCTGATAGAGAAAGAAGCTGCAGCGCCGAAGACAGGAGGGGACAGCGCGAGGATCGCCAGGACTAGGTGAGTATGTTATATTCACCTGTCCTCGTTCCAGCCGCCGGGCGCCGATCCATCTTCCCGGCCGGCGCCTCCATCTTCCCGGCGTCTGCGCTCTCTGACTGATCAGGCAGAGGGCGCGATGACGCATACAGTGTGCGCGGCGCCCTCTGCCTGATCAGTCAGAGCAGAGACGCCGGGAAGATGGAGGCGCCGGAACGAGACGCTGGGAGCTGCAATCAAGGGAGGTGAGTATGTGGTTTTTTTTTTTTATTGCAGCAGCGGCGGCGGCAGAGATTAATGTGGAGCATCTATGGGGCACAGTGAACGGTGCAGAGCACCGTATAAGGCACAGCTAGGAAGCACAATGAACGGTGCAGAGCACCGTATAAGGCACAGCTAGGGGGCACAATGAACGGTGCAGAGCACCGTATAAGGCACAGCTAGGGGGCACAATGAACGGTGCAGAGCACCGTATAAGGCACAGCTAGGGGGCACAGTGAATGGTGCAGAGCACCGTATAAGGCACAGCTAGGGGGCACAATGAACGGTGCAGAGCACCGTATATGGCACAGCTAGGGGGCACAGTGAACGGTGCAGAGCACTGTATATGGCACAGCTATGGGGCACAGTGAACGGTGCAGAGCACCGTATAAGGCACAGCTAGGGGGCACAGTGAACGGTGCAGAGCACCGTATATGGCACAGCTAGGGGGCACAATGAACGGTGCAGAGCACCGTATATGGCACAGCTATGGGGCACAGTGAACGGTGCAGAGCACTGTATATGGCACAGCTAGGGGGCACAGTGAACGGTGCAGAGCACTATATGGGGCACAGCTATGGGGAAATAATGATCTATTTTTATTTTTGAAATTCACCGGTAAATGCTGCATTTCCACCCTAGGCTTATACTCGAGTCAATAAGTTTTCCCAGTTTTTTGTGGCAAAATTAGGGGGGTCGGCTTATACTCGGGTCGGCTTATACTCGAGTATATACGGTACTCAATTATTTTTTTAATTATTGATTTTATTAAATTAATAGTTTAACATCTTATTGGAAATAATTTAAAGGAGACGCGACAGGACAACACTCGGTGGATGCCATATCTGTGTTAACAACTCCAAAAAACTTTCAGTTAACTTCTTGCAGGAGAAAGAAATTGTAGCTGTTGGACCTTTGTAGTACAGTTCCAGATATTTGTTGTGTGTTTGTTTTGATTGTTAAAATGTCTGCATTTGAGATCTCAACACGATCTTATTTTTTATAATCAAATTAATTTTTTTTATATTTAATGATGTTGGTTCAAGGGGTACACGGGCAGCAATAGACAGGTCAGTGGAGGCCTAGTGGAAGGAGTGACGGCAGACAGGCATCAAAGGCCTAACATTGGGCTGGCTGTAGGCAAGTTAAAATTGGTTCCAGGGGAACACGGCCATCAGTGGCCTGGTCAGTGTAGTTGTAGTTGAAAGAACGGGACGCAGACAGGCTTCGAAGGCCTAACATAATAACATAGGGCTGGCTGTAGGCAAGTTAAAATTGGTTCCAAGGGAACACGGCCATCAGTGGCCTGGTCAGTGTAGTTGTAGTTGAAAGAACGGGACGCAGACAGGCTTCGAAGGCCTAACATAACAAACTTGGGCTGGCTGTAGGCACTTTTAAATTTGTTCCAGGGGTACATGGGCAGCAGTGTATGGTCAGTGGAAGTCTAGTGGAAGGAGTGACCGCAGACAGGCTTCGAAGGCCTAACATAACAAACTTGGGCTGGCTGTAGGCACTTTTAAATTGGTTCCAGGGGTACACGGGCAGCAGTGGTCTGGTCAGTGGAAGTCTAGTGGAAGGAGTGACCGCAGACAGGCTTCCAAGGCCTAACATAACAAACTTGGGCTGGCTGTAGGCACTTTTAAATTAGTTCCAGGGGTACACGGGCAGCAGTGGTCTGGTCTGTGGAAGTCTAGTGGAAGGAGTGACCGCAGACAGGCTTCGAAGGCCTAACATAACAAACTTGGGCTGGCTGTAGGCACTTTTAAATTGGTTCCAGGGGTACACGGGCAGCAGTGGTCTGGTCAGTGGAAGTCTAGTGGAAGGAGTGACCGCAGACAGGCTTCCAAGGCCTAACATAACAAACTTGGGCTGGCTGTAGGCACTTTTAAATTGGTTCCAGGGGTACACGGGCAGCAGTGGTCTGGTCAGTGGAAGTCTAGTGGAAGGAGTGACCGCAGACAGGCTTCCAAGGCCTAACATAACAAACTTGGGCTGGCTGTAGGCACTTTTAAATTGGTTCCAGGGGTACACGGGCAGCAGTGGTCTGGTCTGTGGAAGTCTAGTGGAAGGAGTGACCGCAGACAGGCTTCGAAGGCCTAACATAACAAACTTGGGCTGGCTGTAGGCACTTTTAAATTGGTTCCAGGGGTACACGGGCAGCAGTGGTCTGGTCAGTGGAAGTCTAGTGGAAGGAGTGACCGCAGACAGGCTTCCAAGGCCTAACATAACAAACTTGGGCTGGCTGTAGGCACTTTTAAATTGGTTCCAGGGGTACACGGGCAGCAGTGGTCTGGTCTGTGGAAGTCTAGTGGAAGGAGTGACCGCAGACAGGCTTCGAAGGCCTAACATAACAAACTTGGGCTGGCTGTAGGCACTTTTAAATTGGTTCCAGGGGTACACGGGCAGCAGTGGTCTGGTCAGTGGAAGTCTAGTGGAAGGAGTGACCGCAGACAGGCTTCCAAGGCCTAACATAACAAACTTGGGCTGGCTGTAGGCACTTTTAAATTGGTTCCAGGGGTACACGGGCAGCAGTGGTCTGGTCAGTGGAAGTCTAGTGGAAGGAGTGACCGCAGACAGGCTTCGAAGGCCTAACATAACAAACTTGGGCTGGCTGTAGGCACTTTTAAATTGGTTCCAGGGGTACACGGGCAGCAGTGGTCTGGTCAGTGGAAGTCTAGTGGAAGGAGTGACGGCAGACAGTCTTCGAAGGCCTAACATAACAAAATTGGGCTGACTGTAGGCACTTTTAAATTGGTTCCAGGGTAACACGGCCAGCAGTGGCCTGGTCAGTGTAGTAGTTGTAGAAAGAAGGGACCGCAGACAGGCTTCGAAGGCCTAACATAACAAAAATGTCAAAACAATGGTATTGTCAGTGCCAGGCATTGAAGGATGTCAGCGCCTAGACTACACATTGGTGAAGCTGTGAGAGATAATTTTGCTAGTGGTAGAGCACTGTTTGAGCTGGGGGGGGAACTGTCTTGTGGCCGGCGGTACAGGCACAGGGCCCCTCATATTACAACGGTGTGTCTGACGTTGGGTGCGCACCACCACCGCCAGAGACACTTTATTGTACTATGAGGGACCCAGTGGCAGTGCCGTCGACCAAAAGCGGCCACACCCACCTCTTCAGACAAACAGCACTCTCAAGGGTCCAAGCGCAAAGTGGCGATAGCACGGCCCCGTGTGGGGAGTTTGGCCATTTCGTGAGGTGGAAACATGTCGTATGCTGGACAATCAGGTGAAGAAAATTACGAGATTGGAAAAGTCATTCAGAATAGTCCACAGGCAAGACCTTTTCATAGGAAAGCTAGGTGTCAGCCGGGCAGGGTGGGGCAAAAGATTTTGAAATCCAGTTGTGGTTCATTTTAATGAAGGTTAGATCATCTACATTTTGGGTAGCCAGACGAGTCCTTTTTTCTGTTAGTATTGAACCTGCAGCACTGAATACTCTTTCTGATAGGACACTAGCTGCCGGGCAAGCAAGCTCCTGCAATGCATATTCTGCCAATTCTGGCCAGGTGTCTAATTTGGATGCCCAGTAATCAAATGGGAATGACGGTTGAGGGAGAACGTCGATAAGGGATGAAAAATAGTTTGTAACCATACTGGACAAATGTTGTCTCCTGTCACTTTGAATTGATGCTGCAGTACCTGTCCTGTCTGCGGTCATAGAAAAATCACTCCACAACCTGGTCAGAAAACCCCTCTGGCCAACGCCACTTCTGATTTCTGCCCCTCTAACACCTCTGGTCTGCTGGCCCCTGGAGCTCGTGTGAGAACGATCACGGGCGCTGTGTGCAGGGAATGCCAGAAGCAAACGGTCAACAAGAGTTGATTGTTTTGTTGCTAATATTAGTTCCAAGTTCTCATGTGGCATAATATTTTGCAATTTGCCTTTATAGCGAGGATCAAGGAGGCAGGCCAACCAGTAATCGTCATCGTTCATCATTTTTGTAATGCGTGTGTCCCTTTTGAGGATACGCAAGGCATAATCCGCCATGTGGGCCAAAGTTCCCGTTGTCAAATCTGCGGTTGTGCTTGGTTGAGGGGCAGTTGCAGGCAAATCTACGTCACTTGTGTCCCTCAAAAAACCAGAACCCGGCCTTGCCACGCCACCAATTTCCCGTGCCCCCGGGAAAGCTTCCTCATTAAAAATATACTCATCCCCATCATCCTCCTCATCCTCCACCTCCTCTTCGCCCGGTACCTCGTCATGTACACTGCCCTGACCAGACAATCGCTGACTGTCATCAAGGCTTTCCTCTTCCTCTGGTGCAGACGCCTGATCCTTTATGTGCGTCAAACTTTGCATCAGCAGACGCATTAGGGGGATGCTCATGCTTATTATGGCGTTGTCTGCACTAACCAGCCGTGTGCATTCCTCAAAACACTGAAGGACTTGACACATGTCTTGAATCTTCGACCACTGCACACCTGACAACTCCATGTCTGCCATCCTACTGCCTGCCCGTGTATGTGTATCCTCCCACAAAAACATAACAGCCCGCCTCTGTTCGCACAGTCTCTGAAGCATGTGCAGTGTTGAGTTCCACCTTGTTGCAACGTCTATGATTAGGCGATGCTGGGGAAGGTTCAAAGAACGCTGATAGGTCTGCATACGGCTGGAGTGTACAGGCGAACGGCGGATATGTGCGCAAAGTCCACGCACTTTGAGGAGCAGGTCGGATAACCCCGGATAACTTTTCAGGAAGCACTGCACCACCAGGTTTAAGGTGTGAGCCAGGCAAGGAATGTGTTTCAGTTGGGAAAGGGAGATGGCAGCCATGAAATTCCTTCCGTTATCACTCACTACCTTGCCTGCCTCAAGATCTACAGTGCCCAGCCACGACTGCGTTTCTTGCTGCAAGAACTCGGACAGAACTTCCGCGGTGTGTCTATTGTCGCCCAAACACTTCATAGCCAATACAGCCTGCTGACGTATGCCAGTAGCTGCCCCATAATGGGAGACCTGGTGTGCAACAGTGGCAGGTGCGGATGGAGTGTTTGTGCGACTGCGGTCTGTGGACGAGCTCTTGCTTCTGCAGGAGGACGAGGAGGAGGAGGAGGAGGAGGGGGTGCGAACGGCTACAGACAACTGTTTACTAGACCGTGGGCTAGGCAGAACTGTCCCAAACTTGCTGTCCCCTGTGGACCCTGAATCCACCACATTTACCCAGTGTGCCGTGATGGACACGTAACGTCCCTGGCCATGCCTACTGGTCCATGCATCTGTTGTCAGGTGCACCTTTGTGCTCACAGATTGCCTGAGTGCATGGACGATGCGCTCTTTAACATGCTGGTGGAGGGCTGGGATGGCTTTTCTGGAAAAAAAGTGTCGACTGGGTAGCTCGTAGCGTGGTACAGCGTAGTCCATCAGGTCTTTGAAAGCTTCGCTTTCAACTAACCGGTAGGGCATCATCTCTAACGAGATTAGTCTAGCTATGTGGGCGTTCAAACCCTGTGTACGCGGATGCGAGGCTAAGTATTTCCTTTTTCTAACCATAGTCTCATGTAGGGTGAGCTGGACTGGAGAGCTGGAGATCGTGGAACTAGCGGGGGTGCCGGTGGACATGGCAGACTGAGAGACGGTGGGAGATGGTATTGTTGCCGCCGGTGCCCTAGATGCAGTGTTTCCTACTACGAAACTGGTGATTCCCTGACCCTGACTGCTTTGGCCTGGCAAAGATACCTGCACAGATACAGCAGGTGGTGCGCTAAATGGTGGTCCTACACTGCCGGAAGGGATGTTGCGTTGATGACTAGCTTCATTGGCCGAGGGTGCAACAACCTTAAGGGACGTTTGGTAGTTAGTCCAAGCTTTCAAATGCATGGTGGTTAAATGTCTATGCATGCAACTAGTATTGAGACTTTTCAGATTCTGACCTCTGCTTAAGGAAGTAGAACATTTTTGACAGATGACTTTGCGCTGATCAATTGGATGTTGTTTAAAAAAATGCCAGACTGCACTCTTTCTAGCATCGGATACCTTTTCAGGCATTGCAGACTGAGCTTTAACCGGATGGCCACGCTGTCCTCCACCAGGTTTTGGCTTTGCCACGCGTTTTGGGCAAGATACGGGCCCGGCAGATGGAACCTGTGGCGATGTTGATGCCTGCTGCGGCCCCTCCTCCTCCTCTGCTTCAGAACTGCTGCCGCCTGCACCCTGTTCCCCCAATGGCTGCCAATCGGGGTCAAGAACTGGGTCATCTAATAACTCTTCTTGTACCTCCTGCGCAACTTCGTCTGTGTCACCGTGTCGTTCGGTGGTATAGCGTTCGTGATGGGGCAACATAGTCTCATCAGGGTCTGATTCTTGATCAGCACCCTGCGAGGGCAATGTTGTGGTCTGAGTCAAAGGACCAGCATAGTAGTCTGGCTGTGGCTGTGCGTCAGTGCACTCCATGTCAGATTCAATTTGTAATGGGCATGGACTGTTAACTGCTTCACTTTCTAAGCCAGGGACGGTATGTGTAAAGAGCTCCATGGAGTAACCCGTTGTGTCGCCTGCTGCATTCTTCTCTGTTGTTGTTTTTGCTGAAGAGCACAAGGAAGTGACTTGTCCCTGACCGTGAACATCCACTAACGACGCGCTGCTTTTACTTTTACCAGTTTCACGAGAGGAGGCAAAAGAGCTAGAGGCTGAGTCAGCAAGATAAGCCAAAACTTGCTCTTGCTGCTCCGGCTTTAAAAGCGGTTTTCCTAATCCCAGAAAAGGGAGCGTTCGAGGCCTTGTGTAGCCGGACGACGAACCTGGCTCCACAGCTCCAGACTTAGGTGCAATATTTTTTTCCCCACGACCACCTGATGCTCCACCACTACCACTACCCTCATTACCAGCTGACAATGAACGCCCCCGGCCACGACCTCTTCCACTAGACTTCCTCATTGTTTTAAAAACGTAACCAAACTAACGTTATTTGTTGCAGTCACACAACTTACACGGTGAGCTATAACTTCAGTATGATTTAGCTACCCCTTTACAGGTTGGTGAGACCACAGCGAAAATCAGGCCCAATGTTACACACTCTTTTTTTGGTGGCTGCAAATTAGAGAGATGCCCCACACGCAGGACTGTCACTGAAGCACAAATGTTAATATTAATGTCACACTATTATTTTTTTTTTATTTTTATTTTTTTCAGGAACACTTTAGAAACCCCCCAAAAAAAAATAAATAGATTTTTGCAGGGAGAATTTAGAAAACAAATGTAACAAACTATATGCTTTCTATGGGCCACTGAGTGAGAGATGACGCACACAGGAATCAGGAGTGGCACACAAGCCCAGAGGCCAATATTTTTCTACCAATGATTGATGGAGTTATTTTCTCTGGTAGATTTTGGAACCCAAATCAAGGAAAAAAAATATAGGCTTTCTATGGACCACAATTGGAGAGAGAGAGAGAGAGAGAGATGGCACACCCAGGAGTCAAGACTGGCACACAAGCAGAAAGGCCAATATTAACCCCTCTGTGACCTTAGACGTACTATCCCGTCGAGGTGCCCTGGGCTTATCTGACCCTGGACGGGATAGTACGTCATAGCCGATCGGCCGCGCTCACGGGGGGAGCGCGGCCGATCGCGGCCGGGTGTCAGCTGCTTATCGCAGCTGACATCCGGCACTATGTGCCAGGAGCGGTCACGGACCGCCCCCGGCACATTAACCCCTGGCACACCGCGATCAAAGATGATCGCGATGTGCCGGCGGTACAGGGAAGCACCGCGCAGGGAGGGGGCTCCCTGCGGGCTTCCCTGAGCCCCCCGCAGCAACGCGATGTGATCGCGTTGCTGCGAGGGTCTCCTCACCTCCCTCCCTGCTCGAGCCCCGGATCCAAGATGGCCGCGGATCCGGGTCCTGCAGGGAGGGAGGTGGCTTCACAGAGCCTGCTCAGAGCAGGCACTGTGAAGCAGCCTGCACTCCTATCAGATCAGTGATCTGACAGAGTGCTGTGCACACTGTCAGATCACTGATCTGTGATGTCCCCCCCTGGGACAAAGTAAAAAAGTAAAAAAAAAAATTTCCAAATGTGTAAAAAAAATAAAAAAAAATATTCCAAAATAATGAAAAAAAAAAAAAATATTATTCCCATAAATACATTTCTTCATCTAAATAAAAAAAAAAAACCAATAAAAGTACACATATTTAGTATCGCCGCGTCCGTAACGGCCCGACCTATAAAACTGGCCCACTAGTTAACCCCTTCAGTAAACACCGTAAGAAAAAAAAAAAAAAAACGAGGCAAAAAACAACGCTTTATTATCATACCGCCGAACAAAAAGTGGAATAACACGCGATCAAAAGGACAGATATAAATAACCATGGTACCGCTGAAAGCGTCATATTGTCCCGCAAAAAAAGAGCCGCCATACAGCATCATCAGCAAAAAAATAAAAAAGTTATAGTCCTGAGAATAAAGCGATGCAAAAATAATTATTTTTTCTGTAAAATAGTTTTTATCGTATAAAAGCACCAAACCATAAAAAAATGATATAAATGAGGTATCGCTGTAATCGTACTGACCCGAAGAATAAAACTGATTTATCAATTTTACCAAACGCGGAACGGTATAAACGCCTCCCCCAATAGAAATTCATGAATAGCTGGCTTTTGGTCATTCTTCCTCACAAAAATCGGAATAAAAAGCGATAAAAAAATGTCACGTGCCCAAAAATGTTTTCAATAAAAACGTCAACTCGTCCCGCAAAAAACAAGACCTCACATGACTCTGTGGACCAAAATATGGAAAAATTATAGCTCTCAAAATGTGGTATTGCAAAAAATATTTTTTGCAATAAAAAGGGTCTTTCAGTGTGTGACGGCTGCCAATCATAAAAATCCGCTAAAAAACTCGCTATAAAAGTAAATCAAACCCCCCTTCATCACCCCCTTAGTTAGGGAAAAATAAAAAAAAATGTATTTATTTCCATTTTCCCATTAGGGTTAGGGCTAGGGTTAGGGCTAGGGCTAGGGTTAGGGCTAGGGTTAGGGCTAGGGTTAGGGTTAGGGTTAGGGCTAGGGTTAGGGCTAGGGTTAGGGCTAGGGTTAGGGCTAGGGTTAGGGCTAGGGCTAGGGTTAGGGCTAGGGTTAGGGCTAGGGTTAGGGCTAGGGTTAGGGTTAGGGCTAGGGTTAGGGCTAGGATTAGGGTTAGGGTTAGGGTTGGGGCTACAGTTAGGGTTGGGGCTAAAGTTAGGGTTAGGGTTTAGATTACATTTACAGTTGGGAATAGGGTTGGGATTAGGGTTAGGGGTGTGTCAGGGTTAGAGGTGTGGTTAGGGTTACCGTTGGAATTAGGGTTAGGGGTGTGTTTAGATTAGGGTTTCAGTTATAATTGGGGGGTTTCCACTGTTTCGGCACATCAGGGGCTCTCCAAACACGACATGGCGTCCGATCTCAATTCCAGCCAATTCTGCGTTGAAAAAGTAAAACAGTGCTCCTTCCCTTCCGAGCTCTCCTGTGTGCCCAAACAGGGGTTTACCCCAACATATGGGGTATCAGCGTACTCAGGACAAATTGGACAACAACTTTTGTGGACCAATTTCTCCTGTTACCCTTGGGAAAATACAAAACTGGGGGCTAAAAAATAATTTTTGTGGGAAAACAAAAAGATTTTTTATTTTCACGGCTCTGCGTTATAAACTGTAGTGAAACACTTGGGGGTTCAAAGTTCTCACAACACATCTAGATAAGTTCATTGAGGGGTCTAGTTTCCAATATGGGGTCACTTGTGGGGGGTTTCTACTGTTTAGGTACATTAGGGGCTCTGCAAACGCAATGTGACGCCTGCAGACCAATCCATCTAAGTCTGCATTCCAAATGATGCTCCTTCCCTTCCGAGCCCTCCCATGCGCCCAAACGGTGGTTCCCCCCCACATATCGGGTATCAGCGTACTCAGGACAAATTGGACAACAACTTTTGTGGACCAATTTCTCCTGTTACCCTTGGGAAAATACAAAACTGGGGGCTAAAAAATAATTTTTGTGGGAAAACAAAAAGATTTTTTATTTTCACGGCTCTGCGTTATAAACTGTAGTGAAACACTTGGGGGTTCAAAGTTCTCACAACACATCTAGATAAGTTCATTGAGGGGTCTAGTTTCCAATATGGGGTCACTTGTGGGGGGTTTCTACTGTTTAGGTACATTAGGGGCTCTGCAAACGCAATGTGACGCCTGCAGACCAATCCATCTAAGTCTGCATTCCAAATGATGCTCCTTCCCTTCCGAGCCCTCCCATGCGCCCAAACGGTGGTTCCCCCCCACATATCGGGTATCAGCATACTCAGGACAAATTGGACAACAACATTTAGGGTCCAATTTCTCCTGCTAACCTTGGAAAAATACAAAACTGGGGGCTAAAATATAATTTTTGTGGAAAAAAAAATATTTTTTATTTGCATGGCTCTGCGTTATAAACTGTAGTGAAATACTTGGGGGTTCAAAGCTCTCACAACACATCAAGATGAGTTCCTTAGGGGGTCTACTTTCCAAAATGGTGTCACTTGTGGGGGGTTTCTACTGTTTAGGTACATTAGGGGCTCTGCAAACGCAATGTGACGCCTGCAGACCATTCCATCTAAGTCTGCATTCCAAATGGCGCTCCTTCCCTTCCGAACCCTCCCATGCGCCCAAACGGTGGTTCCCCCCCACATATGGGGTATCAGCGTACTCAGGACAAATTGGACAACAACTTTTGTGGTCCAATTTCTCCTCTTACCCTAGGGAAAATACAAAACTGGGGGCTAAAAAATAATTTTTGTGGGAAAAAAATTTTGTTTTATTTTTATGGCTCTGCATTATAAACTTCTGTGAAGCCCTTGGTGGGTCAAAGTGCTCACCACACATCCAGATAAGTTCCTTAGGGGGTCTACTTTCCAAAATGGTGTCACTTGTGGGGGGTTTCAATGTTTAGGCACATCAGTGGCTCTCCAAACGCAACATGGCGTCCCATCTCAATTCCTGTCAATTTTGCATTGAAAAGTCAAACGGCGCTCCTTCCCTTCCGAGCTCTCCCATGCGCCCAAACAGTGGTTTACTGCCACATATGGGGTATCAGCGTACTCGGGACAAATTGGACAACAACTTTTGAGGTCCAATTTCTTCTCTTACCCTTGGAAAAATAAAAAATTGGGGGCAAAAATATAATTTTTGTGAAAAAATATGATTTTTTATTTTTACGGTTCTGCATTATAAACTTCTGTGAAGCACTTGGTGGGTCAAAGTGCTCACCACACCTCTAGATAAGTTCCTTAGGGGGTCTACTTTCCAAAATGGTGTCACTTGTGGGGGGTTTCAATGTTTAGGCACATCAGTGGCTCTCCAAACGCAACATGGCGTCCCATCTCAATTCCTGTCAATTTTGCATTGAAAAGTCAAACGGCGCTCCTTCCCTTCCGAGCTCTCCCATGCGCCCAAACAGTGGTTTACTGCCACATATGGGGTATCAGCGTACTCGGGACAAATTGGACAACAACTTTTGAGGTCCAATTTCTTCTCTTACCCTTGGAAAAATAAAAAATTGGGGGCAAAAATATAATTTTTGTGAAAAAATATGATTTTTTATTTTTACGGTTCTGCATTATAAACTTCTGTGAAGCACTTGGTGGGTCAAAGTGCTCACCACACCTCTAGATAAGTTCCTTAGGGGGTCTACTTTCCAAAATGGTGTCACTTGTGGGGGGTTTCAATGTTTAGGCACATCAGTGGCTCTCCAAACGCAACATGGCGTCCCATCTCAATTTCTGTCAATTTTGCATTGAAAAGTCAAACTGCGCTCCTTCCCTTCCGAGCTCTCCCATGCGCCCAAACAGTGGTTTACTGCCACATATGGGGTATCAGCGTACTCAGGACAAATTGGACAACAACTTTTGAGGTCCAATTTCTTCTCTTACCCTTGGAAAAATAAAAAATTGGGGGCAAAAATATAATTTTTGTGAAAAAATATGATTTTTTATTTTTACGGTTCTGCATTATAAACTTCTGTGAAGCACTTGGTGGGTCAAAGTGCTCACCACACATCCAGATAAGTTCCTTAGGGGGTCTACTTTCCAAAATGGTGTCACTTGTGGGGGGTTTCAATGTTTAGGCACATCAGTGGCTCTCCAAACGCAACATGGCGTCCCATCTCAATTCCTGTCAAGTTTGCATTGAAAAGTCAAATAGCGCTCCTTCCCTTCCGAGCTCTCCCATGCGCCCAAACAGTGGTTTACTGCCACATATGGGGTATCAGCGTACTCAGGACAAATTGGACAACAACTTTTTGGGTCCAATTTCTCCTGTTACCCTTGGTAAAATAAAACAAATTGGAGCTGAAGTAAATTTTTTGTGTAAAAAAGTTAAATGTTCATTTTTATTTAAACATTCCAAAAATTCCTATTAAACACCTGAAGGGTTAATAAACTTCTTGAATGTGGTTTTGAGCACCTTGAGGGGTGCAGTTTTTAGAATGGTGTCACACTTGGGCATTTTCTATCATATAGACCCCTCAAAATGACTTCAAATGAGACGTGGTCCCTAAAAAAAAATGGTGTTGTAAAAATGAGAAATTGCTGGTCAACTTTTAACCCTTATAACTCCCTAACAAAAAAAAAAATTGGTTCCAAAATTATGCTGATGTAAAGGAGACATGTGGGAAATGTTACTTATTAAGTATTTTGTGTGACATATCTCTGTGATTTAATTGCATAAAAATTCAAAGTTTGAAAATTGCGAAATTTTCAAAATTTTCGCCAAATTTCCGTTTTTTTCACAAATAAACGCAGGTACTATCAAAGAAATTTTACCACTATCATGAAGTACAATATGTCACGAGAAAACAATGTCAGAATCACCAGGATCCGTTGAAGCGTTTCGGAGTTATAACCTCATAAAGGGACAGTGGTCAGAATTGTAAAAATTGGCCTGGTCATTAACGTGCAAACCACCCTTGGGGGTAAAGGGGTTAATCTCCCACTGTTTTTTTTGGTTGTTTTTTTTTTTTTTTTTCAGGGAGACTTTAGAAAAAAAAATAATAAAAAAAATATGATTTTATCAGGAAGAATTTAGAAACCAAATAAAATAAAATGATTTTTTCAGGGAGAATTTATAAAACAAATAAAACCAAAAATAGGCGTTCTATGGCCCACTGACTGAGAGATGACGCACCCAGGAGTCAAGACTGGCACACAAGCAGAAAGGCCAATATTAATCTCCTACTGTTTTTTTTTTTTTTTTTTTTTTTTCAGGGAGACTTTAGAAAAAAAAATAATAAAAAAAATATGATTTTATCAGGAAGAATTTAGAAACCAAATAAAATAAAATGATTTTTTCAGGGAGAATTTAGAAAACAAATAAAACCAAAAATAGGCGTTCTATGGCCCACTGACTGAGAGAGAGAGAGAGATGGAACGCTTAGTACTGGCACACAAGCCCAAAGGGCAATATTAATCTCCCTTTTTTTTTCCAGGGAGAATTTCTAAAACCCAAAAAAAAAAAAAAATAGGCTTTCTATGGCCCACTATTTGTGAGAGAGATGGGACGCTCAGGACTGGCACAGATGGCACGCTCAGGACTGGCACAGAAGCCCAGAGGCCAATATTAATCTCCCTTTTTTTCTGGGAGAATTTATAAAACCAAAAAAATATTTAAATAGGCTTTCTATGGCCCACTATTTGTGAGAGAGATGGCACGCTCAGGACTGGCACAGATGGCACGCTCACAACTGGCACACAAGCCCAGAGGCCAATATTAATCTCCCTTTTTTCAGGGAAAATTTATAAAACCAAAAAAAAAATTAAATAGGCTTTCTATGGCCCACTATTTGTGAGAGAGATGGCACGCTCAGGACTGGCACAGATGGCACGCTCACAACTGGCACACAAGCCCAGAGGCCAATATTAATCTCCCTTTTTTCAGGGAAAATTTATAAAACAAAAAAAAAAATTAAATAGGCTTTCTATGGCCCACTATTTGTGAGAGAGATGGCACGCTCAGGACTGGCACAGATGGCACGCTCACAACTGGCACACAAGCCCAGAGGCCAATATTAATCTCCCTTTTTTCAGGGAAAATTTATAAAACAAAAAAAAAAATTAAATAGGCTTTCTATGGCCCACTATTTGTGAGAGAGATGGCACGCTCAGGACTGGCACAGATGGCACGCTCACAACTGGCACACAAGCCCAGAGGCCAATATTAATCTCCCTTTTTTTCAGGGAGAATTTATAAAACCAAAAAAAAAATTAAATAGGCTTTCTATGGCCCACTATTTGTGAGAGAGATGGCACGCTCAGGGCTGGCACAGATGGCACGCTCAGGACTGGCACACAAGCCCAGAGGCCAATATTAATCTCCCTTTTTTTCAGGGAGAATTTATAAAACCCAAAAAAAAATAAAATAGGCTTTCTATGGCCCACTATTTGTGAGAGAGATGGCACACTCAGGACTGGCACACAAGCCCAAAGGCCAATATTAATCTCCCACTGTATTTTTATCAGGGAGAATTTATACACCCCACAAAAAAAAATACAGAAAAATGAAAAGGCTTTCTATGGCCCACTATGTGAGAGAGATGGCACACACAGGGATGGCACTCTAGCAGAAATGCCAAATTGCCAATCTTAATCTCCCACCAAAAAAAAAAAAAAAAAAAAAAAACAGGGAATGTCCTACAATTACTATCTCCCTGCCTGCAGTAATCTCAGCCAGGTATGGCAGGCAGCTACTATCTCCCTGCCTGCAGTAATCTCAGCCAGGTATGGCAGGCAGCAATAAGGAGTGGACTGATGCACAAATGAAATAAAAAGTGTGGACAAACAAAAAAGATAGCTGTGCAGAAAGGAAGGAACAAGAGGATTTGTGCTTTGAAAAAAGCAGTTGGTTTGCACAGCGGCGTACACACAGCAATGCAGCTATCAGGGAGCCTTCTAGGGCAGCCCAATGAGCTACAGCGCTGAGGGGAAAAAAAAAAAAAAAAAAACTTCCACTGTCCCTGCACACCGAGGGTGGTGTTGGACAGTGCAAATCGCTGCAGCACAAGCGGTTTTGTGGTTAATGGACCCTGCCTAACGCTATCCCTGCTTCTGACAAAGCGGCAGCAACCTCTCCCTAAGCTCAGATCAGCAGCAGTAAGATGGCGGTCGGCGGGAACGCCTCTTTATAGCCCCTGTGACGTCGCAGACAGCAAGCCAATCACTGCAATGCCCTTCTCTAAGATGGTGGGGACCAGGACCTATGTCATCACGCTGCCCACACTCTGCGTTTACCTTCATTGGCTGAGAAATGGCGCTTTTCGCGTCATTGAAACGCGACTTTGGCGCGAAAGTCGCGTACCGCATGGCCGACCCCGCACAGGGGTCGGATCGGGTTTCATGAAACCCCGACTTAGCCAAAAGTCGGCGACTTTTGAAAATGTTCGACCCGTTTCGCTCAACCCTACTCTTCAGACCGATGGACACCACAGATGCAGACATTAGACATTTATTAACACACTAAGGGCCCCACTTAACATTCTCACGGGCCTCCCAGTCAATGACTGGATTATGACATTGCAACCAAGGGAACCTGAAAACCAACCCAGCTGGGAGGTTGTCCAGAGCAAAACAGGCTATGTGCTCCAGATGAACAGAGCCCACATTAAGTATGAATTCTTTAGAAACAGAACGGACCCCATCCTTGGTGAGAGGAGTAGAGTCATTAGCAACAACCTTCATGGGGGTCCCCAACCTAGCTGTCCCTATCTCACAATGGTCCACCAGCTTAGAGTCATTCAAATTCACTGAGGAACTGCAATGCACAAAAGAAGATGTGGGAAAAACACAATTGTTCACACCAATTTCCACTTTAAGCAACAATTTTAATACTGAGGAAAAAAGTACCTGAGGGTCTGGGTAGCCTCCTCAGCAGCCAACCAGACCTAAGCATTTTCCGAGACCTTGGGAACAGGAGGGACAGTCCTTTCTCAAATGTCCTGGGGCTCCACAGTAAAAGCAGAGATTTTTTTCTCCCTTCGACATCTCCTCTCTTTTTCCTTCACAGAGACGGTTCCCACATCCATGGGCTCTACTGATGGTGAAGGTTCAGACTTAGTCAGGAAAAAAGGAAAGTCACATTGCACCACTCCTCTCTCTGGCAACCTGCGGTCCATGCGGATGGCCTGTGTCACGGCCTCCTCCAAAGAGTCGGGAGGTGGGTGTAGAGCCAACGTGTCCTTTAGTTGCTCGGAAAGGGCCCATTCGGAAAAGCCTGTACAATCCTGTAAAATCGTCTGTACTCAGAACAGTACCACTCGGCAGAGCGCTTTCCCTGGGTCAGATCCATAATCATGTCCTCAGTCAACCTCACTCGATCAGGTTCATCATAAATCAGACCCAAGGCCTCAAAGAACCGATCCACAGACAATCTCCTAAGGGAGGTGGGGGATGTGGAGAAGGCCCAAGCCTGTGGCTCTTACTGTAAAAGAGTTATAATTATCCCCACCACGTTTGCCTCTCATCACCCCAGGACCGAGGACACAGAGAAAACAGTAACTTGCAATTCTCTTTAAAAAAACGGAATTTACTTTTATTCCCAGAAAAGGTATCCAGAAGTTTGACAGAGGGTTCAGGACAGGGTAGGGAAACATCTGACACACCACCAGATGAAAAGAAGGCACCCCACACAGCGTTAACAGTTTCAGACAACTATCTCTGCACCTGTTGGTGAGAAGCAACCAGGGCCTTTGTTCCACAGACAAATTTTGCATCATTTCAGTCAGGTAGGTCACCTGATCCAATAGAGTACTGAGCAGATCCATGACATACGAAAGGTGCCCCCTGAAAAGTTCAGGTCAGTGAACGGAGGTGGAGTCTAGGGGATGTTTAAGCACAGAACACAGGCCAGCGAGGAAGTAGGGAGAGCACCGCAAGGTGCAGTGAGGACCGTACCGAAGCCGAAGCCCAGCAGTTCTAAATTTCCCACAGTAGGAGCCCTCCTTGAAACTACAAGCTGTCAATAGCTGTCAGACAAGTAGAGATGGTGATTTTTAGAAAACTGTGCAGTGGTCTCTTAAGTTTTGCCAGAGCTGTACATATCAGATGAGGTGAGAGGCTCTCTCAGTTAAAATATGTGTAGAAAACAAATTCACATTCATTAATTTTGTTTAGCATATAGTCCACACAGGGTGTGTGTACCAACTTCAAAACTATAGCGCACTTAAACATAGTGCAGCACCCCAGGTGACCGGTTGCTGCAGTGATGTTTATTTCCTTTCGGTGAGGGTAATGTCATGCTCAGAGGCAATGGAGTTCTCTTTACCAGGTAAGACACTCACACACAACATATTTCAAATCCAGGCCAGGAAGGGGAGCTCAGTACAAGGATTCAGGAAAGCTTCCCTAAGCTATATGCATCCTGACCTGGAGGAGGAGCTAGGCAGTTGGTCCAGGGAGACCAAAGGGACAGGACAGTGGTTCAGAGCCACTGAAGTAGAAGGAACTCTGGAACTGAGAGCAGACAGAAAGGCCCGGCAACCACAAGGGAGCTGCAACCTCTGGAAGGAGAAAGACCTGAGGAGTTGAATTTGGAGGAGCCAGAAGGGAAGGAGCAAAGGAGAGGAACAGGGCTCAGAGGGGAACTGTGACTGGGCACCCTCAGAGCCATAGTGCAGAAGCCGAGTACCGGGAGCCCGAGGCCTTAGTGGAACTGTACGACACTTGGCAGAACCGGAGGGCATAAGATCATACAGACATTGCCCACACCTCACCTGAGTCTCAGATGCACCTGATGAGCCCGGAGCATGATAGAGTCCCTGTAAAAAGTCTCAAGCTGCCCATCATGCAGGTACCTGTCTCAGGACAGGGGGGATAGAGGACTCTGCAGGAAGCTTCAGGCAGCAGGGACCTCACATACAGCAAGCGCTAGTTGGAAAGGCTCACAGACCTCTACTGGAACAATGGAACCCTCTATTGCCTCTAGGCCGGCAGGGACATACCATCATCCATGCCTGGTACCCTGGACTGTGGCCTGCTAACTACAGCAAACCAGGTAAAGACTTTACAACTTGCGTCCTCCACTTATTCGTCGGCATTCCCCACCTTGCCACACACCTTAGGACCCCTTCACCACAATTCCCCTTACAAGACCTTTCCCCTTTAATTGGATGCCCAGGGCCACGGACCGGGTTGCAGCCACCGTGACATCCCTTTTATGACTGGACCCGGCATCGAGTACCCCGCTGCTATGGTTAGGAGCGCTCCAATAACACTTAAAGAGAACTTGACACCTGCTACATGATATCCAAGTCATGGGTAGTATGTTTCAGACAATGTCTGCATGATATAAGCAAGGTATGCTTGACTCTGAAACTCTACTTTGTTTCAGAGAAAAACATGCTTTAGGGTATGTGCACACATTGCAGATTCCATTGCGTTTTTTTCAACTCAGATTCTACAGAATCCGCAGGTAAAATAACCTGCGTTTTACCTGCAGATTCCCTGCGGGTTTTCTGCGGATTTAGTGCAGATTTTGCGCAGATTTCGCCTGCTTTTTAACACCTGCGGATTCCAATAATGAAATGGGTATAAAATCCGCACAAAGAATTGACATGCTGCGGAAAATAAACTGCTGCGTTTCTGCGCGGAATTTTCTGCAGCATGGGCACAGCGGATTTGGTTTTCCATAGGTTTACATTGTACTGTACACCACATGGAAAACTGTTGCGGATCCGCAGAGCCAAATCCACAATGTGTGCACATACCCTTAATAGCAGCAAAGACGGATCCCGGTCAGTTTCTCCCTACCCACTGCTCTGGATTGACAGATTTCTGCCTACGTGAGCATACCCGCCTGTCCACCTGACAGGGCCCACTTGTCCGACTAGTCTATAGCACAATCTTGGCCCCCAGCAGCTAATAATGTATGTTTTTCTTTGAAATGACGCAGTGTGACAATAGAGATCTATTTTGCACCAGAATCCTCAATGCAGAGCAAGGCATAAAAAAAAGACTGCACGCAAAAACAAGAGGCACAAAGAACTGGACAGCAGTGTTGAGTATTAAATCACTTTTTTTTACATCCTATGTATTTTATGCCCAGGTGTCTGGAGAGACTCCAGAACATAATAAGGTACTTTCAATTCGCATTGAATAACGTTGATTTGAATTGAATTAACCTGTTAAATTTGTGTGATTTACCACATTTGAATCTTGTCAGATTCAATTCATCTCTAGGTAATAAAATATTAACAATATATTCTAAAATTATTTTAACAATAATATTTCTGAAATTTAAAACTAGAGGTATGCAAATTAAAAGTAAATAATGATATTGAATCAGATCATATGTAATGTCATTTTAGGCTTGTTTCATTATTGCATTTGCACCTTTTTTTGTCTAGATTACCTTGTTCCTTTTTTCCAGTTTTTCATTTGCTTCTTATTGCTCTTTTCATTTTTGCATTCAGATAACTTTGTGCAGTGGTCAAATATTCAGCCAGGAAAAATATCATATCCATCATGCACAATGAGGAATGCTCCCATAAAAAGGTTTGGGAAATATTTTTAATTGCTGGGATTCAACATAATTTTAGCACTAAATACAAGTGCTTCTCACAAAATTAGAATATCATCAAAAAGTTAATTTATTTCAGTTCTTCAATACAAAAAGTGAAACTCATATATTATACAAAGTCATTGCAAACAGAGTGATATATTTCAAGTGTTTATTTCTGTTAATGTTGATGATTACGGCTTACAGCCAATGAAAACCCAACAGTCATTATCTCAGTAAATTAGAATAATTAACAAAAACACATACAAAGGCTTCCTAAGCATTTGAAAGGTTCCTTATTCAGTTTCAGTTGGCTCCACAATCATGGGGAAGACTGTTGACTTTACAGATGTCCAGAAGGCAGTCAATGACACACTCCACAAGGAAGGTAAGCCATAAAAGGTAATTGCTAAAGAAGCTGGCTGTTCACAGAGTGCTGTATCCAAGCATATTAATTAAAAGTTAAGTGGAAGGAAAAAGTGTGGTAGAAAAAGGTACCCCAGCAACTGGGATAACCACAGCCTTGACAGGATTGTTAAGAAAAGGCCAACCAAAAATTTGGGTGAGATTCACAGGGAGTGGACTGCTGATGGAGTCATTGCTTCAAGAGCCACCAGACACAGGTATATCCAGGACATGGGCTACAAATGTCGCATTCCTTGTGTCAAGCCACTAATGACTAATAGACAACACAAGAAACATCTTACCTGGGCCAAGGAGAAAAAGAACTGGACTGTTGCTCAGTAGAGAAGAGCGAGTATACTCATTACTCGGGTTTCCCCAAGCATGATCCGGTGGTCTCCGAGTATTTTGGCATGCTCGGAGAATTAGTTTTCGTCACTGCAGCTGCATGATTTGCGGCTGCTAGGCAGGCTGAATACATGTGGGAATTTCCTAACTAACAGGCAACTCCCACATGTATTCAGGCTGTCTAGCAGTCACAAATCATGCAGCTTCGGCATGCTCTGGAAAACCCAAGTAACAAGTATACTCGCTCATCACTATTGCTCAGTGGTCCCAGGTATTGTTTTCAAATGAAAGTAAATTTTGCATTTCATTTTGAAATCAAGGTCTCAGAGTCTGGAGAAAGAATGGAGAGGCCACAATCCAAGCTGCCTGAGGTCTAGAGTGAAGTTTCCACAATCAGTGATGGTTTGGGGAGCCATGTTATCTGCTGGTGTAGGTCCACTGTGTTTTATCAAGACCAAAGTCAGTGCAGCCGTCTAAAAGGAAATGTTAGAGCACTTCATGCTTCCCTCTGCCGACAAGCATTTTGGAGATATAAAATTTAATTCTCCAGCAGGACTTGGCACCTGTCCACAATGCCAAAAGTACCAATACATAGTTTAAAAACAGCAGTATCACTGTGCTCGATTGGCCAGCAAACTCACCTGTCCTTATCCCCATAATCTATGGGGTATTGTCAAGAGGAAGATGAGAGACACCAGACTCAGTAATGCAGACGAGCTGAATGCTGCTATCAAAGCAACCTGGGTTTCCATAACACCTCAGCAGTGCCACAGTCTGATCGCTTCCATGTCACGCCGCATTGATGCAGTAATTGATGCAAAGGAGCCCCAACCAAGTATTGAGTGCATTTACTGAAGTGAATTTACTGAACATACATTTCAGTAGGCCAACAATTTCGGATATTATAATAATTTTTCCAGCTGGTGTTATAAAGTATTCTAATTTACTGAGAAAGTGACTTTTCATTGGCAGTAAGCAATTATCATCAACATTAACAGAAATAAACACTTGAAATAGATCGCTCTGTTTGTAATGACTCTATAAAATGTATGTGTTTCACTTTTTGTATTGAAGAAGTTAAATAATGTAACTTTTTGATGATATTCTAATATTGTGAGAAGCACCTGAATATGGTTGCCGAACATATTGCAGTACAGCCATTCGAATGCAACATAAGGCAGATTTTACATGAGCTCATTATCGCTGTATATTTACAGCAACGGATAGGATTAGATCCTGCCCTATGAGATCAGGTAAGCCCCATACTCAAAATGTACGGTTCCTGCACTGAGCCTTAATACGTTGGTGTAAAACTGGATTTAGACAAAAACGATTCATCTAATATTATATTCAAATCAATTTTGCTTTCACTCGCCACCTGCAGAAGATGACAATTGTAAGGATTTACCATCTAATCCTCTGAAATCCAAACAGGCAAAAACATTAATTACCCTTTACATACAACAGGGAGAAAGAGATGATCCTGCAGACTCACCACCTACTGACACAAGAAGATGTCTATTTATTAAAGTGCATCTTTATGCACATGGTCATATTACAGTCCATATTGGTTGGAGGCCATAATAATGCACCCATAAAATAGTTTCATATAGAATCATGGCATACTTCATCTGATGTTGTATTACGGGAATCAGGTGCTAATGTGTTCTGTAAAAGACTAAACTAATCTGAAATCTGTTACTGTATTTTTTATAGTCATAACTACTTGGTCTCACATCCCGTTGAATGCATTCCTTGCTAAACAAAAAGAAAAAGGAAAAGATTATATTTTTTTAGTAAATATATCAATTTTGTCTGAATGAAAAATTAAATTTAAAATAAAAAAATCCTGATTAAAGTCAATTGAAAATGCCAATGTGTAAAAATAAGTCACTCAATTCTCAACATGATGTGAAAGAAGAAATGTTCATTTAAGCATGGTTCATGAGCTTTGAAGCTATGAGGATAACTTATCCACTTTATTATTAAAAGATAAGCTATTTGGATATATTGTGCCATATGTCAGGACACACATCCAGGCACAGCATATTATCTTTGAATTACATGCCATAGTACCTGCCAGTGGGAGGATGCATACTGTACATTAATGTAATGAATTCGTGGTTCATTGAAACTCACAGGTTCACTGCAATATTGATGGTCGGGGAGAATTTAGGAGTATTGCAAAGTAGTGTTTACTTACAATGGGCACAAAGCTTATTGGTACACACTGAGAGTATCAATATACAGTCACGGATGAAAGTGCTTGCACCATTGAAATTTTTCCAGAAAATTAAGTATTTCTCCCAGAAAATTATTGAAATAGCACACGTTTATTTCCAATGTGTAATGAAACAACCCCAAAAAACTGAGAAAAAAAGTCAAATTAGAAATATTTCACACAAAACCCTAAAAATGGGCAGGACAAATTTGTTGGCACCCTAAGCTTTGGTTGCACAACATTTGAAATAAATAACTGTAATCAGTCACTTCCTATAACCACCAACAAGCTTCTTACACTTCTAAACTGGAATTTTGGACCACTCTTGTTTTGCAAGATGCTGCAGATCTCTCATATTCAAAGAATGCCTTCTCCCAACATTTTAAGATCTCTCCACAGGTGTTCAATGGGACTTAGATCCGGACTCATTGCTGGCCTCTTCCGAACTCTTAAGTGCTTTGTTTCCATCCATTTCTGGGTGCTTCTCGGAGTTATTGTCCTTCTGAAAGACCCATAAACAAAGATGCAAACCCAGCTTTCTGACACTAGGCACTACATTTCAATCCAAAATCCTTTTATAATCTTCAGATTTTATGATGCCTTGCACACAGTCAACGCACATAGTGCCAGAGGCAGCAAAACAACCCCAAAACATCTTTGAACCTCAACCATATTTGAATGTAGGTTCTGTGTTCTTTTCTTTGTATTACTCATTCCATTTTTGATAAACAGTAGAATGATGTGTTTACCAAAAAGCTCTATCTTGGTCTATCTGCCGACAAGACACTTTCCAAGAAGGATTTTTGCTTACTCACATATAATGATGGCTGAATCCGAATGGTAAAGTTTGCTGTCTGACTTCTCAGGAAAGCCCATGTTACTGTTCTGGTTCAACGCTTGTTGAAAGACTGCAGTGCAGCCAATCAACAATCTTTTCCGATGTGGGCACTTCCGGACCTATCACAGCCATGCCAAGTATTGGCATGGCTGTGATTGATCGGCTCAGTATGTAAAAATAAAATAAAAAAAAAAGACATTGGGTCCCCATCTATTTCATATAACATGAGTTTCATTCTCAGAAAGTGCACAGAACTAGACTTTATAGTTGACACCCGTTCAGTGGCAGGCAAGGAAATCTCTCATGATTGTGACTGTGAGTAACTCTATTGAGCCTCGTTCTCAGAGCGAGGCTCAGTAGTCTTACTCGCAGGCAGTGGCAGGCACAAGCGTTTGAATTTCAGTGCCTGCTGCTGACCGAGAGTTAACTATAAAGTCTTGTTCTTAGAACTTTCTCGTAACAAGACTCCATAGGATTCAATGGGCATCATGGGACATTTCACTATTGAATTACCGTCAGAACTTCCTGGATTTATTTTTAACTAATAAATGGGAAAACAAAGGAGTGGGGGAGCCTTAATTCAAATAAAGTTTTTTCGTGTGTGTGTTGTTTTAACTACTCACTTGCCGTGTTAGTAATGGCAATGTCTCATAGGTGCTGCCCCATAACTATCCTCTGGACTTGATGTCAGTGGACATTACACAGCTGAAATCAATCCCAAAATATTACTCTGCATGCCAACACATTAAGGCAAGTGGAAAGAGACAGAATTGATGCATCTTACGGACAAAATGGAAAGGGACAAAATCCATTGACCTTTCCAGCCTATTAATATCAGCCCCCAGCTGTTTGTCTGCCTTAGCTGGCTATTAAAAATAAGGGGGATTAATAATAACCAGCAAATGCAAAGCATGCAGCTGGAGGATGATAGTAATAGGTTGGGAATGTCCATGGATATTGGCCTCTTCCCAGAATAATAAGACCAGCTCACAGATGTCTGTTTTCCCTTGGCTGGTAATTAAAAATAACCCCTATTTTTAATAACCAGCTGAGGGAAAACACACAGCTGCTACCTGACTATTTATTTGTTAGCATTTTTCATGTATCTGTTTATTAGTATTAAATAAATAAATTAAAAAACGACATGTGGTCTCCTTTATTTTTAATAACCAGCTAAGGGATTACAGACAGCTGCGGACTGATAATGGGGTTGTCAGTCAGACACCCTCAGCCAAGTAGTAAAAATAAACACACACAGAAAAAAATCTTTATTTGAATAAAGATTCTCCCACACTTCCCCTCGTTCTCCAATTTACTAAGAAAATGATCCCACAAAGTTTTTTACGTTCATCTTCTTCTATGTCTCCAGTGCCTTTGGATGGCAGTAAAACTACCACTATGCACAGGCTCCAGCTGATGAATACCTTCATCAGCGTCAACTGCTTTCACTGCTATCAGCAAGCGCAAGAGACGCTCATGACAGTAGTAGTCATCACCCAAAGTCTGTGCATAGCGGTAGCTTTACTGCCTTCCATAGGCACCGGAGACATAGAAGAAGATGAATGTGGATTACTTTGCAGGATCATTTTATTATCAACCTTGCCAAGCAGGCCCCCCCATTCACTTGAATGGGATTTGGGCTCGGGATCAAGTTTAGGTTCCCAAACCAAAACTTTTTTAAAGTTTGTCTGCACCCAAAGGACCCGAACATCCACAGGTTCGCCCATCCCTACTCATGTATTTGACACCCCAGGGTCCTGCTTGTCACAGTGGCATTGCTTTCCTCACGGGGAGAGTGATGTCACGCTTGGAAGTGAAGGAAGATCTCTTTCACCAGGTAAACACAAGCATACAACATGTTCACACTCCATGCCAGAAGGAGGAGCTCTGATCCAGCTTTTGGGTGGCTCCCCTAGATATATACATTCTGGTTTGGAGGGAAAGTCAGTCAGTGAGTCAGAGGAAGCCAGAGAGGAGCTTGTCATGGAACTTCAGCTAGGCGGATCTGGTAAGAAAGGAGTATAGCTGAGCAGATGTGGCAGTCTGCAGCTCCTGGCAGAAAAAGAGTTAAAGGACTGAGGGGCCGTACAGCCACGAGAAAGAGCTGCAGCTTCTGGACAGAGATAACACAGAAAGACTAACAGATTTGTAGTGAGCATGCAGGAGAGCAAAGCACAAGTGAGCAACACCAGGGGAGAACAGCTGTGATTGAGCAACCTCCCTGAAAAGCGCAGATACCGGTAGCCGGAAGACTGAGGTTGTGTCGGACTCCAAGACTTACAGCAGAAACCAGCAGGAGGAAGGACAGCTGGACTACATGTCACCTGTCCACTCTAACACCTGAAGATAGAGTGGTGCATAGAGCTCAGGTCATGATAGAGACCCTGTAAAAAGGCTCAAGCCACCTGTCATACGGGTTTGTGCCCCACCACCTTTAACGAGGACAGAGAGAACTGTGAGGACCTTGCCAGAAGTCATAGGCAGTAAGGGACTACAACACCACCACGCTAGTAGGAAGGCTTCTAACTCCACCTGGTAAAGGGGGCTCAGAACTCGCTTCCAAGCTGGCTAGACCCTGCTTGTACCTGTGATCTGGTGCCCTGGACTGTGGCTGCCTGAAGTCTTCTGTAAACCAGGTAAAGAGACTGCAAACCTGTGTCCTCCGTTCTTTACTGCCCCACTCACATTCATCCATACACCGGGAGCCCTGGGGACCTACTCCACCTGTGAGAATTTATACCATCTAGCTGCCATAAAATTACCCAGGGGACCCCTTTTAAGCAGCATCAGTCCCCTCTGACCGAATACCACAGGTGGCATCACAAACACAAACTTTATTACAAACCCCTTTAGGGACATTCCCTTTTACATGCACGCTCAGGGCCATGGACTGGGACCCCGCCACCATGACATTCCCCTTTAAGTACAAGACCCAGTACCGAGTACCCCACGGACCTGGCGGGCGACTCACGAACATTTTGGCTAAATGTAGTCAAGCTTTTTTATGTATATGTCAGCAGTGAGGTCCTCCTGGGTCTCCGGCTACAGTGTTTCATTTAATTCAAATGTCGACAGATAGTTCTTGCTGACAATTATACACCCTGAGCCTACAAGACAGCTTCAATTTCTTTGGAACTTGGTTGGAGGTGCTTATCAACTATCTGGACTAACCTGCATTTCAGCCTTTCATTAATTTTTCTCGGCCGTCCATGTCCAGGGAGATTATCTACAGGGCCATGGATTGTAAACTTGATTATGTTGAGCACCGTAGACAAAGAAAAACCAAGATAATTGGAGATGGTCTTGTAACCTTGCGATTGTTCTTTTTTTTTTTACATTTTGTGTTCTCAATTCTTTAGACTGTTCTCTTCGCCTCTTTCTGTTCTCCATGCTTAGTGTGCCACACACAGATACACAATGCAAAGATTGCGTCAAATTCTATCCTTTTTAAATGATTTCAGGTGTTATTTTCTGTTACTTGCCACAGGTGAGTTTGAACAAGCATCACATGCTTGAAGCAAAGTTGTTTACCCACATTTTTGGAAAAGTGCTAATAATTTTGTACAATTTGCCCTTTTTCAGTTTTATTGTCTTGTTCCAATAAGCACAAAGGAGCTAAGCATGTGTATAACAAAACATGCGCAATTGTAATAATTTTCTGGGATAAATAATTTTGTCGAATAATTTCAAGGGTTCCACTGCCAACGCTTTCGGCCATGATTGTTTAGTCAAGAGCAATCCATGTTAGAATCGACAACGTGGCAGAAATACAGGGAAGTCCTTTAGCCAGTTAGAACCTGTTCAAATTTATATTCTCCTCAAAGGTCACTAATCTGGCATAAAACAAATGAATTTACATTAGCTGCTGATCATTAAGTCGTGGTGGTGGCTTTCCACCATTCTGTTGTACCAGAAGACTCGGTGGTCTCTTGTGCACATTACTGGCTCATTACAGTTTTTACAATGATTTTCTCTTCCTACTGCCACTAGACCTTGGTTAGACCTTGTCTTTCTCTAGCTATTTACATACATGCTAGCCACCTTAGGGAGAGACCCAAGTTGGGCTAAATGTAGCGGGACGAAAGAGACCGAAAAGCCCTCTACTTAAAGGAAATACATAGTGGATGCTTTCCTGAAACGGAAAGTACTTGCAAGCAGCATAATACAAAGAATAGCAGGTTTACCCAGAATCCTTTGCAGTAGGCGGAGCTATGCAAATCATCTCTTTCCACCCCAGTCTAATCCACAGCGCTCGGAATCGCCAAGCGTGCAATGCTGCGGATTAGTTTCTAAATTTACACAGCCAACCAATTCCTACCTGTGGACACGTGTTTCGGGCTTTAGGCCCTCATCAGCACAGGGCTGGAATTGGTTGGCTGTATGGAGTGAGGCTCGGTGAGCAAGCGATACATACATGCTAGCCACCTTAGGGAGAGACCCAAGTTGGGCTAAATGTAGCGGGACGAAAGAGACCGAAAAGCCCTCTACTTAAAGGAAATACATAGTGGATGCTTTCCTTCCAGCCCTGTGCTGATGAGGGCCTAAAGCCCGAAACACGTGTCCACAGGTAGGAATTGGTTGGCTGTGTAAATTTAGAAACTAATCCGCAGCATTGCACGCTTGGCGATTCCGAGCGCTGTGGATTAGACTGGGGTGGAAAGAGATGATTTGCATAGCTCCGCCTACTGCAAAGGATTCTGGGTAAACCTGCTATTCTTTGTATTATGCTGCTTGCAAGTACTTTCCGTTTCAGGAAAGCATCCACTATCTAGCTATTTAGTCACTATTTTACAGTCCATGTAGGCATCTGCTGCATCCTGCAACAATCTTGCTTTCTGTTCCAGCACATATTTTCTTTCTACTGCTTCACATAATTTATATCTATTCCTGCATAAACCTATGCATACAATATGCTTCTACCCAACCACCCTATTGGTGTGAATTTAACTCTCTTGACAAAGTTCTTTTCTACATGTTCTATTAACACTGTGATACATCACTGAATTTGAAGATTGTCATCATAGGGTTCTCAGCTAATGGAATCTGTGCCTGACAAACCTGGGAAATGGTGGAAAGGACTTCTGTTCTTTCCATCACGCCTCCACTTACAAATAGGAGATCGCTCCTAAAGTACTGTAAGGTACCTTCACACTCAGCGACGCTGCAGCGATACCAACAACGATGTCGATCGCTGCAGCATCGCTGTTTGGTCGCTGGAGAGCTGTCACACAGACAGCTCTCCAGCGACCAACGATGCCGGTAACCAGGGTAAACATCGGGTTACTAAGCGCAGGGCCGCGCTTAGTAACCCGATGTTTACCATGGTTACCATCGTAAAAGTAAAAAAAACAAACACTACATACTTACCTTCAGCTGTCTGTCCCCGACGCTCTGCTTTCCTGCTCTGAATGTGAGCACAGCGGCCGGAAAGCACAGCGGTGACGTCACCGCTGTGCTTTCCGGCTGGCCGACGCTGACACAGGATGCAGGAGGAGTGCAGAGAAGCAGAGCGCCGGGGACAGACAGCGGAAGGTAAGTATGTACTGTTTGTTTTTTTTACTTTTACGATGATAACCAGGGTAAACATTGGGTTACAAAGCGCGGCCTTGCGCTTAGTAACCCGATGTTTACCCTGGTTACCAGTGAAGACATCGCTGAATCGGTGTCACACACGCCGATTCAGCGATGTCTGCAGGGAGTCCAGCGACGAAATAAAGTTCTGGACTTTCTGCAGCGACCAACGACAGCACAACAGGATCCAGATCGCTGCTGAGTGTCAAACACAACGATATCGCTAGCCAGGACGCTGCAACGTCACAGATCGCTAGCGATATCGTTGTGAAGTTGTTTAGTGTGAAGGTACCTTTACCCCAGGCTAATCTATGTCCTTGGGACAATCACAACCACTACACAATGCAAACATAACAAAGTGCAATGTAGCAATACTGTCATCCTAATCATGTGTAACATGCTTGAATGCACAGTAAATCAATGGAACAGAATAAATATAAACTTTGTACATATCAAAAATATATGAGTAGTCATTTGGACATACTGTAGAAGGCCTACATTATTTTCTATGAGCGCTGTGCTAGAATTTCTCAGGCAGTCCCATAGATAATAAATGAAATGGAGATTACACACCAATGCTCCATTCAATATGATACTCTGCAATGATTGGTTCCTAGGTTTTATAACCCTATTCTTGGGATTCCTGGAAGTCCCAATTTTTGGTACCTCTTCTACCAGTTTCTTTCATATAATAACAATAATAATAATAATAATAATAATAATAATAATAATAGTCATAATAATAATCCCTTGATTATTTAAAGACACTCTCTCATCTTAAGTTGTAATGACATATCAATGGGTTGAAATATGGTCAGCACACATGGTGAGCTTCTTGTGCTTCGTGTCTTTGGGGTGCCAGGGCCACATAGCAACCATCTCTTCCCTTCATCAAAAGCTGTAAGTGTTGCCTTTAGTGTAAATTGCATGACGCTTTTGCATTGTCCACAGGGACACACATTTTGGCACTGGGATATATCGTATACAATTTACAAATATTCCTACACATTGCTTTTGTGGTCCTCCATTGGGTTTCTCTACCATTTATTTAATTGTTGTTACTTATTTACCAAAGTCACTATAATAAAATATGTAATTTATGAGACTTTTGTGCACTATTCTTTAAGCCGGTATTACTAGTTCTCAGGTGCTCAGTGACCATATCTTATTATCTGCTCAGATCCTTGTTGGTCTTAATGAGCTTCTTGCGCTGAAGACTAGGATATAGATATCCAATGAATATAGAGTAGGCAACTACGGCACTCAATATGTAATAGGGAAAATGGAATCACATGAAGCAGCCACTTTTTGGACATGTCCTTCCATTTGTCTGTTGTGATATTTGCGTTTGTGAAAAATATGAGGTCATTGTAGTGAAGATGCAGAATCACTGCTTCAACATGATGAGCCTCTGTTGCTATTGTCACACATACGGGTGGTGCACGTGGTTCATGGACCTACTGTGCCAAAGGGCCGGGCTTACCTAAGATGGGCATAGTTAAAGGGCTACCTGGTTTTTACTGGAGCTCCTGATGATGCATTCATGCTTGAGCTGCAGGTAGCCGCCAGGTACCACTACTAGGCAGTCACCGGCAGGGCTATCACCAGGAGTTTCGTTGCACCACACTGGCAAATTTTTTGACCCCCTTGAGACTCCAACCAGGCTCCACCCCAGCTCCACCTCTAACCTTCCACAGTCCCAACACCCACATATAGAAAAATTAGACATCTGCACCACATCCTCACCAATCACACGTTATCAGTCCCCATCTAACACCAGATCACATATACAACCATCAGCTTTTGTTTTGGCCAAAAAAAAAATTAAAAGCTGCCATCACGACTAGGTAGTCTCTTTTTGCCAGGCCATATTGTTAAAATATCCTATACTCTTTTTAGCCATATTTTTATTTATGCTTCTTTAAGAGAATGTGTCATATACAATTTTTAAAATGAACAATAACACTATATACTAGGGATAAATATTGTCACACCATGACCAGACCACATTATTACCACATAGTGACCAAATAATACCACATACAAGGCAAAAATACTGCCACACCATGGCTGGACAACAGGTATTGGCCTATAATACCACATTCAAGGGACAAGTACCACCACACTATGATCAGACCACATATTACTACCACATAGTGACCGAATAATACCACATACAAGGGACAAATATGGCCACACCCTGGCTGGACCACATATTACAACCACATAGTGACCGAATACTACAATACTGATCATTAATAAAAAAAAATACAAATTTAACCATAAGCACCATTATACACAGGAGCTTTGTATATAGTGCACAGTGTTTAGTGTCAGCATACATGTCATACAGTGATCACCGGTGATATACACGGAATAGTGTAAGTGTACAAGTAATACAGTGAACACCAGTGACATTATACACAGGAACTCTGCATATTATTGTCAGTGTACAGGTAATACAGCAATCACCAGTGACATTATACACAGGAGCTCTGTGTATAGTATACAGTATATAGTGTCAGTGTACAGGTAAGGCCAGGGTCACACTGCCATAAAATACAGATGAGTGCTAGGCGAGAAAACATCGCCTAGCACTCGGACTAGTGTTAATCTATGAGACAGTTCACATCACCATATTTTTTCTCAGGCGTATTCAACATGCATGTCAGCGTATATCGTCTGAGACTCTCCAATGCATGCCTATGCGTGTGAGAAAAACTCAGACACCACACGGACCATTTGTGTGACTTGCGGCAAATACGCACATATTTTCCTCATTTCAGCCCATTGAGCCAACAAATTCAATGGGAAAAGCAGTGAGAAATGTAAAACCATACACATGTCATACAGATGTCATACGGATGTCATACGGATGCATAGGTGCAAGAAAATTGCATAATCTCATTGCAAACGCATTACACATGGAAGGCCATATGGAGAAAACTTGTGTGACTCTTAGCAGGGAGACTCGGACTGATTTTCCATACGTTAAGTATAATCCCGGCCTAACACAATGACTCACCAGTGACGTCTCTAGTTGAAATCCTTCATCTTTGCTTTTCATCTTCATCCAGCGCACACCACCATCACTTTCTCCAGCCAGGACTCGTCTCTGCAGAAAATGACAGTTATCTAGAGAACATTCCCCAATTTTTCCCCAACCTCTATACTACGCCAGATGAAGAATAAAAGCGACCATGTCACCCTGCACAGTAACACGACCTCTCCTCCCCCACACTGAAAGCAGTATCCTCAAAAATAATATCCTTTAACTAGCCCCTACAGGAATAATATTCCACATTCTGGACCCCACATGTCCTCCCATTCTGGACCTCACATTTCCTCCCATTGTGCCTCATGTCTCTCCATACTTCTCCCATGTCTCTCCATATTGACCCCATCATCATTTACAATAGTATAATGTACCCTATAGTCATATGTAGCAGTATAATACACCCCCGTAGTAGTATAATGCACCCCCATAGCAGAATAATGCACTCCCAGTCATATATAGTATAATTCAGCCCCTTACATATATAGTATAATGCAGTCCTGGCATTTCTGGCTCCCATTATGGATCTCAGACCGTAAGTATATACATCACACCACATTACACATATGCTTTTTAGGGTCATATGTCTAAATTTTTATTTTTAAAATAACATTTCCAAACAGAACTCAGTCCAACCTCACTGAGAGGGAGACAGGGTCGGATTCTGAGGCCATTATTGATCCTGTTGGGGAAGGTGAAGAGGTGGCTAGCCCATCTTCTCAGCCTTCCAGCTTCATCACCCAAGGTCCACCTGAACCAGCTTCAGTAGCTGCAACAGGGCCTGGACCAGCAGCTGCACCAGCACCCATCAGCCTTGAAGAACAAGGCAACAGCAGCAGCCCTACTGTTCCTCTGGAGGCCTCCTCGCAGACTGCTGTCATATCCCGCCTTGGGCGACGAAGGCGAGAGATCCCTGCCTCTGATACCAGGAGGCATGTTGACATGGAGGTTCTCAATTACCTGTCCAGGGCTGCCCAGGATGAGGGTAAGGAGGCATATTCCCGCAGTCTGGCCCGATACCTCCGTCCCCTACCCCGTGAGGTGAGGCTACGTGTGTGAGGATCAATACAGATCCTCATTGATGCATATACACTCCCCAATACCCCATATGAGGTCTTTGAGTTCTTGGAGAGGTGGCAGCTGTCACCCCGTCACCTGCTCAGACTTAACCTAAACCCAGAAGTGCATGGGCAACATGGATCTGATGCACCTGCTCCACGGGTTCCTACACCTCAACCCATTCCCCCCAAAAACCAACCTTGGCCACAACAGGCCCAAATGGCATCCTATAACCAACCTGCCCAATATGGCCACTTGTGCAGACCCAGTGTTGGAGGCTGGTCCCAACCTGGCTTTGAACGACATGGCCATATTGGGGGTATGAGTCCAGAATCCCCAGGAGTCTCATCTCCATTTTCCCTATGGTCACTTTTCCGCTCACCAATCTGACCTGGCCAGAACATACATCATGGCCAAGATTATGCACCCACACAGGGTGAAGGCCAAGTTGTACACCAAAGCCAGCAAGAAAGAGAGGCTGAACTCCTGCCATCACCTCCACCAACGTTCCAAAATTTATAATGTATTTTGTTATGTGATTTTGCTCTTGCAAAGTAATGTGTAAGTTTTATTGTTATGTTTTATAACATTTGAAAAAAGGGTATGGCCAAAGTTCTATAGCCACAAAAGCCATATGACTTAAATATGGTTTTTCTAAAAAAGAGTCTTGTTTTGGATTGATAAAAATTTTTGAAATGCCAACTTTTGTCTCCTCTTACAATAATTAATACAAGATACCAAATGAAAAACAAAAACATCTAGTACATAAATCAAATGAACACACCCAACAACTTAAATGTAAAAAGTAGATGTATATACACAAACATTTTAAACTTACAACATAGATGCAGCATGCTCTTGCCAGAGAGTAGCACCCTGAGGTGTCACAAAATAATTAGTGAAACCATCATGTACTTTCAGTCCAGAAAGCGGATGACGCTGAGGGATCAAATGTGGTCTAGGCCTACCCACATTGCCCAAAACACCTTCAGCACCATCAGATGATGAGCATTAATGAAGTCAGGTGAAGTTATGTAGGACCACACATGCTTTGATTACCTCATTTGATGACATTCATTCAGCTGAATCGCTGACTGGAGGACCCGCCATTTGGCACAAATAATGCCAAAGGCGCACTCCACCAGATGCCGTGCGCGTGATAGGCGCAAGTTAAAGATCCTATGCCGGTGGTCCAGGTTTTGACAAGGATATTGCCTCATCACATGCCTGGTTAATTGAAAGGCCTCATCTGCAACAAGGACATAAGGCACAGAATCTTGATTGGAGCCTGGAAGCTGACGAGGTGGTGGTAGGTCCAACTGATTATTGCGCAGCCGCCAACCCATAATGGAAGAATTTAAGACTCTAGAGTCTCCAGTTCTCTCATAGCCACCAATGTCTACATTTATAAACCTGTAGTGACTGGCAACCAGCTCCAACAACACTACAGAAAAATATTGTTTATAATTATAGAATTGGGACCCTGAGTTTGGCAACTTACGCACATGGATGTGCTTCCCATCAGGCCATGTTCACACTTTGCGGTTTTTACCGCAGAACCACGGTGATTTTGCAGCTGCGAGTCCGCAGCAGTTTCCATAGCGTTTACAGTAACCTGTAAACCCTATGGAAACCGCAAACCGCTGTGCACATGCTGCGGGAAAAACCGTGCGGGAACGCAGCGGTTTACAACCCGCAGCATGTCACTTCTTTGTGCAGAATCGCAGCGATTCTGCACCCATATAAATGCATTGATCCGCTTACTTTCCGCATGGGGCTGTGCCCACCATGCGGGAAGTAAGCGGATAATGTGCGGGTGGTACCCGGGGTGGAGGAGAAGAGACTCTCCTCCAGGCCCCTGGAACCATATTTGTGGGTAAAAAAAAAAGAATTAAAATAAAAAATAATGATATACTCACCTCTCAGTGCTACACGCGGCCGTCCGGCCTCAGGTGTGCTATGCGACCAGGACCTGCGGTGACGTCGCGGTCACATGACAGTGATGTCACGAAGGTCCTTCTCGCACAGCATCTTTGGAACCGGACCGCCGCCTGCAGCGCCGAGGCGATCGGGATGTCAGAAGGTGAGTATATCATTATTTTTATTATTTTTAACATTACTATTGATGCTGCATATTGCTGCATATGCAGCATCAATAGTAGGAGTAAATCCAGCAGCGGAACCCGCAACACAAACGGCGATAAATCTGCAGGGATAACCGCAGCGGGTTTGCCCTGCAGATTTATCAAATCCGCTGCGGGAAAACCCGTGGGAGAACCCGCAGCCCGCATCCTAGGTGTGAACATAGCCTTAAGGGCTCCAATACAATTGGGAAATTGGCAGTGCTCCTCAAATCCACAGGCAATCTGCAACCAGTCTTCCATCTTGGGCTCAGGCATGACCACTTGATGAAGTCGGGACCAGATTACTTAACAGATAAACTGGACTATGCCTGAGATTGTAGTAAATTCATGATGGAGTGCTGCATAGGATAGACCAGTTGTCAGGAAGCTAAAAGAAAAGCAAAACATTAAATGTGTTTCAAGGTTTTAAACAATTCATATAGAGCACAAGTACTGTGTGGAACTAACAAGCCAGGCTATCACTACCTTAAAAAATTGACACTGGCTATGTGATTTTCACATTAATAAAATATTCTTATTACTAAGAGTAGAGATTTGAGATATATTAAGAAAAAAGTAGCAGAAGCTAGTAAGCAGAACTAGATAAGACATTTAGAGACACATCATCAACATAGAGTATGAGGAGGAGGAATATATACCGTAACATAAGGAGAAGATGCTCCTCAGCAGATATACATTTATGCATCCTAGTGTCCTGAAAGGTGATCCCAGGGCGCACTGTTTCCAACAAAAGATCAAGGGTGGCAAGACTCGTGACAATATTGATAAAACTTTTCGGAATGTGTCCGCAGAGATGCATAGAGACGGTGGAAATGGCCTTTAGTGAGACGTTGCCTCAAAAGCGGATGGACCCACATTCGTCTCCTCCTCCTCATATCCACTATCACTGGGTATGGCTGGCCAAAGTGGCATGACAAAACCCAGTTGTATAGAACACGCTCAGATGGGGTGAACCTAAGTCTGTCTGACATGTTGCCAACAAACCACCAATACACAAACACAAGAACAGCAATAAAATGGCCAGATTGGAGGCTGCCACCTGTTGTAGAGGCAATAAATAGGGTTGCTGATGATGATTTAAATTATTTGCAGGCCTCAAAACCGTTAAATGTCCATTTTGGAAGGTTGCAAGAAAAAATGCTATAGGGATGGCATACAGATGACATACTGTATATTCTTTTTAAATGGTAATATTATTTTTAGATGGTAATCTTCATTGTTCTCTATAAATGTGTTATCTACTGTATTTTATTCTTGTCTTGTATTAGGCCGGGGTCACACTAGAGAAAAATACGGATGAGTGAGAGGCACAAAAACACGCCAATGCATGTCTATGAGGGCAAGAAAAATACGGAATACACATGGGCCATGCGTATGACGTGCGAGAAAAACGCATTACTTTTCCAGGTGACAGGAAATGGGCCAAGCCATCAGGAAGCTTAGACATGCTAATTAGCTCAAAATTACATACGCAAAATACGCAGCCACACCTTGCCAACAGTTGACATACGGATCACTGTTCAGGGAACATTTCTGCGCATTAAGACTGTAAAAAATGGACCGTATTTTCATACGCTAGTGGTGACCCCGGCCTTAAGGTCTTCAAGACTAAAACAGGAGAATGTCAGAGGCAGGAGTCAGGCAGCAGTCATGGAATAGGTAGAGAAACAGGAGAACTTCAAATCTAATGTCCAACCCCATTGCACTTGTGATTCATTAGCATACAATTTCGAGTATGTGTGCTGGACTCATGTTTTCCATCCATTTTTTTGCATGCACCTATTATAATCTACGGTGCTATTCACATGACTGTGTTTTTTCATGGACTGTATGTATCTGTGCAAAAGTAACGGAGACATCTCCGTTTATTTCTGTTATCACTAAACTTCAGACAGAAAGGCCCACAAATAAACAGCAACTGAAAACCACCACAGTGAAGGCCTGGCAGAGAATCAAAAAGGAGGAAACACAGCGTCTGGTGATGTCCATGAGTTCAAGACTTCAGGCAGTCATTGCCAACAAAGGGTTTTCAACCAAGTACTAAAAATGAACATTTTATTTACAATTATTGAATCTGTCCAATTACTTTTGGTCCCTTTAAAAATGGGGTGGCACATGGTAAGGAGCTGAAACTCCTAAACCCTTCATCCAATTTTAATGTGGATACCCTCAAATGAAAGCTGAAAGTCTGAACTTCAACTGCATCTGAAATGTTTTGTTTAAAATTCATTGTGGTAATGTCTATAACCAAAATTAGAAAAATGTTGTCTCTGTCCAAATATATGGACCTAACTGTATATGTACGTCTAAGGTCACTTCCCCCATTTGCTGCATTCTCCAGGGGTGGGTCCGCAACTTTTCAGGCACAAGTCAGCTGATTTAATTATCTGACATGTGTCCCTAACAGCCACAGATGGAATCGCCTTCCACCCGTGGCTGTTAACATGTTAAAAGCCACTGTCAATCTCTGACAGCGGCATTTAACATGCCGGAAGAGCGTCACGAACCCCTCTGTTATATGCCCGCGGGTCACCGATGACTTGGCATGAAAACCCAGGGTCTGCATGAGACCCCTGTGGTTGTCATTGCTGTTTAGTTATGAGCGCTGCCCAGCAGGTGATCATTTTAGCTATACATAGCAGGGCTGCACCCCATGCCGACATGCTGTAAATTCTGCTGTCAGACATAAACAACAGCATTTAACAGCATTACAGCTCCACTGGATCTGTGGCTGTTAGAGGCAGCTTATGGCTGACTATCACCGCCATCTTCTGCCGGGAAAGATGTAGGCTCACCTTCTGAGCCTGTATCAAAGTCAGGGAACTGCGATAGAATGTAACTGTATGCCCTATAGTGGCAAGGAGTTAAAGCAAAATGTCAACTATGCTGTCATTTATATAATTTTTTCTTAGCAAGCTAAAGTAAATTATTTTTCTTGGAAATTCCCCTGGAATCTCTTGGAGACTCTAAAAAAAATAGAGAAAATCCCTCAGAAAATGCATCAAAACTTTTGGGTTCCAGCAGCAAGACTTTCTTTACCAACTCTAGGAATGTTATGGGCAGTTGTGCAGGGAGAGGCACAACAAGAAGGTGCTTCTTCTAATTCAGGAAAACTAGCTTCTGCAAGTGACACTAGCTGTACCCAGGACAAGATGTGGCTGACTATAGCACAGTGTTCCCCAACTCAGGTCCTCAAGAGCCACACACAGGTCATGTTTTCAGGATTTGCTCAGTATTTCCCAGATGAAAATTGTATCACCTGGACAGCCAAAAATTGCATCACTTCAATACTAAGGAAATCCTGAAAACATGACCTGTGTGTGGCTCTTGAGGACCGGAGTTGGGGACCACTGCTATAGCAAAAGAAATGTTTAGGGAAAAGTTTTTGTATGCAACACGCAGCAACCAGAGTCACATGAACAACCCAGACATAACCTCTGCTCTTTCTTATGTTTGTCCAGATATGAGGAAAAGATGGGTAAGAAGAGCTACTTTTGAATCCTCCATGCAGACATTTTGTAATCTGCTCATAAACTTTCACTTAAAAGGAAAGGAGCTCAGCTCCTGAACTAGCATTAAAATACTAACTGTGAGTCCCTTTAAAAAGTAGGTATGCAGCCATACTCACTCTTGTTGATAGTAGTCATTGGTGTCAGTGTACAGAGGTGGCAGGTCCCCTCAGTTGCACTCTCTCCTTGTCAGTGTGGCCCCCGTGCATGATATATAAATATGTTGCATACCGTATTGTAAAATGTCTGTGTATTGTCATGTGTAATGCTATGTACCATTTAATTTAGTTGATAGTTAAATTGTGGGCTGGGCCAGCAGCAGGAAAGGCGGCAGGAAGCTGCTGTCCCTAGTCAGAAGCTCGGGTACATTAGCCCTGAGCAGATGTATTGTAACAGCCAGGGCATTGCCAAACTCCCAGATGGGGAGAGATCTGTTGCCCCAGGCTCAAGGGACTCAGAGGAGCTTGAAAGGACACGAGAGGACTCAAGAGGGGTACCAAAGACTAAAAAGGACTAAAGACAGCAACACGGGCCCCAGGACTCTGGAAGGGCACCCGCTGAATGGGGTTTTAAGTGTCCAGATTCCAGCGTGTAGACAACTGAACATCTTTGGCCGCTGCAGTTGCTGTGGGTGCTGCTGTAGAGAGTGCAGGGAGAGATCAGGAAATTCAGTGTTGTACTCTTTTCATTTTATTCCATCTCTATTCATTAAACGTTATTCACTGTTGGACAACAGTTGCCTTATTGGACTCTACCTGGACTACCATGGCTGGAGAGAGAACAAGGTAAACTGTGGGAGAAGCTGTGTCAGTACCGTCTATTTATGTACAAGGGGCCTAGGGGTTCGCTAACCATTTGCTCAGTGGACTCTGTGAACTGTGTCTTTAAATAACTCGGCCATAACTATCCTCCCGGTTGCCCTTGCTACACTTGGCGTAGCGCAGCAGGATGGACCTGAACAGCCTTGCAACTCGGGGACTGATGGAAGACCTAAGACTAGTGATTTTGGAATGCTGTCTGCTATAGAAGAAATAGAGATGGTGGCTGACCGTGACTGTGAGCTTGAAGTTTGTGATGTGCTGCCCATACTGGAAGAAATGGAGCTGTTGGCTGACAGCAATCCTGAGATTTGTGACTGTGAATTTGGGACTTGTGTTTTCACTCGCAGGTGACTGTCAGAGTCTTTGAGCAGTGGACTGCTTTAAAAGAAGTGAAGATGGTGGATGTTGCTGATTTACAAATGGCGCCGACCGCTACGTAAAAGAAGGCGGTCGTTGGAGCGTAAACTAAGGATGAGGCTGTTTGTCGTGGGCATCAACTAAGCAGTCTGGCACTAAAAGAAGAAAGCCACGTCCCTTGGTGAAGTGTGTCAGTCCTAAATGGGTGCGGGAGAAGAAGAAGGTGTTAGAATCTGTTTTGTTTTTTGACCATCTGCCATCTTGTTGTGGTTTTCTGGCTGCTGGTCTTTTTCCCCTGGTGCTGGGTTGTCTTAGGTCAGGTGACTGAATCACTCTTTATTACCCAGCACCTGCCTCCCATTCCTTGCTGGACAACAGTGTTTATCCGCTAGAGTTCTGGCTAGGTGCTTTGATAGCTTTCTGTGTTTGATATTGTGCAGTTCTGGGATCTCTGGTTCTGCCATCCTTAGTTTCTGTTTTCGGTTGGTTCCTGCAACCATCTCTGTGTTTTCTATTAGGAGGTGACCTGTTTTTATACCCAGTCCTTAGTTCTTTCAGGGACCTCCTCCCCCTGTCTATAGGTCTTTGCTTGAGTTTAACCTAGGATCTTCTGTGGGTCTGTTCGCTAGGAATGGGTCGCCCACTCCATCGTAGGGTATCAGCCTAGTCTCATTGCAGGGTCAGTTTCCCCCCTTCTATTCTAGTTCTGTGTTGCAGTTCCCTAACAGTTTGTCCAGCCACACATATAAAAAAATATATTTTTTTAATATATATTTAATAAATGCAGCATCCAAGAACTTGCTCAATGCTTGCAAGGGTTAACTGTGGAAGTAGCCGACCTGCAACAGCATGTAAGTAATTACTCTGGAGCATGCTCTGAAGAACCTAAGGTAGGATTACCTGAGTTTTTTTCTGGTAAACGGCAGGATTTTGTTACGTTTTAAAATGCATGTATACTATTTTTCGGCTTAGACCCAGATCCTCTGGGAGTGAATTACAGCATGTGGGGATTATTATGTCTTTATTGCAAAATGAACCCCAAATCTGGGCTTTTTCATTACATCCTGATGATCCTTGTTTGACATCAGTAGAAGCATTTTTTTCTGCTATGGGGTTGTTATATGATGATCCTGATCGGGTGACATCAGCTGAGGCAGAGCTCAGACGGCTTAACCAGTGTTCTGTTGAGGCTGAGAGTTATTGCACCCAGTTCAGACGATGGTCCGCAGAGGTCAGATGGAATCAGCCAGCACTCAAGAGTCAGTTTTTAGCAGGTTTGAGTGAAAGAGTTAAAGATTTGCTCATTGCATATCCTGCACCTGATACTTTGGAAACTGCTATGCAGTTAGCTATCCGTATGGATAGAAGATTGAGAGGCAGACAGAATGAAGAGAAGGCTCTTATAATGCTGAGCCCCATCTCTCAGGATAGCCCCGTCAACTGCGGGGAAAAGATGCAACTTGGGGCGATGCCCTCTCGTTCCCAGGAGAGGGAGAAGAGGTTTTCAGAAGGGCTATGCTTGTATTGTGGTAAGGCTGACCATTTTATTAAGCAATGTGAGGTTCGCATAAGGAAAGAAAAAAAAAGGTCAGTAGGAGTAACACTCAAAAATAGCTGGATTATAGGTATTTTTGGGTTATTAAGTGAGCGGTCTCTTTGCCCTACATCCACATTTATGGAGCGGTCAGAGATCTAGCAAAAGCCCCCATGAGAATACTGTCGATCTGGTAAACAGAACCTCTCTTGTTGTCTCAGATATATGCAGCATGGTGACTATGTGTATAATTATTGTCGTGCAAACTAATATTGATGGCCAGATGTACTGAATTGGAACATGGAATTTTGGTTACATCTACTCGTTGGAGTAGCTTTTTAGATGTTTTTATCTGTGTGTAGTACTTTTTTTGTGTTTAAATAAAATTTGATATATTTTGAAACTATTGAACAGTGGTGTTCCAACCGTTTTTGTGCATGTGCTGCTCTTCTTTCTTCATGCTCTACCACCCCATAGAGATTACGACTGCACTATTGAGTTCGTCCCAGGTGCCACACTTCCTAAGAGTCGTTTATTTAATCTGATGATTCCCGAGAGGGAGGCATTAAAGGAATACCTTAAGACTAGTTTAGCTGCAGGTCATATAAGACCCTCTAAGTCCCTTGTGGCTGTAGGATTCTTTTTTGTCAAAAAGAATGATGGAGCCGTATCTGGGATTTTGGGAGATTAATAAGATCACTGTGCTCAATCCTTACCTGTTGCCGCTGATTCTGGATTTGTTTAACCAACTAACCGGAGCGAAGTGGTTCTCTAAGATTGACCTTCGTGGGGCAAATAATTTGCTGCAGGTGAAGGAGGGTGATGAATGGAAGACAGCTCTTAATACCCTGGAAGGTCATTTTGAGTGTCTGGTTATGCCATTCTGAGGTCGTCGATCAGTAGGAGTGTTATTGTTTATATGGATGATATTTTGAGTTACTCACCTGATCTGGAGTCACATTGGCAGAGAGTCCACGAAGTTCTACAGATTTTGAGAGAAAACTCACTCTTTGCTAAATTGGAGAAGTGTGTGTTTGCGGTACAGAAAATGAGTTTTTTTGGGTACCTTGACTCCAGTGATGGGTTTGAGATGGACCCGGTGAAGGTTCAGGCAGTGCTGGAGTGGCCTAGGCCTGAATGTTTGAAGTCGGTTCAGAGATTTTTAGGGTTTGCTAATTATTACAGAAAATTCATAAAGAATGTTTCTGTGATCGCTAAACCTATAACTTATCTCACCAAGAAGGGTTCCAATACTGTCCAATGGTCCTCTGATGCTGTTAAGGCTTTTGAGCATCTCAAGGAGAGGTTTAGCTTTGCTCCTGTTTTGATCCAGACAGATGAGACCAAGCCATTTCTGGTAGAGGTTGATGCCTCTTCAATAGGGGTGGGGCAGTTATGTTTCAAGAGGGAGAGGATGGGGTGCATCCCTGTGCTTCTATGATGTTGGGAACAGAGAGTTGCTGGCTATTAAACTTTCGTTTGAGCATTGGCGACATTTTTTTGAGGGGGCTAGACATCTGACACCGGTTTTTATTGATCATAAGAATCTGATATATCTGGATGCTGCTAAACGTTTGAATGCCCGTCAAGCTAGGTGGGCACTGTTTTTTGCCCGGTTTCATTTCTCCGTAACATGTATCCCTGGGACGAAGAATTTAAAGCGGATGCTTTGTCTCGTAGTTTATCTCCAGCAGTTAATACTGAGAAGGAGCAATGTATTTTGCTGAGAGGGGTGGTGGTGGCAGCATTGGGTTCTGAGTTGGAGAGTAGCATCTTAGAGGCCCCAAATGCTGCACCAAATAACACTCCGTATGGTAAATTACTTGTGCCTCGAGCCTTGCGGAGAGCTTTGTTTGCTGAATGTCATGAGTCTTGGTTGGCGGGTCATCCAGGGATTTCAGAAACTAGAAAGTCGATCGGTCGAAGTTTCTGGTTGCCAGGGTGGCAAAGAGAAATCATCAAGTGGGTGCATCAGTGTACTGTTTGCACTAGGTCTAAGGCCCCACATGCCCCGGCTGCAGGGTTGCTGTGCCCTTTGGAGGTTCCTAGTTCACCATGGTCACATCTTGCTATGGATTTTATCACTGATCTGCCGGTCTCTGAGGGTTTTTCTGTCATCTGGGTTGTTGTGGACCGGTTTAGTAAGATGTGTCATCTGGTCCCGTTCAATAAATTACCCTGCGCCAAGACTCTAGCTAAGGCATTTGTTAATGAGATTGTCAGGCTCCATGGGCTTTCCACGGACATTGTCTCCATAGTGTGTGGCTCGCTTTTGGCGTGCTTTTTGTGAAAGATTAAAGGTTCATTTGTTATTTTTGTCAGGTTATTATCCGGAGTCCAATGAACAGACCGAAACGAAGAACCAGGACATCTAGCAGTTTCTGAGATGTTTTGTAGCAGACAATCAGGAGATGTTGTCGAAATATCTACCACTAGCTGAGTTTGCTCTTAATAATCATACGTCTTCCTTGGCTGGGTGTTCTCCTTTTTTTGCTGTACAGGGAGGCATCCATCTTTTGGTCCATTTTCAAAGATTGGAAGATTGGGGCAGCAGTGCCTGAGGAGGAGATTTTTTCTGCAAATTTGGACAGGGTTTGGACCAATGTACGCCATAATCTGGAAGAGGCAAATAGGAGGTCAAAGAAATATTTTGACAAGAAAAGAAGGGAGGCATCGTTTGCATTTGGGGACATGGTCTAGTTATCCTCTAGGAATCTGTGTTTGAAGATCTCTTCTAAAAAACTGGGGCCAAAGTTTGTAGTATGCAGTGCGACAATTTCCAATTGTTTGTGAGTTTCTGGATAGAACATTCCCCCGGTGGTGGATAGGCAGGCATTCTGCCAAGCCATGGCCACCACGATCCCCAGATCTGACGCACTTAAACTTTTACTTTTGGGGTTATGTGAAGCAACATGTATACACTGAACGTATCAACAACATTAATCACTTAAACCAGAGAATCACAGACGTTATTTCACTCTGTTAAACCAGACGTCCTTACCCATGTGTGGCAAGAATTTCATTATCGTTTGGATGTGTGTAGGGCAACAAATGGAGCCCATATGGAACTGCACTGAATACGTATGAAACTGGGAGAGTTTTTCTTTTATTTGGAGCAGATTTCACATTTCTATCGTTTTTTGTTTCTTTCCATTGACTGGTCAAAAGTGCACCATGACTTTACGGACACGCTATAATAATATTTTACTTGTATTATTATAAAAGTCACATGGATTTTTTTTATTATTAGTTATTTTTATTTTGAAATGAGTCATTTTAGTTTATCTATAAAATATGTTGTGAATGGTTTGTTTGAATATTTTTTTCCTTTATTTTTGTTTTCTAAGAGAGAAAATTGATCATTTTGAATGAACTTGATAAAAATTTGAGTTTTCATGAACTAGGCAGAGTTATATTTTTCTTACTATTTTATTATATATTTATGCCTGTCATTTTTTTCTCCTTGTGTGCTTTGAAACAGATGGATTATTATTTAAGGAGTTAAGTCTGCAAGGTATAACACAAATTAATTTACTCACTGGAAGGCATGTCATCAATCTGCAACATGATACTTGGCTTCTATGAGGGGTCACAAATGACGTCAATCTCCAGGCGTTAAGTCTAGTTGTGATATCCATCCAACCCAGCTCCCACTAAAAACACAGTGCCAAGCTTCCAAGAGGGTGATCAAATCTCATTTAGATATTTTGGCTCTTCTGTGTATAGTATTTACTGTGTATCAATAGAATATATTTGTCACTTATTAGAAAATGTAGCTCCACTGATACACAACAAGACTGATACACACAAAATCCTTTGCATTTGGCCATGGAACCAGGACACTTAGATACGTTAAGGTTCTATAGTAACTGTGTTTTGTATATACATATCATGTCTTTGTGACCTTTGGCAATTTACTTTATGACCTACTGACTTACTGGCTAAATACTGATCTAGACAGTAAACAGTCATGAGCCAGACCGGTTGTTGAGTCCTGTCTTCCCTTTTCCCGGTTTGGTTCATGACAGTTTACTCATGTCAAGGGTTAACTTTTCTCGGCCTCAATCTGGTCACAGGTTTGCTATTGAGCCGTGCTGTGTCCTGCAGATCATGTCAGTTATAGTTTGTGCCTGGTGCTGCTGTAAGCTGACTCTGGTTGCTCTGATTTGTCCTGCTGCGTTTGCTTTCTGAACCCGTGTCTCTGTTTTCCCCTGTTCCCGTCTTGGCTCAGTATTCCCCTTTAGTGTGCAGACTCCCCGGGTTTTAACTTGGCTTGTATCCTGACCCGTTTCTGTCATTTGTCTTTTGGCTTATCCGCTCCTGACTGTTACTGAACCCTGGCATATCTCTGACCTCGATTTTCCTTTTTTTTCTGGTACTGCGCTACAGTCTAGGATTTGACCCTGCTTGTTTTGACTATTCTGCTGCCACCTGTGGTGGCCTCACTGTTGCACTGTAGGTAAGCTCTGATAGGTGCAGACCTGCTTCCTCTCTACTAATAATCTTTATTTTTTATATAGTGCTAACATATTCTGCAGCGCTTTACAGTTTGCACACATTATCATCGCTGTCCCTGATGGGGCTCACAATCTAAATTCCCTATCAGTATGTCTTTGGAATGTGGGAGGAAGCTGGAGTACCCCGAGAAAACCCACGCAAACACTTTGAGAACATACAAACTCCTTGCAGATGTATTAATTGTATTGGTTTTCAACATTTTTTTTTTCAAAGGTTATTTTTTTTTGCATTTTTTGTTTAATCTCCCTAGGAGATTTCAATCTGTGGACATTTGAATGCTGATATAATACAATGGGATACTACAGCTCAGGCAAAAATTATGAGACCACCACATCAAAACCCTGTCATGGCAGCCCAATGTCCAGACCTGAACCATATTGAAAACGTCTGGAATGTAATCAAGAGGATGGTGATTTCTGAACTCTTCCTGTCATAGGGCTACCGCGACAGAGAGGTTCCAGAGAACCGCAGCGCTCTGGGCCTCGTTCACACATGATGAACAGAAGCTCTTCTCCTGAATTCTTACCTGGCTGTCTTGTGCCAGCAGGGCAGGAGTTAAACCTTGTTACTGAAGTTACTGAGAGCTTGGTCTCTCAGCTGATTTGGTTTTTGTAATCTCCGCTCCTATATAGACTCAGCTTTGACTACAACTGTTGTCAGTGATCAGTTCTGCTGCCTGGCTTGAAGTGGGAAGGAGCGTGGAGTTAGGAGCTTGGAGGTTTTTTTTTTACAGAGATTGGTGTCTGCTGTTTTGGTTGCATGTTAAACCTGTTTTACTTCCTAGTTTTTTCCTTCTCTTCCCTTCTCTGTGTTTCCTCTGTGGTTGTGTGAGCATTTGGTGAGTTTAAGATTTTAGTTACCTTGTCTGCATACCCTGTTTAATTGTTGTATTTATACACTGGTGCAGTCCACCTCCCTTGAGGGGGAGAGGGGGCCACTGATAGGGCCTGCACAGGAGACAGGGATACGCTGGCGGCTCAGGCCTCCTAACCATTATAGGTACCCCTGAGATAAAGGAAAGTCAGGGCCCCATTATAATGGCAGGGACAGGTGCGGGTCCCAGTATGCCGTCCTGCCCCTTAATCGCCGTTAGCGGCGTGACATTGACACTTCCTGAGTTAAAACATTAGTATTGTTGTTTCTAATGATTATGAACTTGTTTTCTTTGCATTATTTGAGGTCTGAAAGCACTGTTTTTTTATTTTGACCATTTTTCTTTGTCAGAAAAAAAGACAAAATTTATTGCTTGGAAATTCAGAGACATGTTGGCAGTAGAATAAAAGAACAATTTACATTTTACTCAAAAATATACCTATATAAAAATCAGACAAACTGAACATTTTGCAGTGGTCTCAATTTTTGCCAGAGCTGTATTGGGCTGATTTTTGCCATTTACTATTTGGAGTATGAAGATTGTAGACCAGATCAATCCCTAGAATGGGGTTTTAAAATGCCCTGTTTGAATGGAGTAGTGGACGCCTGGGTCACCACTCAATTCATTGTCTAATGGACTTCCCAATATAGCTGAAAATTCAGCATGTGTGTCCATCAATTCATTATAACAGAGCATTTTAAAGCCCTTTCTTAAAATTGGTGGTGGTCCCAGTGGCTGGACCTCCAGCGATCTATGGATAAGTAGATAACTTGCAGAATTGGGAATAACCCTTTAATGATAACCTGTCAGCACAATTTTGTAATGTGAAAGAAATACATGACTGTAAGGGTACTGCAACGCTGATGACATTGATACCTTTGGTGAATAAATCCACTTAGTGCTTCTTTAGTAATCATCATTTGAAATTTTCATCTTCCGCCTGCCTCCAGTTTTGAATGACAGGTCACTGCTGAGATTTCAAACAGAGGAGGCAGGTTATTGACATACCGAGGGAATGGGGAATTGTAGACTGAGAGGAGAAGACTCAGTGCACTGTCCGGCCCCTGTGCACCAAAACCTAATTAGCAGATAACTTCAAATGGTGATTAAAGAAGAACTACAAAGTTGATTTCTCCATCCAAGCTATCAACGTAATCAGTATTACAGCACCATTACAGCCATGTCTGTATTTTACATAGCAAAATCCTGTTGGCAGGTTCTTTTTAAGAACATTCATAAAGAGCAACACAAGGGCAAGCTTATATGAACACAGAAGAGAATCATTTCGGCATTAATATGTATATTTAGACTAAAGATATTAAGGTTTTATGTATCAAATATTGTGCATAAAGAACAAATATTAGCTAAAGGTATTTGTATCACGTGGAAAAACAAAGCCAATGTATACAATTTTCTTCACTGTAGACGTTTTACAGACTTTGACCATGATCTATAAAGGAAGTAAGAGCAATTTTTCATTAGCTTACAGACATTTGTTTGATTTCCTGGCCAGTGATAGTTTTTATGTCATTCTATTCACACATGGTATTGATTGAAACGTTGGGCGTATTTATCAACATTTTACGTTGCCTAGAACTGTATAATTAACGTCAGATAAAACTAGATATATTTAGCAGCTGTAAAATATCAGCTATGTCATTAGAAAGATTTTTAAGCCGCTTGCCAAACCCGAACTCCAAAATTCAGGAGCGTTTGTGCTCGCCTTATGTTCTGGTGTAACTGCAGTAACACAGGCAGCAGTGATGGGGCAAATTTACTACTGCTGCATAACATTTAGGATACATTCAGAGGCGTAGACAGGGTTTTGGTTCAGGGGGCAAAACTTCTCAGTGGGCCCCTAACCAGGTAACGTTGATTACAACTGGGTGACGCACCCTAATAATGGATGTCGGAGAAGCTCCTCCTGTACCAGTCATAACTTTTATTGTTTAAGATCACTGTACTCGTTTTTTATTTTGTATAACCCTCCTCACATGTAAAGCGCCACGGAATAAATGGTGCTTTAATAATAATATTAACCTCGGACGATGACCACACTGTTGCTAAAAATAATCTCTATATAAAGAGCAATATTGATATTACTGCCATATGGTCAATAGTAGATACCAGTCCTACAGAACATATAAAAGATCACAGCATTGTTATAGATGGTGACTTACTGCTGACGTTCTTTCTGATGGAATCGCTCATTTTTCCCGTCTTCTCCATCTGGCCCAGACCGACACGACAACTTTTTCCAGCCACGACTGGGCTGCAGAGATTACAACAAACACACATTTCACTTCTCACATTTTCAGCACTGTCACCAATGGGACTATTGCCAACATGCACAAACTCCTCATTCTGCTGATACCCCAATACTGAGCTGCTGCTGCCATATGTGACCCTATTACTGCACCTACCGTGTGGTTCTGTGTGCCCTGTAGATGATAAAACAAACCTCTAGAATATATCAATGCTGTGTGCAAGTGCTCGAGAAAATCGTGCCCACATTTTGTCCCCTAGAAAGTAATAATGCCCTCTGTGTGCCCCTTTGACAGTCACAATAACCTGAGTTCCTCTATAACAATAAGTGCTCACTTTACATTTAATAATGTCCCGAGTGTGCCCCCCTGTACAGCTATCCTCTACACTAGGGGTCCCCAACCCGTAGCTCGCGAGCCACATGTGGCTCACCAATGGTCACAGAAAAGAAGTCCCCAGGGAGCTGCCCCGCTGCCTGTAATACCCACCCAGGGCCGGCGTCAGCACCCAAGCAAGTGCCGGGGCCCTGAGCAGGCAGGGGCCCCACTCGTCATCGGGGACACTGTCGTGCTTTGGTGCCGCCCCCCGCTTGCTCCGGGCCCCATCACTTGCGATACTTACCTCTCCCTGGTCCAGCGCTGCAACCTCTTCCATCCTCTGACTGTGACGTCCAGGTCAGAGGGCGCGATGATGTCCCCAGAGTGCGCCCTCTGCCTGAGCAGTCACAGCACAGAGCAGGAAGATGCTGAGGACTCCAGAGCAGAGCAGCGACAAGCAATGAGAGGTGAGTATTTCATTTTTTTATATTTGGAGCGATATATGGGGACCATCAGAAGGGGCCCATATATGGAGCATTATATGAGGCTAATTCTATATGGAGCATCTTAGGGGGCCAATAATATAGGGAGCATCGTATGGGGCCAATTCTATAGGAAGCATCTTATGGGGCCAATTGAATATGGAGCATCTTATGGGGCCAATTCTATATGGAGCATCTCATGGGGCCAATTCTATATGGAGCTTCTTAATGGAACCAATTCTATATAGAGCTTCTTAATGGGGCCAATTCTATATGGAGCTTCTTAACCCCTTCCCGACCTGTGACACAGCGTATGCGTCATGAAAGTCGGTGCCAATCCGACCTGTGACGCATATGCTGTGTCACAGAAAGATCGCGTCCCTGCAGATCGGGTGAAAGGGTTAACTCCCATTTCACCCGATCTGCAGGGACAGGGGGAGTGGTAGTTTAGCCCAGGGGGGGTGGCTTCACCCCCTCGTGGCTACGATCGCTCTGATTGGCTGTTGAAAGTGAAACTGCCAATCAGAGCGATTTGTAATATTTCACCTAAAAAAATGGTGAAATATTACAATCCAGCCATGGCCGATGCTGCAATATCATCGGCCATGGCTGGAAATACTAATGTGCCCCCACCCCACCCCACCGATCGCCCCCCCAGCCCCCCGATCTGTGGCCCGCTCCCCTCCGTCCTGTGCTCCGCTCCCCCGTCCTCCTGTCCGCTCCCCCCGTGCTCCAATCACACCCCCCCGTGCTCCAATCAAACCCCCCCGCACTCCGATCCCCCCCCCGTGCTCCGATCCACCCCCCCTGCACACCGATCCACCCCCCCTGCACACCGATCCACCCGCCCGCACACCGATCACTCTCCCCCATGCTCCGATCCCTCCCCCCCGTGCTCCGACGCCCCCCCGTGCCCTGATCTCCCCCCCCTGTGCCCTGATCTCCCCCCCTTATACTTACCGATCCTGGCGGGGTCTTCTTCCCCGGCCGCCGCCATGTTCCAAAATGGCGGGCGCATGCGCAGTGCGCCTGCCGAATCTGCCGGCCGGCAGATTCGTTCCAATGTGAATTTTGATCACTGTGATATAATCTATCACAGTGGTCAAAATAAAAAAACAGTAAATGACCCCCCCCATTTGTCCCCCATAGATAGGGACAATAATAAAATAAAGAATTTTTTTTTTTTCCACTAAGGTTGGAGTTAGAACTAGGGTTAGGGTTAGGGGTAGGGTTAGGGGTAGGGGTAGGGGTAGGGTTAGGGGTAGGGTTAGGGGTAGGGTTAGGGCTAGGGTTAGGGCTAGGGGTAGGGTTAGGGGTAGGGTTAGGGTTAGGGCTAGGGTTAGGGTTTCGGTATGTGCACACGTATTCTGGTCCTCTGCGGATTTTTCCGCAGCGGATTTGATAAATCCGCAGTGCTAAACCGCTGCGGATTTATGGCAGATTTACCGCGGTTTTTCTGCGCATTTCACTGCGGTTTTACAACTGCGATTTTCTATTGGAGCAGTTGTAAAACCGCTGTGGAATCCGCAGAAAGAAGTGACATGCTGCGGAATGTAAACCGCTGCGTTTCCGTGCAGTTTTTCCGCAGCATGTGTACAGCGATTTTTGTTTCCCATAGGTTTACATTGAAATGTAAACTCATGGGAAACTGCTGCGGATCCGCAGCGTTTTTCGAAGCGTGTGCACATACCTTTAGAATTAGGCTATGTGCACACGGTGCGGATTTGGCTGCGGATCCGCAGCGGATTGGCCGCTGCGGATCCGCAGCAGTGTTCCATCAGGTTTACAGTACCATGTAAACCTATGGAAAACCAAATCCGCTGTGCCCATGGTGCGGAAAATACCGCACGGAAACGCTGCGTTGTATTTTCCGCAGCATGTCAATTCTTTGTGCGGATTCCGCAGCGTTTTACACCTATTCCTCAATAGGAATCCGCAGGTGAAATCCGCAGTAAATCCGCAGGTAATACGCAGTGCCTTTTACCCGCGGATTTTTCAAAAATGGTGCGGAAAAATCTCACACGAATCCGCAACGTGGGTACATAGCCTTAGGGTTAGGGTTGGGTTGGAATTAGGGTTGTGGTTAGGGTTAGGGGTGTGTTGGGGTTAGGGTTGTGGTTAGGGGTGTGTTGCGGTTAGGGTTGTGGTTAGGGTTACGGCTACAGTTGGGATAAGGGTTAGGGGTGTGTTGGCGTTAGAATTGAGGGGTTTCCACTGTTTAGGCACATCAGGGGGTCTCCAAACGCAACATGGCGCCACCATTGATTCCAGCCAATCTTTTATTCAAAAAGTCAAATGGTGCTCCTTCCCTTCCGAGCCCCGACGTGTGCCCAAACAGTGGTTTACCCCCACATATGGGGTATCAGTGTACTCAAGACAAACTGGGCAACAATTACTGGGGTCCAATTTCTCCTGTTACCCTTGAGAAAATAATAAATTGCTTGCTAAAACATCATTTTTGAGGAAAGAAAAATGATTTTTTATTTTCACGGCTCTGCGTTGTAAACGTCTGTGAAGCACTTGGGGGTTCAAAGTGCTCACCACATATCTAGATAAGTTCCTTGGGGGGTCTAGTTTCCAAAATGGGGTCACTTGTGGGGGGTTTCTACTGTTTAGGCACACCAGGGGCTCTGCAAACGCAACGTGACGCCCGCAGACCATTCCATCAAAGTCTGCATTTCAAAAGTCACTACTTCCCTTCTGAGCCCCGACGTGTGCCCAAACAGTGGTTTACCCCCACATATGGGGTATCAGCGTACTCAGGAGAAACTGGACAACAACTTTTGGGGTCCAATTTCTCCTGTAACCCTTGGGAAAATAAAAAATTCTGGGCTTAAATATTATTTTTGAGGAAAGAAAACGTATTTATTATTTTCACTGCTCTGTGTTATAAACTTCTGTGAAGCACTTGGGGGTTCAAAGTGCTCACCTCACATCTAGATAAGTTTCTTTCGGGGTCTAGTTTCTAAAATGGGGTCACTTGTGGGGGGTTTCTACTGTTTAGCCACATCAGGGGCTCTGCAAACGCAACGTAACGCCCGCAGAGCATTCCATCAAAGTCTGCATTTCAAAATGTCACTACTTGACTTCCGAGCCCCGACATGTGCCCAAACTGTGGTTTACCCCCACATATGGGGTATCAGCGTACTCAGGAGAAACTGTACAACAACTTTTGGGGTCAAATTTCTCCTGTTACCCTTGGGAAAATAATAAATTGCAGGCTAAAATATCATTTTAGAGAAAATAAAATTTTTATTTTATTTTCATGGCTCTGCGTTATAAACTTCTGTGAAGCACTTGGAAGTTCAAAGTCCTCACCACACATCTAGATTAGTTCCTTTGGGGGTCTAGTTTCCAAAATGGGGTCATATGTGGGGGATCTCCAATGTTTAGGCACACAGGGGCTCTCCAAACGTGACATGGTGTCGGCTAATGATTGGAGCTAATTTTCCATTTAAAAAGCCAATTGGCGTGCCTTCCCTTCCGAGCCCTGCCGTGCGCCCAAACAGTGGTTTACCCCCACATATGGGGTATCAGCGTACTCAGGACAAACTGGACAACAACATTTGCGGTCCAATTTCTCCTATTACCCTTGGCAAAATAGGAAATTCCAGGCTAAAAATCATTTTTGAGGAAAGAAAAATTATTTTTTATTTTCATGGCTCTGCATTATAAACTTCTGTGAAGCACCTGGGGGTTTAAAGTGCTCAATATGCATCTAGATAAGTTCCTTGGGGGGTCTAGTTTCCAAAATGGGGTCACTTGTGGGGGAGCTCCAATGCATAGGCACACAGGGGCTCTCTAAACGCGACATGGTGTCCGCTAACAATTGGAGCTAATTTTCCATTCAAAAAGTCAAATGGCGCGCCTTCCCTTCCGAGCCCTGCCGTGTGCCCAAACAGTGGTTTACCCCCACATATGAGGTATCGGCGTACTCGGGAGAAATTGCCCAACAAATTTTAGGATTCATTTTATCCTATTGCCCATGTGAAAATGAAAAACTGAGGCGAAAAGAATTTTTTTGTGAAAAAAAAAGTACTTTTTCATTTTTACAGATCAATTTGTGAAGCACCTGAGGGTTTAAAGTGCTCAATATGCATCTAGATAAGTTCCTTGGGGGGTCTAGTTTCCAAAATGGGGTCATTTGTGGGGGAGCTCCAATGTTTAGGCACACGGGGGCTCTCCAAACACGACATGGTGTCCGCTAACGATGGAGATAATTTTTCATTCAAAAAGTCAAATGGCGCTCCTTCCCTTCCGAACCTTACCATGTGCCCAAACAGTGGTTTACCCCCACATGTGAGGTATCGGTGTACTCATGAGAAATTGCCCAACAAATTTTAGGATCCATTTTATCCTGTTGCCCATGTGAAAATGAAAAAAATTGAGGCTAAAAGAATTTTTTTGTGAAAAAAAAGTACTTTTTCATTTTTACGGATCAATTTGTGAAGCCCCCGGGGGTTCAAAGTTCTCACTATGCATCTAGATAAGTTCCTTGGGGCGTCTAGTTTCCAAAATGGGGTCACGTGTGGGGGAGCTCCAATTTTTAGGCACACGGGGGCTCTCCAAACGTGACATGGTGTCCGCTAAAGAGTGGAGCCAATTTTTCATTCAAAAAGTCAAATGGCGCTCCTTCCCTTCCAAGCCCTGCCGTGCGCCCAAACAGTGGTTTACCCCCACATATGAGGTATCAGCGTACTCAGGACAAATTGGACAACAACTTTCGTGGTTCAGTTTCTCCTTGTACCATTGGGAAAATAAAAAAAATGTTGCTAAAAGATAATTTTTGTGACTAAAAAGTTAAATGTTCATTTTTTCCTTCCATGTTGCTTCTGCTGCTGTGAAGCACCTGAAGGGTTAAAAAACTTCTTGAATGTGGTTTTGAGCACCTTGAGGGGTGCATTTTTTAGAATGGTGTCACTTTTGGGTATTTTCAGCCATATAGACCCCTCAAACTGACTTCAAATGTGAGGTGGTCCCTAAAAAAAATGGTTTTGTAAATTTCGTTGTAAAAATGAGAAATCGCTGGTCAAATTTTAACTCTTATAACTTCCTAGCAAAAAAAAATTTTGTTTCCAAAATTGTGCTGGTGTAAAGTAGACATGTGGGAAATGTTATTTATTAACTATTTTGTGTCACATAACTCTCTGGTTTAACAGAATAAAAATTCAAAATGTGAAAATTGCGAAATTTTCAAAATTTTCGCCAAATTTCCGTTTTTATCACAAATAGACGCAGAATTTATTGACCTAAATTTACCACTAACATGAAGCCCAATATGTCACGAAAAAACAATCTCAGAACCGCTAGGATCCGTTGAAGCGTTCCTGAGTTATTACCTCATAAAGGGACACTGGTCAGAATTGCAAAAAACGGCCAGGTCATTAAGGTCAAAATAGGCTGGGTCATGAAGGGGTTAATTGGGCCAATTCTATATGGAGTTTCTTAATGGGGTGAATTCTACATGGAGCATCTTATGGGGCATATTCTATATTGAGCTTCTTAATGGGGCCAATTCTAAATGGAGCCTCTTAATGGGGCCAATTTAATATGGAGCATCTTATGGGGCCTATTCTATATGGAGCTTCTTATGGGGCCAATTCTATACGGAGCTTCTTAATGGGACCAATTCTATATGGATCTTCTTAATGGGGCCAATGCTATATGGAGCATCTTATGGGGCCAATTCTATACAGAGCTTCTTAATGGGGCCAATTCTATATGGAGCTTCTTAATGGGGCCAATGCTATATGGAGCATCTTATGGGGCCAATTCTATATGGAGCTTTTTAATGGGGCCAATTCTATATGGAGCATTTAATGGGGCCAATTCTATATGGAGTTTCTTAATGGGGCCAATGTATTATGGAGCTTCTTAATGTGGCCAATTCTATATGGAGCTTCTTATGGGGCCAATTCTATATGGAGCTTCTTAATGGGGCCAATTCTATTTGGGCCATCTTATGGGGCCAATTCTATATGGAGCATCTTATGGGGCCAATTCAATATGGAGCAGTATATGGGGCCAATTACATATGGAGCTGTATATGGGGCCAATAATATATGAAGCATCTTATGGGACTGTTAAAGGGTATTGACTTTTAAGATTGCTACTTCCAATAGGTGGCACTAGAGTTCAAGTCCTCTTTGACTAAGCAATTTGCATAACAATAATGTAAAATACATAAGGCTAGAGTGAAAGTGAAAATCTGCATGTTATTATTTGTGCCTTCTCTAGATTTTTCTATGACTTTATCTGCATTGTGGCTCTCGACCAATTTTCATAGCGGAATGTGGCTCTCAAGATAAGAAAGGTTGGGGACCCCTGCTCTACACAATATGATCCTCTCTTCTCTTATACAGTCTAATGCCCCCTTACTGTATATATAATGACGCCTTAGTTCCCCCAAACTGTTTGATGGCTCCAATACTGTACTGTATGATGGCCCTATCACTGTAGTCTCTACACTGTATGATGGCCCCCTAAATAACCTCCATATAGTACAGTATAATGCACCCCCATAGGCAGACTCTATAGTATAATGCACCCCTCATAGGCAGACTCTATAGTATAATGCACTCCCCATAGGCAGACTATATATATTATAATGCACTCCCCATAGGCAGACTCTATGGTACGTATAATGCACTCCCCATAGGCAGACTCTATAGTATAATACATTCCCCATAGGCAGACTCTTTAGTATAATGCACCCCCCATACACAGACTCTATAGTATAATGCACTTGCCATAGGCAGACTCTATATAGTATAATGCACTCCCGAAAGGCAGACTCTATAGTATAATGCACTACCCATAGGCAGACTCTTTAGTATAATGCACCTCCCATAGGCAGACTATATAGAATAATGCACCCCCCATAGACAGACTCTATATTTTATAATGCACCCCCATAGGCAGACTCTATACAATATAATGCACCCCATTGGCAAAATCTATAGTATAATGTAGCCCTCCATAGGCAGACTCTATATAATAAAAAGCACCATCATAAAAAGTAAATACAATACTCCCCTCTCTTCATGGTTCCCCTGCCGCTCTGACAGCCTACACATTTCCATACAGTGGGCGCCGAGTAGTGACATCATCGCGCCCACTGTCAGTGGCAGACTCTGTATATTATAATCCACTCCCCATTGGCAGGCTCTATAGTATAATGTACTCACCATAAACATAGTCTATATAGTATAATTCACCCCATAGACAGACTCTATAATATAATTCAGACTCTATCATATAATGCACCCCTCATAGGCAGACTCTATAGTATAATGCACTTCCCATAGGCAGACTCTATGTATTATAATGCACTACTCATAGCAGACTCTATAGTATAATGCACTCCCCATAGGCAGACTCTATAGTATAATGCACTTCTCATAGGCAGACGCTTTAGTATACTGCTCTCCCCATAGGCAGACTATATAGTATAATACACATCCCATATTCAGACTTTATAGTATAATACACACCCCATAGGCAGACTCTATATAATATAATGCGCTCCCCATAGGTAGACTCTATATTGTATAATGGCACCATTTTTAACCAAATTTTGGATTATTTTTTCACCACATAAATGAAAAAGAACCTTGACATGTTTGGTGTCTATTAACTCATACTGACCTGGAAAATCATAGTGACAGGTCAGTTTTAGCATGTAATGACCATGGTGAAAAAAACTAACTGTTGAATTGCATTTTTTTGCAATTTCACCGGACTTGGAATTTTTTTTCCTGTTTTCCAGTACACAATATGTTAAAAGAAATGGTGTCTTTCAAAAGTACAACTTGTCCCACAAAAAACAATCCCTCACATGGCCATATTGACCAAAAAATGTAAACGATATGGCTCTGGGAAGAAGGGGAGCAAAAAACGAAAATTCAAAAACTGAAATACCCCTGGTCTTTAAGGGGTTAAGAGGTTATTTTGTACCAGAACTTTGTGAAAGAATTGTAATATAATACATCTGCACCAGTATTTTTATTATTCCCTTCACAAATATGATTATTATTGCTATACACCATTATTTTACCCCAAAGTTTCCATATTGATATATAGTAATTATACTAAATACTATCAAAACTTTGAAAATGAGTTGGACCAGAGCAAGATAAAAAGTTTTTATGATCTTTAAAAATCTCAGTCAAGTAGCTTAAAATGTCAAAAGGCTAAAATTACTATTATACTTACCACATAGTGTTGTTCGATAGAGTCTCTTGCTGCTTTCTGTTGAACATATCTTCTATAGTGACATTGTGAAAGGTGTGTCGGCTCATTAGAGTGGTATAATTGAGTATACCTGTATCCACAACAGTATAACCTCTGTACCTGTTGTAAATAGATTTGCTTACCTACTGTAAATGTTATTCAGTCAAAAGATATCGCTGTTGCCTAAGCATTGCCCAAAGACTGTGATATGCTTATAAAATGTGACTGATGCAAAATACAGGAAGAGGATGTGGGTCCATCTTAAGGGCAGTCTGTAGGTACTGAGAACAGGGAGAGGATGTGCTGGAGAGGAATCTGACAACATACTCTTGTGGAAGCACCTCAAGGAGACCAGAGCAGCAGCAGATTGGAGCTGAACTTGCCCATGACCAGAACCTGTCCAGATTTGAGGAAATTACTGCCAGTAACACTGCTAAGACTAAGAGACGGAAAAGGTCCCTACCTAATGTGAATGTGGTGATCTGGCCAATTGAAAAATACGAAAGGGAAGTATTGCGGCAATTGAGTAATAAGGACACATATCGTGTATTACCTCAGAACCCCACTCAAATTTTCTATGATAAATTGGAACACATCTTGGGATTGGCGAACGAGTGGGGTATTGTTCCTAAGAAGGTCTTTGATGGACTTATGCCCAAATTTCCCAGGGTTGCTATTTTTTATGCCCTGCCCAAGATACACAAGGACGCTGTTAACCCGCCTGGTCGGCCAATTGTCTCTGGCATAGGGGGGTTGTGTGATAACATTTGTAAATTTGTTGATTTCTATTTGAAACCTTTGGTGGAGACACTCCCCTCCTATGTCAGAGACACTACTGATGTGCTGAGGAGGGTTGATGGGCTGTCTCTTGAAGCGGGTATGATTTTGGTCACTATCGATTTTGAATCCTTGTATACATCAATTAGACACGAGGATGGACTAAGAGCTGCCCGCTTTTTCCTTGAGACCGCCAACTGGGATGGTCATTTTACTGAATTCATTGTGGATTTGCTTGAATTTATTTTGACTCACAATTATTTTGTTTTTAAAGACAGGTTTTATTTACAGTTGCAAGGTACTGCGATGGGCGCGGAATGTGCTCCATCGTATGCAAATCTCTTTCTGGGCTACTGGGAGAGACATATCTTCCAGGGCGATGGGGCACATGCCGTGGACCCTGTGGTGGGCTGGTTTCGCTACATTGACTATGTTCTAATGATCTGGAACGGTGGCGAGACCAGCCTATCCAAATTTATGCAGGAGTTAAACAATAATATATTTAATTTAAAATTCAGTTACACTTGGCATGTTAACAAAATTGATTTTTTTGGATATTACTTTGTGTGTTGCCGAGGATGGCTCCATTGAAACTGATCTTTATCGTAAAGAGTCATCCATACATTTGTTGTTACATGCCTCCTCGGCACACAACTACTCGGTTATTAAGGCCATCCCAGTTGGGCAGTTCTTGAGGAATAGGCGGGTATGCTCTACGGAGGCCCGCTTTGAGAGGCAGTCTGCCATCCTCACTGAATGTTTCAAGGCACGGGGATACAGTCGCCGGTGTATCAGGGCAGGGTATGGACAGGCTAAGTCAACACGAAGAGATGATTTATTGTTACAGTCTAAGAAGTTCAGATCAGACAATGGATAGGAGTTAGATTTATTTCTACCTCTAATTGCCAGTGGAATTGTATCCGGGAAATATTTAATAGACACTGGCCCATACTACATACTGATGGTGTCTTGGCTTCACATTTGACAGAGTTCCCCTTGATGACACAGCGAAGGGGAAAGAATTTGAAAGACAATTTGGTGAGGAGTCACTATATAGCGATCAATAAAAACTTCTTTGATGTGAGGAGTCCAAGACAGGGATGTTTTCTCTGTGGATCATGTGTCGCGTGTCCGAACATTCTCAGATGTGAGACCTTTAAAACCTCAGATGGGAGCAGGGAATTCAAAATACGGGAATTTATCTCGTGTAATACGACATTTGTGATATACTATGCCACCTGTCCCTGCTCCTTGATCTATATTGGTCTCACTTCTAGGTAACTGAAAGTTCGGACATGCGAACATGTACGAGATATCCTGGCTGCTAAAGAAGTGGTGGATCTTTCTAGTCTGAAGACGTTGCCGAGACACTTTCGAACGTTTCACGGATCAGATCCCCGAGGCCTAAAAGTGAGAGGCATAGATAGGATACATGGAGGGATCAGGGGTGGCAATATGATTAAAATATTGGCACAATGTGAGTGCAAATGGATTATCACCCTTGATACCCTTGCCCCTAAAGGACTGAACGAGAAGCTTAGCTTCACCCCTTTCCTGTGACTAACCCCGCCTTATAATTTTATATGGTATACTGGGCACCACTTTTTTTGTTCCATTGTGCCTGTGTGATATTAGATGAATTGCAGATATTTTGACGTATTTGTCTCCCTTCTCTCCCTAATGCGAGTCTATCCACCATTCTTTTTAATATTTTTGCATTAATTGTTGTCTTGTGTGTCTTTTTTATTTTAGTATATAGTCTGTAGATGACCATGGCTTTAGACGTTATATAGGCTGCGCTGGATTCTCCTGCTTCCACATGTGGAAATTATAAAGAAATAAGAAGTTATTGCTGTCCACCAATTATGTCCACTACGATGTATGTGCACTAATTATATTATTACTTGTCACTTTATCTTTTGTAATATGTGTGATTTGCGTATATTGCACTTGTTTATGTTCATGATTATAGAATATTATGATTGCAGTCCCCCACATTAGCAGATTTATATAAATGCGTTGGTTAATTATATCCCCTTATTTCACTCACTGCCCTGCACGAGGTATTCATTTCATATAGTGATTTTATTTGGAAATCTGCAGCAATTTTATCACTACAAATATGGCCGCCGCCGTGGTCTTCTAGAGTATGGCTGCCGGGTGTTGCGCATGCCCGCTGCCGTCCACCGTGCTCGTCTCTCACTATGGCTATCAGTATAAGCTGGGCGTGCGTGTCACTGGACGTCCTATGGCAGAGTTACGCCTCCTGTTGTGAATTCTGTGGCAGAGCTCCCTCCTGTGGTCACAAGTGGTACTTCGGCTGGTTCTCTCTGTGAGCTTCCGTTGGTGGAGGAAAGTGGTACTGCGGCTTCTGAGTTTCCTTCCTCAGGTGATGTGGTGAAGTTGTTAGGTGCTGCTCTATTTAACTCCACCTAGTGCTTTGATCCTGGCCTCCAGTCAATGTTCTAGTATTGGACCTGTTTCCTCCTGGATCGTTCCTGTGGCCTGCTGCTCTGCATAGTTAAGTTCCTCTTTGCTATTTGTTTGCTGTTTTTTTCTGTCCAGCTTGTCATTTTGTTTTTTACTGCTTGCTGGAAGCTCTGGGACGCAGAGGGTGTACCTCCGTGCCGTTAGTTCGGTACGGAGGGTCTTTTTGCCCCCTTTGCGTGGTTTTTGTAGGGTTTTGTGTTGACCGCAAAGTTACCTTTCCTATCCTCGCTCTGTTCAGAAAGTTGGGCCTCACTTTGCTAAATCTATTTCATCTCTACGTTTGTCTTTTCATCTTAACTCACAGTCATTATATGTGGGGGCTGCCTTTTCTTTGGGGTATTTCTCTGAGGCAAGGTAGGCTTATTTTCTATCTTCAGGCTAGCTAGTTTCTCAGGCCGTGCCGAGTTGCATAGGGAGCGTTAGGCGCAATCCACGGCTGTCTTTAGTGTGGTTGGAGAGGATTAGGGATTGCGGTCAACAGAGTTCCCACGTCTCAGAGCTCGTTCTTGTTTTTTGGGTTACTGCCAGGTCACTGTATGTGTGCTGACCTCTATGTACATTGTGGTACTGAATTACCTTTCATAACAGTACTGGAGGCCTAAAGTACTAATGATTCTCAATAGAGGGAAAAAAGAAGTTCTGAGACCATTTTTTTTTCTTTGCACTGTGTTTTGCCTTTTTTTTCTCCTAGACATTTGGGTGGTTCAGGACACAGGTGTAGCAATGGACATTAAAGGTCTGTCTTCATGTGTGGATCAGCTCACGGCAAGAGTACAAAGTATTCAAGACTTTGTGGTTCAGAATTCTATGTTAGAACCGAGAATCCCTATTCCTGATTTGTTTTTTGGAGATAGAACTAAATTTCTGAGTTTCAAAAATAATTGTAAACTATTTCTGGCTTTGAAACCTCGCTCCTCTGGTGACCCAGTTCAACAAGTTAGGATCGTTATTTCTTTTTTGCGTGGCGATCCTCAGGACTGGGCATTTTCCCTTGCGCCAGGGGATCCTGCATTAAGTAATATTGATGCATTTTTCCTGGCGCTCGGATTGCTGTACGATGAGCCTAATTCTGTGGATCAGGCAGAGAAGAATTTGCTGGCTCTGTGTCAGGGTCAGGATGAAATAGAGGTATATTGTCAGAAATTTAGAAAGTGGTCCGTACTCACTCAGTGGAATGAAGGTGCGCTCGCAGCTATTTTCAGAAAAGGTCTCTCTGAAGCCCTTAAGGATGTCATGGTGGGATTTCCTATGCCTGCTGGTCTGAATGAGTCTATGTCTTTGGCCATTCAGATCGGTCGACGCTTGTGCGAGCGTAAATCTGTGCACCATTTGGCGGTATTACCTGAGCTTAAATCTGAGCCTATGCAGTGCGATAGGACTTTGACCAGAGTTGAACGGCAAGAACACAGACGTCTGAATGGGCTGTGTTTCTACTGTGGTGATTCCACTCATGCTATCTCTGATTGTCCTAAGCGCACTAAGCGGTTCGCTAGGTCTGCCACCATTGGTATGGTAGAGTCAAAATTTCTTCTGTCTGTTACCTTGATCTGCTCTTTGTCATCATATTCTGTCATGGCATTTGTGGACTCAGGCGCTGCTCTGAATTTGATGGACTTGGAGTATGCTAGGCGTTGTGGGTTTTTCTTGGAGCCCTTGCAGTGTCCTATTCCATTGAGAGGAATTGATGCTACGCCTTTGGCCAAGAATAAGCCTCAGTACTGGACCCAGCTGACCATGTGCATGGCTCCTGCACATCAGGAGGTTATTCGCTTTCTGGTGTTGCATAATCTGCATGATGTGGTCGTGTTGGGATTGCCATTGCTACAAGTCCATAATCCAGTTTTAGATTGGAAATCCTTGTCTGTGTCCAGCTGGGGTTGTCAGGGGGTACATGGTGATGTCCCATTTCTGACTATTTCGTCATCCACCCCTTCTGAGGTTCCTGAGTTCTTGTCTGATTACCGGGATTTATTTGATGAGCCCAAGTCCGATACCCTACCTCCGCATAGGGATTGTGATTGTGCTATCGATTTGATTCCTGGTAGTAAATTCCCAAAAGGTCGACTGTTTAATTTATCTGTGCCTGAGCACGCCGCTATGCGGAGTTATGTGAAGGAGTCTTTGGAGAAGGGGCATATTCGCCCGTCATCGTCGCCATTGGGAGCAGGGTTCTTTTTTGTAGCCAAGAAGGATGGTTCGCTGAGACCTTGTATAGATTACCGCCTTCTAAATAAGATCACGGTTAAATTTCAGTACCCCTTGCCATTGTTATCTGATTTGTTTGCTCGGATTAAGGGGGCTAGTTGGTTCACCAAGATAGATCTTCGTGGTGCGTATAATCTTGTGCGTATTAAGCGAGGCGATGAGTGGAAAACTGCATTTAATACGTCCGAGGGCCATTTTGAGTATCTAGTAATGCCATTCGGACTTGCCATTGCTCCATCAGTGTTTCAGTCCTTTATGCATGACATCTTCCGAGAGTACCTGGATAAATTCCTGATTGTGTACTTAGATGACATTTTGATCTTCTCGGATAATTGGGAGTCTCATGTGAAGCAGGTCAGAACGGTGTTTCAGGTCCTGCGTGCTAATTCTTTGTTTGTGAAGGGATCAAAGTGTCTCTTTGGTGTTCAGAAGGTTTCATTTTTGGGGTTCATCTTTTCCCCTTCTACTATCGAGATGGATCCTGTTAAGGTCCAAGCCATCCATAATTGGACTCAGCCGACATCTCTGAAAAGTCTGCAAAAGTTCCTGGGCTTTGCTAATTTTTATCGTCGCTTCATCTGCAATTTTTCTAGTATTGCTAAACCATTGACCGATTTGACCAAGAAAGGTGCTGATTTGGTCAATTGGTCTTCTGCTGCGGTGGAAGCTTTTCAAGAGTTGAAGCATCGTTTTTCTTCTGCCCCTGTGTTGTGTCAACCAGATGTTTCGCTTCCGTTCCAGGTCGTGGTTGATGCTTCTGAGATTGGAGCAGGGGCTGTTTTGTCGCAGAGAAGTTCTGATTGCTCGGTGATGAAACCATGCGCCTTCTTTTCCAGGAAGTTTTCGCCTGCTGAGCGAAATTATGATGTGGGCAATCGAGAGTTGCTGGCCATGAAGTGGGCATTCGAGGAGTGGCGTCATTGGCTTGAAGGAGCTAAGCATCGCGTGGTGGTCTTGACTGATCATAAAAACTTGACTTATCTCGAGTCCGCCAAGCAGTTGAATCCTAGACAAGCTCGTTGGTCGTTGTTTTTTGCCCATTTTGACTTTTTGATTTCATACCTTCCGGGCTCTAAAAATGTGAAGGCGGATGCTCTGTCTAGGAGTTTTGTGCCCGACTCTCCGGGGGTATCTGAGCCGGCGGGTATCCTCAAAGAGGGAGTAATTGTGTCTGCCATCTCCCCTGATTTACGGCGGGTGCTGCAAAAATTTCAGGCTAATAAACCTGATCGTTGCCCAGCGGAGAAACTGTTTGTCCCTGATAGGTGGACGAATAAAGTTATCTCTGAGGTTCATTGTTCGGTGTTGGCTGGTCATCCTGGAATCTTTGGTACCAGAGAGTTAGTGGCTAGATCCTTTTGGTTGCCATCTCTGTCGCGGGATGTGCGTACTTTTGTGCAGTCCTGTGGGATTTGTGCTCGGGCTAAGCCCTGCTGTTCTCATGCCAGTGGGTTGCTTTTGCCCTTGCCGGTCCCGAAGAGGCCTTGGACACATATCTCTATGGATTTTATTTCAGATCTTCCCGTCTCTCAAAGGATGTCAGTCATTTGGGTGGTCTGTGATCGCTTCTCCAAGATGGTCCATTTGGTACCCTTGTCTAAATTGCCTTCCTCCTCTGATTTGGTGCCATTGTTTTTCCAGCATGGGGTTCGTTTACATGGCATTCCAGAGAATATCGTTTCTGACAGAGGTTCCCAGTTTGTTTCGAGGTTTTGGCGAGCCTTTTGTGGTAGGATGGGCATTGACTTGTCTTTTTCCTCGGCTTTCCATCCTCAGACTAATGGCCAGACCGAACGAACCAATCAGACCTTGGAAACATATCTGAGATGCTTTGTTTCTGCTGATCAGGATGACTGGGTGTCCTTTTTGCCTTTGGCTGAGTTCGCCCTTAATAATCGGGCCAGCTCGGCTACCTTGGTTTCACCGTTTTTCTGCAACTTTGGGTTCCATCTTCGTTTCTCTTCAGGGCAGGTTGAGTCTTCGGACTGTCCTGGTGTGGATACTGTGGTGGACAGGTTGCAGCAGATTTGGACTCATGTAGTGGACAATTTGACTTTGTCCCAGGAGAAGGCTCAATGTTTCGCTAATCGCAGACGCTGTGTGGGTCCCCGACTTCGGGTTGGGGACTTGGTTTGGTTATCTTCTCGTCATATTCCTATGAAGGTTTCCTCTCCTTAGTTTAAACCTCGTTTTATTGGTCCGTATAGGATTTCTGAGGTTCTTATTCCTGAGTCTTTTCGTCTGACCCTTCCAGATTCTTTTTCCATACATAACGTATTCCATAGGTCATTGTTGCGGAGATACGTGGCACCTATGGTTCCATCTGTTGATCCTCCTGCCCCGGTTTTGGTGGAGGGGGAGTTGGAGTATATTGTGGAGAAGATTTTGGATTCTCGTGTTTCAAGGCGGAAACTCCAGTATCTGGTTAAGTGGAAGGGTTATGCTCAGGAAGATAATTCCTAGGTCTTTGCCTCTGATGTCCATGCTCCCGATCTTGTTCGTGCCTTTCATATGGCTCATCCTGGTCGTCCTGGGAGCTCTGGTGAGGGTTCGGTGACCCCTCCTCAAGGGGGGAGTACTGTTGTGAATTCTGTGGCAGAGCTCCCTCCTGTGGTCACAAGTGGTACTTCGGCTGGTTCTCTCTGTGAGCTTCCGTTGGTGGAGGAAAGTGGTACTGCGGCTTCTGAGTTTCCTTCTTCAGGTGATGTGGTGAAGTCGTTAGGTGCTGCTCTATTTAACTCCACCTAGTGCTTTGATCCTGGCCTCCAGTCAATGTTCTAGTATTGGACCTGTTTCCTCCTGGATCGTTCCTGTGGCCTGCTGCTCTGCATAGTTAAGTTCCTCTTTGCTATTTGTTTGCTGTTTTTTTCTGTCCAGCTTGTCATTTTGTTTTTTACTGCTTGCTGGAAGCTCTGGGACGCAGAGGGTGTACCTCCGTGCCGTTAGTTCGGTACGGAGGGTCTTTTTGCCCCCTTTGCGTGGTTTTTGTAGGGTTTTGTGTTGACCGCAAAGTTGCCTTTCCTATCCTCGCTCTGTTCAGAAAGTTGGGCCTCACTTTGCTAAATCTATTTCATCTCTACGTTTGTCTTTTCATCTTAACTCACAGTCATTATATGTGGGGGCTGCCTTTTCCTTTGGGGTATTTCTCTGAGGCAAGGTAAGCTTATTTTCTATCTTCAGGCTAGCTAGTTTGTCAGGCCGTGCCGAGTTGCATAGGGAGCGTTAGGCGCAATCCACGGCTGCCTTTAGTGTGGTTGGAGAGGATTAGGGATTGCGGTCAACAGAGTTCCCACGTCTCAGAGCTCGTTCTTGTTTTTTGGGTTTTTGCCAGGTCACTGTATGTGTGCTGACCTCTATGTCCATTGTGGTACTGAATTACCTTTCATAACAGCCTCCATGCACGCCCTGCTGTGACGGCCCTGGTGATGACGCACCCTGCTGGACGTCACCACGCATGCGCTATTGTCCCGGCACCATTTCCGGTTTTATCGATATATAAACACAATGAGACTGGCTATAATCAGACCCTGTTGAAAAAGCTAGAACGCGAAACGCGCGTCCGGGGGTGCTGAGAACGGTGGGGGTGTTTTCCCTGATGATTGCAATGGGTAAGCATGAATCCTTGAATATTGTGGGATGTTATGTATGCGGCTAGCCTGAGTATATACACCGCTACTTATGTTACTGGGGACCCTGCGAGACCTATTATAGATTTGGGATTGGTTCATGTTTGCTGCCCTAAGGATGTATTGTAATATCCCCCTAACTCCTCATCATTGACCTCCATTTTATGCATAGTGCATACAGCACATTTATGCAGTTTTGGAGCTTTGTTTGTATTGATACATTACTATATTTATATAACTAATAAACCTTTATAGATTTTTATACATAATTATGTTGTTGTGGAAGTTTTTGCTCCTTTTTTTGTGTTAGTGTGAGAGGTGTTGGACGCCACTGGGAAGTTAAACCGCAGGCATCAACGGTACCACTCACCTGTTGGTGGGTCCCCACATCCGTCCATACATACTAATTGTTTGTCCATAGCAGACCCCGGTCGGTAAGAACACTAAGGTCCACTGCGCCACTTCAGTAAATACCCGTGCATGCATCACACTGTATTCTGGCGGCAAAATACTTAAGGATGGAATAGAGCCTGTAGTTAGATAGTTAGTTATATTGACTGTTCAGGCCACATTTATTGCCAAAATCAGCACCCAGAACTTTTGTTTTATTTTCCTTGCTTCCTGTTTTGTTCCGTAACTAACAATCCTATTCTACACTTAGGTGCTGACAAGGCACGCTATGGATCACAACAAAGCTTGAACACCCCTTGTTTCAGGAGAGAGTGTTTCTGTGGAAAATTATAATACATGGCAGTTGTTCAACTTCGATAGACTGTCTTCACAGCTAATTCGCTGATACAGATGGTTAATTTTGAGATATTTTCAATATAACTGAGGACAGACTATTCCTCTGAGTTCATTGAGATCACATCGGGATGGGAGAGGGATATTCGGTTGGAGAATAGAAGTAAATGTTTGTAAGATTATAAACTGCTATGCTGAATCGCAGGCTAGTCCTTACGTTACTCTCATATAATAAATCCAGTCTTCAGGGTGTAAACAGGTAACAGGCAGCCAGTTTAGACAGACATGCCAGTAGATAGATTTATAGAAAATAAGGTAGGTACAGATCGTTTGGGTACCGTGCTGTCCAGCACAGGGGTTTCAGCTCTCTGTCTAAATGTCTGTATAATGTTTTTTTTTGAGTTTTCTATTGTCTTGTTAAATTACCCTTATAGCTAAGTAAAGTAGTTACAGAAAGTGGACTGTTTAGGGGTTGTTTTTACAAGCCTGTGACTCCACAGTAACCTGAAGAACATCCCCAGTGCATGACTTATAACATCATCATTGACCAAAACATTATGGCCAGTGAATGATTGCTAAATTCAACAGTTTCATTATGATATTTAATTTTGCTGTAATAACAGCCAATGACCTAAGGAAATAAAGCTTTACTATATTAGAACTTGGGATTTTTTAGCATTTGGGTTTTGAACCACGAGGACCAGATTGATGAGACAGAGAAATAAAAAGCTAGACTGAACTTTGCCAAAAAGTATGTGAGTAAGCCAAAATCTTGCTGGGAAAGCGTCTTGTGGGCATATGAGACCAAGCTATAGCTTTCTGGTAAAGCACATCATTCTACTGTTTACAGAAAACAGAACAAGGCCTACAAAGAAAGGAACAAATTACCTACAGTTAAACATGGTTCAGATTCAAAGATAATTTTATGATTGTTTTGCTGCCTGTGGCACTGGGGGCTAGCCATCATGAAATCTGAAGATTACCAAGGATTTTGGGTCGCAATGTAGTGCCCAGTGTCAGAAAGCTGGGCTTTCATCCTAGGTCATGGGTCTTCTGACAGGACATTTACCCCAAACACACTTCAAGAAGCACCCATAAATAGATGGAAACAATGTGCACAATGAGTCAGGACCTAAATCCCATTGAACACCTGCTTACAGATCTTAAAATTGTTGTTGGGAGCAAGCACCCTTCAAATATGAGAGACCTGGAGCAGTTTTTCAAAGAAGAGTGGTCCAAAATTCCATTTGAGAGGTGTAAGAAACTTGTTGATGGTAGAAATCGATTTATTGCAATTATTTATTCCAAAGGGTGTGCAACCAAATATTTAATTACCTCCTTTTTCATTGTATGTTTTCTCTGAAACACTACATCAATTTAAAATAAAACATACCTGGCTAAAATGATAGCGCCAGTTTCTGATTCATGCTGCGCTTGGATGAAGTAGCATGAATCTGTTGCCAGGTACCCTTTGTGCTATTAACTATGTGAGTAATAGGTATGCTCTTATACACTATTTGGTTGCGATTGTCTTAAAAATATTACTTATGGCAAATAAGCATGAACATAATGTCACTATCTGTTATTGTATCAGATCTACAATACAAAGATGTTTAATGCATATTTCTTAACTATTTCTTAAGGGGAACCTGTCATTTCGGGAAATGCTATTTAGCTGCAGATGCAAGGTTAATCAGCAGGTATATAGCATTAAAATTATGCTTATCTGCCTTACTGGAAGCACAGCTACAGGGAAAAGTGAACTGATATACTTTATTCTAGGCACTCTGCAGTGTGTGCATGCAGAGTAGGTTGTCAATCAAAGTGTCGGGAAGTGATTACAGCACTTTCACTGTATATTGAGCGGTGACTACTCTGGGTACTGCCAATATGATTGAAAGTGATCAGCTACATAGAGAATATAAAAGTAGCTGATCATTTTCTCCCCGTAGAACCTCTTCCAAGATGGCAGACATGATTTTACCACTATTTATCTATTAACACTATATCTGCCAGTAAATAGAGTTTCCCGACATGGCAGATTTCATTTAAAGTAACTTATTATTACATTTTACTCTTTGCAGAATGTAGATGAAGAGAAAAATAAAAAAAAAAATAAGCTCAGACACTTCATACACATACTGGTCAGATCTCTAGGCTACGTAAATAGTGATGAATGATTCCTTTGAAGGAGTCCAGTTTTTTTCTGTAAGAACTTAGGATATAAAGTAGGAATCAGTATTTTAAAATAAATTGCTTTCATAAGAATATAATGTCAAACATGCTGTGCTATAAGAAATCATAAAGTTTTTTCTAATCATAATCAAAGCTTTCCTCCAGCAATGGAAAGTCCTGATTTCTAGAGTTTCCACTGTGCTCCACCGCTGGATTCCATGACTGAATTCATTAAATAAGGCAATTAATGTTCCCACTAATTCCTGAAAATTATGGTCTAATAACTGTGGGTTACTGAATCCTGCAAATCAATAAATTATGGTCACTTGTCTGATATGTTGCTCATTTTCCAGCAGCATGGAACTTTTGCAAAATAGCATACCTCAAAATGTGGTTTATATAGATAACTACAGTCAAGGACTTTTACTTGTAGAAAGTAAAAAAGATATGATTATGATCTATGGAGTTTATAGCTAGGCATTTTTTGAACCCATGTGAAAGAATTGATGTGGCGCATTGACATCCCAACCTCCAAACCACCCTTTCAATACCCCAACATATTAAAATGAAAAAATGATTAGATTTGGTTTCTCCGTAAAGTGTAACATATTATATACGCTGCTATTCTAAAAACATAGACAAATACATGTATCATTGATTTGTACTTTTAAAATGTATACTTGCAACTTAATTGTAAATTGTATAATTATGGTTGTTATTAAAGATGATCAAATGTTTTAACATTTGAAATTTGGCCATTTTCCCCAAGTTTTCCCACACTATCTGAACTGCATAACTAAAAAACCTCTGTATCACTCTGAATTCCCCTTATAGTCGAATGAACCTGTTTTGAACACTGTAATAGAAACACAGAGTTTTTAATGTTCAAGTGACCTCAATCTTTCTGGTTAGAGAAAAACAGATGTAAAGCGACGGTAACCAATAACTTAATTAACAACACTGCAATTTCAGACTTTGTAGGTTTCTTATGTGACACCCCTTTAATCTGCCTCTGTGGGCACTGTATCTGGTAGTTCTCACCTCAATATGGAGCAGTGCTTCCACCCGAATCTTACGGTGAGCTCTAAGAAAATCAGGAGGGTCTTCCTCTTCTGCCAGGGGTCAACTTGGGAAGCCCCTGTCCACGCTCTGAACACACTCAAAAGAGATGAGATTGAAACATTTAACAGGTTAATTTATGGAGGGGTTAAATGACGAAAAATGTAGGGGGAAGAGCAAGGAACAGCAAAACAAATAATAGATACAGGTAAAGGATATGTGCTTTGTAGTAGACCGGAATGTTAAGGCTGAAACTTGGCATTACAAATTACAACTGCTATAGCTTATCTATACAGCCCAAAATAGACGTACTGACACGTTTGCTTGAGAGAGTAAAATTGGCCATGGTCTTTAATTATAATTCATAATCATGTAAACGTAACATGTATATTCAACAACTTTTCTAGACCTTCCATAACCAACAGTTTACAGCCAATATGTCACACTATGACGGTCATCGTCAAGAAAAGGGGGCCTCAAACTGTCCCTGATTCTTGGACCCTAACTATCCCTGTCCCGGGGGTACTCTTAAAGGTAAAGAGTAGGGTTGAGTGACTTTTACGTTTTTAGGGTCGAGTCGGGTTTCGCGAAACTCGACTATCTCAAAAGTCAAGTCGAGTGAAATCGGCCGATTATGGCGAAAAGTCGGGGATCGACCGAAACACGAAACCCAATGCAAAGTCAATGGGATTTTTTTTTTTTTGTCTCTCTCTCTCTCTCTCTCTCCTCCATCCCTGAACAGAAAAGCTGGTGTTACACATTGCAAATTGCTACAGCACACAAGCGACAAGATGGCGATAGGCGTCCACGCCCCTAAGACCTATGTCATCACTCTGCCTACGCTCCTTCATTGGCTGAAAAGATGGCGCCAAGCGCGTCATACGAAACGCGACTTTGCCGCTAAAGTCGCGTACCGCATTGCCGACCCCACACAGGGATCGGGTCGGGTTTCATGAAACCCGACTTTGCCAAAAGTCGGCGACTTTTGAAAATGAACGATCCGTTTTGCTCAACCCTAGTAAAGAGACGTGAGTATCTGACCTTAATGTGCTCCTGTTATTCCCTGATCTGTCTCCTCACCCATCCCATGAGGCCTGGGACAGAAATATAAGGCAAAGAAGACACAAAGACAAACAGGGATAACAGAAAGCAACAAACACACAAACACTCACCAAAGGAAAAAAGGTATAATGAGAAGGATAGGAATGTACCAACCAAATGGGAATAGGGACCAGGAGATAAACACACACGTACTACAGCAAACGAAAGACCACTACTACAACAACTCCACTCTAGCTTTAGCACTCAGCACAGGAAGGTGAATCTCCAGTAGCAACAACAAAATCTTTTTCAGCACAGCGTCTCAAGAGCTAGAAAGCAAAGCCTTCACTGGCAAGGAAGATAAAGTCTGATCAGGTTTTATAGAGAGAGGTAATGACCAGATAAGAAGCGGTTGAAAATGGAGCTGCAAGTTTCTGATCAGCATAGAAAGGGTCACTAATAGTGTTGAGCGATACCTTCTGATATCGGGAAATAACGGATCGGATTGGATCGGACCGATACCCAAAAAATATCAGATATCGCCGATTCCGATACCGGAAACCAATGCAAGTCAATGGGACACAAATATCGGAATGAAAATAAACCCTTTCTTTCCTTGTAGGTTAATTCTACATGAAGGAAAACAACTAAGAATAATGTAGGATGTACAGTATTGGGGAGGTCGAGGAGACATTAAAGGCATAGAGGTTTAGCCCAATCAAATGGAATAACAGGAATTATATATTTTTTTAAGACGTTCGGAGTTACAAAGATTTTGACTATGTTAAGCTTTTTTATATTTTGTCAGATATTTATGTTTCACTACTTCCATGCTCTTCACCTTCTTTTTTACTTCTCCCACACATTCTCCTTCATCATCCTCAGCAGCAGCATCTTTTTCATCAACTTCTTCTTCACCTTATTCATCTTCTTCTTCTTCACCTTCTTCCTATTATTCTTTTTTTTTACATTTTTCATATTCTTCTTATTCAACTATTATTCTTAGTCATATTCTACTTCTTCATCTTCTTCATATTCTTCTTCTTCATCATATTCTTATTTGTGACAGGCATTCCTGTAGTTGTTATCTATAAAACTTTGAAGATTACACCTTCCGTTCTGCCTGTCACAAAAGATTTACAACAAAATTTGTCCGCGTTCAGTTTGGACTGCAGCAGCAGGTATTTTCCAGGGGCACCACGAGGAGGAACGGACTCACCCCCACGCACTGCTTAGTCTTCTTCTGCTTATAATTTAGATAATATCTTTTGCTCTGTTTTTTAGCCTTATGCTTAAAGTTCTTTTGCTTTTTGTTCTGCAGCTTCTTGTTCTTCTGCTTCTTGGTCTTCTGTCTCTTGTTCTTCTGTTTCTTGGTGGTTATCTTCTTCTTATTTGTCCTCTTGGTCATCTTCTTCAGGATCATCTTCTTGGTCTTCTTTGGGGTGGTCTTCAGGGTCATCGTTTTCAGGGTCATCGTCTTCTTCGGGGTGGTCTTCAGGGTAGTCGTCTTCAGGGTCGTCATCTTCAGGGTCGTCGTCATCGGGGTTGTCGTCTTCTTCGGTGTGGTCTTCAGGGTCATCATCTTCAGGGTCGTCGTCTTCTTCGGGGGGTTTTCAGGGTTGTCTTTAGGGTCATCGTCAGGGAGATCCAGAGTGATTTCCAAAACCCATTTCAAAAAGCTTGAACTTGGAAATGTAGCAGAAGGTACAAGAAGGCTGAGGAACTGCCAAGAACCAGTTGACGGTACAGGAACCCGGATGGGTAGCAGAAGGTATAAGAGCCAATGGAACTACTGAGGACCAGCTGATGGTACTGGAACCCGGTTACTAAGCAGGAGGAACCTGTGCCAGAAAGCACTACCAAGGACCAGCAGACATTGGTGGAACTTGGATACCGAGAAGGAGGCACCTAATCCAAAGGCACTGCCTAGAACCAGCTGAAGTTACTGGAACTCAGGGGGACATATTCAAGATTGACTTCCAAAGAGCCAGCTAATGGTACTGGAACTCAGATAGGCAGCAGAAGGTACACATGAAAAAAAAAGTTGCAAGGCTGCAAGCCGGCCGGTGTTACAGTCCTACAGGGGTGTTTGTCCTGTTGGCACTACGGAACCAACCTTCATTGAAAGATCCCGCAGCCCAAAAAGGAAGCACCTAAACTGCAGGCACCATAGAGTCGGCTAACCTGACTGCCACACGACAGGACAACGTATTGGAGACAAAGTGATGTTGACACTACCCAGAAACAGCTGGCGTGTTGTAACCAGGCTGGGCAGGAGGGAGTACCCATGCCAAAGACACTGCTGAGAACCAGCTGACGGTACTGGAACCCGGATGGGTAGCAGAAGGTACAAGAGCCAATGGAACTACCGAGGACCAGCTGATGGTACTGGAACCTGGTTACTAAGCAGGAATTACCAGTGCCAGAAAGCACAACCAAGGACCAGCAGACGTTGGTGGAACTCGGATACCGAGAAGGAGGCACTTAATCCAAAGGCACTGCCTGGAACCGAGCTGATTTTACTGTAACCCAAGGGGACATATTCAAAATTGACTTCCAAAGAACCAGCTAATGGTACTGGAACTCAGATAGGCAGCAGAAGGTACCCATGAAAAAAAAAGTTGCAAGGCCGTGAGCCGGCCGGAGTTGGCGTGCTGGAACCAGGCTGGGCAGGAGGGAGTACCCGTGCCAAAGACCCTGCCGAAAACCAGCTGACGGTACTGGAGGGACATATTCAAAACTGACTTCCAAAGAACCAGCTAATGGTACTGGAACTCACATAGGCAGCAGCAGAAGGTACACATGAAAAAAAAAGTTGCAAGGCCGCGAGCCAACCGGAGATACCGAAACCCACAGTCCTACAGGGGGTGCTTGTCCTATTGGCACTACGGAACCAGCCTTCATTGCCAGATCCCACAGCCCACATAGAAAGCGCCTAAACTGCAGGCACCATAGAGTCGGCTAACCCAACCACAACACGACTGGACAACGTATTGGAGGCAAAGTGACGTTGACCCTACCCAGAAACAGCTGGCTTGCTTGAACCAGGCTGGGCAGGAGGGAGTACCCGTGCCAAGGAAACTGCCGAGAAACAGCTGGCGGTGCTGGAGCCCAGGGTAAATATTAGAAACAGAGTGGAGGCAGAGGCCTAATCGGAGCAAATTTAAAATCAGTAATAGTGTGAATGTGGACAGAGCAGGAGAAATTGCCGGACACATAGAAGGGGATCAGCTGACGTTCAGGTGGTAGAAACATGAACACAACAGGAGACCTGGATACTGTTGCCAACCAATTATTTAATCTGGAAGAGGACTGGCAAATTCCTGTGAGATCCAGGCCTTTTTCATTTTCAGAAAAGTAAGCCAGTCAACGTTATCGGCGGATAGTTGCATGTGACGGTCTGTTAGTACACCACCTGCGGCACTAAAGACGTGTTCCGATAATACACTAGCAGCAGGGCAAGCCAGCACCTCCAATGCATACTGGCTAAGCTCTGGCCATGTATCCAGCTTAGAGACCCAAAACTTGAAGGGGGAAGAGCCGTCTGGGTGTACACTGAGAGAGCAAGACATGTAGTCTGTCACCATCTGACGGAAACGTTGCCTCCTGCTGACTGGAGCAGTCTGTGATGGTGTAGACATTTGTGGCGGGGACACAAAATTTTGCCACATTTGGGCCATACTGGTCGTGCCTTGTGCTGAGGCACTGCTTCTGCTCCCTCTTTGTGCAGAGCTTTCTCTACTGCCTCAACACACTGAGCTGCTTTGTAAAGCAATAGCTGCACTACTCTTGGGTGGAATGGAGAACATGATGGAATGCACCAGTGCATCTTGGTACTCCCGCATTTTACGCTCCCGCTTCAACGGTGTTATGAGGCTTTGTAAGTTGTCCCGGTAGCAAGGATCTAGGAGGGTGGACACCCAATAATCAGCCATGTTGAGAATGTGGGCGATGCGGTAGTCATTTCTCAGGCACTGCAGCATGAAATCAACCATGTGCTGCAGACTGCCAACTAGCCAAGAAATGCTGTCCCCTGCTTGAGGCGTGATCTCTGCCTGCTCTGCATCACCCCACCCTCTCTCTACATACTGACTACTAGAGCATTGTGTACCGCCCTCCTCTGGACAGATGTCTTCCTCCTCCATTGACTCCTCCTCATCCTCCTCACAAAAGTGTCCCCTGTCTAGGCCGTTGTGAGGAACCACGTTGTGCAGACTGTCCAGAAGCAGATGGCATTTGTGACTCCTCATCCTCCGCCTCTTCCAAAACCTCCTCCCTTAGTGCTTGCAGTGTTTTTCAAGCAGGCAGATAAGGGGGATAGCCATGCTTACTAGTGCATCGTCTGCACTCGCCATCCGCGTGGAATAATCGAAGGCATGCAAAACGTGGCAGATGTCCTTCATAGAGGCCCAATCAGTGGTGGTGAAGTGTATCATTGAATTCCTGCTGGTATGTAGGTCACATATGATACGATGTTCCGGAAGGTGGAATCAGCGCTGCAGAGCTGCAATGCGCGATCTTGCCATGCTCGAATGCCGCAAGTGAGCGCACTCTATGCGGACCTTGTGAAGCAGTGCATCAAGATCCGTAAATAGTCCCTCAAAAAACTCTGTATGACCAAGTTGAGCACATGTGCCAGACAAGGGATGTGAGTGAGGTTGCCTAGGCCCAGAGCTGCCACCAGATTTCGGCCATTGTCCCACACTACCATGCCTGGCTGGAGATTCGCTGGCACAAACCACACGTCGCTCTCCTGCTTGATGGCATTCCAGAGCTCCTGAACTGTGTGGCTTCGATTCCCCAAAGAAATAAATTTCAATACGGCCTGTTGACGTTTGGCCATGGCTGTGCTCATATCGGTCGTAACTGGTAAGCGTTCATGGGTCCATGTGGAGGTAGACCGTGACGGCTCCTGGAGCGTTGATTCAGAGGAACTGGAGTATGAGGAGGAGTCAATGTGTACAGACTGGATTCCTGCAGTCCTTGGAGTTGGCAGAACACGTACAGCACAACTCTCAAGATCTGTACCCGGCTCCCCAACATTTACCCAATGGGCAGTGAGGGAAAGGTATTATCCCTGTCCATGCTTACTGGTCCGCGGATCGGTGGTCAGGTGGACCTTCCTACTGATGGCATTTAGTAGTGCATGTTTAATTTTTCCCTCCACATGCTTTTGCAGGGCAGGGATGGGATGGCTTGCCTGCTGAAATAAAAGCGGCTGGGCACGTTGTATTGTGGGACTGCCAATGCCATGAAGTTATGGAAGATGTCAGTCTTCACCAGCCTGAATGATAGCATTTCAAGGGACAGTAGTTTTGCAATGTCAGCATTCAGAGCCTGTGCTCGAGGGTGGTTTGCCGAGTATGGATGCCTTTTCTCCCATGCCTGTGCTATCGATGGCTGTTGACTGTCCTGGGAGTGTGAGGATGACAGGGAACGTGGTGCTGTGGGTGGAATGACACTGTATCTCTGTACAACAGTGCCAGAGGTTCTTCCATGGCGATCCTGTGAGGAAGCCGGACCAGCTGTGTGTGAGCTGGAGGAAGAGGCTACAACATGAGCTGAAGAGGTGGTAGGTGGCACTGTAGGTTGGCCTAGGTCTTCAGTGTGTCTTTGTAACTCCACCAAGTGCTTGGTCCACACATTGTTTCCACATATTTGTGGTATTGAGGTTGCTGACACTTTTCCCTCTTTTCACTTTCTGATTACACAGCTTGCATTTGACAAAGCAAATGTCATCTGCAACTGTGTCAAAAAAGGACCAGGCACTGCAAGTTTTGGGAGCGCCCATTTTGGGTTTTGGAAGATGCATGCTCCTAATGGGTGCCGAAGTGGAGACTGCAGGCAACCAAGTCTGCCCCCTCCCTCTCCCTCCTTTTTTGGCCATTCGGTGAATCTCATCCCCAGAGCTGCTCCCACCACCTTCCTGTACCTCACGCCATGATGGGTCAAGGACCTCATCATCTACACTACCCTCTGCCACCAACTGCTCCTCCTGGGTAGTCTCGACAGCACAGTACGCACCAGAAAGTGGCACCTGAGTCTCATCGTCAGATACTGACCATAGGCACTAGCCCACCCACCTCTTCAGATTCAGAGAGACAAAGCTGTTGCGCATCACTACACAAAGCTGTTGCGCATCACCTCTTCTTCAGATTCTAGAATGCTGCTTGGCTGGTCCCCTCTTTCCAAGCCAACAGATTCAGAGAACAGAAGTAGAGATGGCTCCTGTCCAGGGCTCTCTGACTGCCTGGGCAATTTGGCAGGTGGTGAAGAGACAGATGGGTGCTCTTCAGTGCTCAGGGCCTGAGAGGATCTGGAACTAATTGAAGTCAATGCGTTAGCTGCCATCCATCCAACAACGGCTTCAATTTGGTCCTCCCGCAGCAGTGGGCTACGTCGAGCTCCTACAAAGCTGCACATAAAGGACTGTTTCCTGGTAAAACTGGGGGATGCTGGGTCACTGGTGCCCGCAGCAGGCACAGAATCCCCACGTCCTCTCCCTGCAGAAACTCCACGCCCACAACCACGTGCCTTAATTCCTGCCTTCTTCATCTTGTTAGACTGATAAAAATAGGCAGAAAAGTACTAAGGGCTTAGTGTGCTTATTCCTGAACAGCTGCTAACATGTATAAGAAACACTAATTTTATAAAGTGTGGACTAGACTTTAATATGAGCTAATGTGGCCTATACAACTGTAAAGTGGAGTGTTTGGTAAACTTTGTTTCCTTTTTTTTCACAAAAAGACACTGGATGTGCCCAAAGATGTAAAACCGATAGTATCACAAACTTTTTATAGCTATTACAAGGCAGGAAGGTAACCTACCATGCAATAGATGAGGCTCCAAAAAATAGGCTAATGCTAATCTGGCTGGGACTGCAGGGTACAAGCCAGCAGAAAGGCTCCTCTATCTACTCCCATATAGTGTTTGCAAATATTCTAGCTGGATATGGATGGAACCACACTAATAGAAGATATCAGGAAAAATGAGCAGCACTAATGCAAAACAGGACAATATATGAGGAAGTGACGCACGCTGAGCTGACTACAACCGGAGGTATATATATATATATATATGTATCTCAGATCTCGGCTTTAATATGTGTTCTCACACATTATTTAAACTATGTGATAGATTCCCCCCCCCCCTTCTTTTAGCATTTGCTTATGGCAGTCTTTCCTTATACATATTAGTGATTGCTGTGTGCAGCAATATAAAATATATATATTGCCTGTGTCTATATTTAGGTTATCACCATCTGTGCTTTTTTGGTACTCTGACACGTCTTTTGTTTACCTTTTCAGCCTGTTCCTGGTCGTCTAGTGTGCACTCTTTCACTTTCACTTTTCCTCTCACCACGTCACTCCGCTGGCCGGTCAGGTATGTGCACTCCCCCTGTCTGCATCTGCTTCTTGTTTTTATCAGTCGTCTGTATCTGCCTGCCTCCTGGAGCTTTCAGAGCGGTGTGCGCTCCTCGCGGCTGGCGTGGCCTGGTTGCCGTGGATACGTGTCCTTTCAGCGTCGCACGGCTGGCCCCTCCCACTGACGTGTCAGTGCGGGGCGCGGCGGAGTGACGTGGGACGCCGACTCCGTCGCTTCCGGACATCGCTATGCCGCGGTAAGCGCCGCCATTACCGCTCAGCAGTCTGCAGCTCTATATAGAAAGACCCCCATGTTACCCTTCACTAGCGCCCCCCGAGGAAGCAAGGTATGCGAAACGCGCGTCGGGGCCCCTCTTTCCACGCACAATGTTGTGAATTCTGTGGCAGAGCTCCCTCTTGTGGTCACAAGTGGTACTTCGGCTGATTCTCTCTGTGAGCTTCCGTTGGTGGAGGAAAGTGGTACTGCGGCTTCTGAGTTTCCTTCCTCAGGTGATATGGTGAAGTCGTTAGGTGCTACCCTATTTAACTCCACCTAGTGCTTTGATCCTGGCTTCCAGTCAATGTTCTAGTATTGGACCTGTTTCCTCCTGGATCGTTCCTGTGGCCTGCTGCTCTGCATAGCTAAGTTCCTCTTTGCTATTTGTTTGCTGTTTTTTTTCTGTCCAGCTTGTTTATTTGTTTTTTCTGCTTGCTGGAAGCTCTGGGACGCAGAGGGTGTACCTCCGTGCCGTTAGTTCGGTACGGAGGGTCTTTTTGCCCCCTTTGCGTGGTTTTTGTAGGGTTTTGTGTTGACCGCAAAGTTACCTTTCCTATCCTCGCTCTGTTCAGAAAGTTGGGCCTCACTTTGCTAAGTCTATTTCTTCTCTACGTTTGTCTTTTCATCTTAACTCACAGTCATTATATGTGGGGGCTGCCTTTTCCTTTGGGGTATTTCTCTGAGGCAAGGTAGGCTTATTTTCTATCTTCAGGCTAGCCAGTTTCTCAGGCCGTGCCGAGTTGCATAGGCAGCGTTAGGCGCAATCCACGGCTGCCTCTAGTGTGGTTGGTTAGGATTAGGGATTGCGGTCAACAGAGTTCCCACGTCTCAGAGCTCGTTCTTGTTTTTTGGGTTATTGCCAGGTCACTGTATGTGCACTGACCTCTATGTCCATTATGGTACTGAATTACCTTTCATAACAGTACTGGAAGCCAAAAGTACTAATGATTCTCAATAGAGGGAAAAAAGAAGTTCTGAGACCATTTTTTTTTCTTTGCACTGTGTTTTGCCTTTTTTTTCCCCTAGACATTTGGGTAGTTCAGGACACAGGTGTGGACATGGATATTCAGGGTCTGTGCTCTTCATTGGATAATCTCGTTATAAATGTACAAAAGATTCAAGATTTGGTGGTTCAGAAGCCTATGTTAGAACCAAGAATTCCTATTCCTGATTTGTTTTATGGTGATAGAGCGAAGTTTGTGAATTTCAAAAATAATTGCAAACTGTTTCTGGCCTTGAGACCTCGCTCCTCTGGTGATCCAGTTCAACAAGTGAGAATTGTTATTTCTTTTTTGCGTGGCGATCCTCAGGACTGGGCATTTTCCCTTGCGCCAGGGGATCCTGCATTGAGTAATGTTGATGCGTTTTTTCTGGCGCTCGGATTGCTGTACGATGAGCCTAATTCAGTGGATCAGGCAGAGAAGAAGTTGCTGGCTCTGTGTCAGGGTCAGGATGACATAGATGTATATTGTCAGAAATTTAGAAAGTGGTCTGTACTCACTCAGTGGAATGAAGGTGCGCTCGCAGCTATTTTCAGAAGAGGTCTCTCTGAAGCCCTTAAGGATGTCATGGTGGGATTTCCTATGCCTGTTGGTCTGAATGAGTCTATGTCTTTGGCCATTCAGATCGGTCGACGCTTGCGCGAGCGTAAATCTGTGCACCATTTGGCGGTATTACCTGAGCTTAAATCTGAGCCTATGCAGTGCGATAGGACTTGGACCAGAGTTGCACGGCAAGAACATAGACGTCTGAATGGGCTGTGTTTCTACTGTGGTGATTCCACTCATGCTATCTCTGATTGTCCTAAGCGCACTAAGCGGTTCGCTAGGTCTGCCACCATTGGTATGGTACAGTCAAAATTTCTTCTGTCCGTTACCTTGATCTGCTCTTTGTCATCGTATTCTGTCATGGCATTTGTGGACTCAGGCGCTGCTCTGAATTTGATGGACTTGGAGTATGCTAGGCGTTGTGGGTTTTTCTTGGAGCCCTTGCAGTGTCCTATTCCATTGAGAGGAATTGATGCTACGCCTTTGGCCAAGAATAAGCCTCAGTACTGGACCCAGCTGACCATGTGCATGGCTCCTGCACATCAGGAGGTTATTCGCTTTCTGGTGTTGCATAATTTGCATGATGTGGTCGTGTTGGGGTTGCCATGGCTACAAGTCCATAATCCAGTATTAGATTGGAAATCCATGTCTGTGTCCAGCTGGGGTTGTCAGTGGGTACATGGTGATGTCCCATTTCTGACTATTTCATCATCCACCCCTTCTGAGGTTCCTGAGTTCTTGTCTGATTACCGGGATATATTTGATGAGCCCAAGTCCGATACCCTACCTCCGCATAGGGATTGTGATTGTGCTATCGATTTGATTCCTGGTAGTAAATTCCCAAAAGGTCGACTGTTTAAGTTATCTGTGCCTGAGCACGCCGCTATGCGGAGTTATGTGAAGGAGTCTTTGGAGAAGGGGCATATTCGCCCGTCATCGTCGCCATTAGGAGCAGGGTTCTTTTTTTGTAGCCAAGAAGGATGGTTCACTGAGACCTTGTATAGATTACCGCCTTCTAAATAAGATTACTGTTAAATTTCAGTACCCTTTGCCATTATTATCTGATTTGTTTGCTCGCATTAAGGGGGCTAGTTGGTTCACCAAGATAGATCTTCGTGGTGCGTATAATCTTGTGCGTATTAAGCGAGGCGATGAGTGGAAAACTGCATTTAATACGCCCGAGGGCCATTTTGAGTATCTTGTAATGCCATTCGGACTTGCCAATGCTCCATCAGTGTTTCAGTACTTTATGCATGACATCTTCCGAGAGTACCTGGATAAATTCCTGATTGTGTACTTAGATGACATTTTGATCTTCTCGGATGACTGGGAGTCTCATGTGAAGCAGGTCAGAATGGTGTTTCAGGTCCTGCGTGCTAATTCTTTGTTTGTGAAGGGATCAAAGTGTCTCTTTGGTGTCCAGAAGGTTTCATTTTTGGGGTTCATCTTTTCCCCTTCTACTATCGAGATGGACCCTGTTAAGGTCCAAGCCATCCATAATTGGACTCAGCCAACATCTCTGAAAAGTCTGCAAAAGTTCCTGGGCTTTGCTAATTTTTATCGTCGCTTCATCTGTAATTTTTCTAGTATTGCTAAACCATTGACCGATTTGACCAAGAAAGGTGCTGATGTGGTCAATTGGTCTTCTGCTGCTGTGGAAGCTTTTCAAGAGTTGAAGCGTCGTTTTTCTTCTGCCCCTGTGTTGTGTCAACCAGATGTTTTGCTTCCGTTCCAGGTCGAGGTTGATGCTTCTGAGATTGGAGCAGGGGCCGTTTTGTCGCAGAGAAGTTCTGATTGCTCGGTGATGAAACCATGCGCCTTCTTTTCCAGGAAGTTTTCGCCTGCTGAGCGAAATTATGATGTGGGCAATCGAGAGTTGCTGGCCATGAAGTGGGCATTCGAGGAGTGGCGTCATTGGCTTGAAGGAGCTAAGCATCGCGTGGTGGTCTTGACTAGGGTTGAGCGAAACGGGTCGAACATTTTCAAAAGTCGCCGACTTTTGGCGAAGTCGAGTTTCATGAAACCCGATCCGACCCCTGTGCGTGGTCGGCCATGCGGTACGCGACTTTCGCGCCAAAGTCGCGTTTCAATGACGCAAAAAGCGCCATTTCTCAGCCAATGAAGGTAAACGCAGAGTGTGGGCAGCGTGATGACATAGGTCCTGGTCCCCACCATCTTAGAGAAGGGCATTGCAGTGATTGGCTTGCTGTCTGCGGCGTCACAGGGGCTATAAAGGGGAGTTCCCGCCGACCGCCATGTTACTGCTGCTGATCTGAGCTTAGGGAGAGGTTGCTGCCGCTTCGTCAGAAGCAGGGATAGCGTTAGGCAAGGTCCATTAACCACAAAACCGCTTGTGCTGTAGCGATTTCCACTGCCCAACACCACCTTCGGTGTGCAGGGACAGTGGAAGCTCCTTTTTTTTTTTTTTCCTCAGCGCTGTAGCTCATTGGGCTGCCCTAGAAGGCTCCCTGATAGCTGCATTGCTGTGTGTACGCCGCTGTGCAAACCAACTGCTTTTTTCAAAGCACAAATCCTCTTGTTCCTTCCTTTCTGCACAGCTATCTTGTTTGTTTGTCCACACTTTTTATTTAATTTGTGCATCAGTCCACTCCTTATTGCTGCCTGCCATACCTGGCTGAGATTACTGCAGGGAGATAGTAATTGAAGGACAGTTCCTTTTTTTTTTTTTTTTTTTTTTGTGGGAGATTAAGATTGACATTTCTGCTAGAGTGCCATCTCTGTCTGTGTCATCTCTCACTCAGTGGGCCATAGAAAGCCTATTTATTTTTTTGCTTGATTTGGGTTCCAAAATCTACCAGAAAAAATCACAACATCAATCAGTGGGAGAAAAATATTGGCCTCAGGGCTTGTGTGCCACTCCTTACTCCTGTGTGTGCCATCTCTCACTCAGTGGGCCATAGAAAGCCTATTAATTTTTTTGCTTGATTTGGGTTCTAAATTCTACCTGAAAAAATCAATAAATCAATCAGTGGGAGATTAATATTGGCCTTTGGGCTTGTGTGCCAGTCCTAAGCGTGCCATCTCTCTCTCTCTCAGATAGTGGGCCATAGAAAGCCTATTTTTTTATTATTTTATTGGGTTTATAAATTTTCCCTGGAAAAAAAAAAAAAGTGGGAGATTAATATTGGCCTCTGGGCTTGTGTGCCAGTCCTGAGCGTGCCATCTCTCTCACAAATAGTGGGCCATAGAAAGCCTATTTATTTTTTTGGTTGATTTGGGTTCATAATTCTACCTGAAAAAATCAATCAATCAATCAGTGGGAGATTAGTATTGGCCTTTGGGCTTGTGTGCCAGTCCTAAGCGTGCCATCTCTCTCTCTCAGATAGTGGGCCATAGAAAGCCTATTTATTATTTTTTTTATTGGGTTTATAAATTTTCCCTGGAAAAAAAAAAAAGTGGGAGATTAATATTGGCCTCTGGGCTTGTGTGCCAGTCCTGAGCGTGCCATCTCTCTCACAAATAGTGGGCCATAGAAAGCCTATTTATTTTTTGGGTTGATTTAGGTTCCTAATTCTACCTGAAAAAATCAATCAATCAATCAGTGGGAGAAAAATATTGGCCTCAGGGCTTGTGTGCCACTCCTTACTCCTGTGTGTGCCATCTCTCACTCAGTGGGCCATAGAAAGCCTATTCATTTTTTTGCTTGATTTGGGTTCTAAATTCTACCTAAAAAATCATTAAATCAATCAGTGGGAGATTAATATTGGGCTTTGGGCTTGTGTGCCAGTCCTAAGCGTGCCATCTCTCTCTCTCAGATAGTGGGCCATAGAAAGCCTATTAATTATTTTTTTTTTTTATTGGGTTTATAAATTTTCCCTGGAAAAAAAAAAAATGGGAGATTAATATTGGCCTCTGGGCTTGTGTGCCAGTCCTGAGCGTGCCATCTCTATCACAAATAGTGGGCCATAGAAAGCCTATTAATTTTTTTGCTTGATTTGGGTTCCAAAATCTACCTGAAAAAAATCACAAAATCAATCAGTGGGAGATTAATATTGGCCTCTGGGCTTGTGTGCCACTCCTGACTCCTGTGTGCGTCATCTGTCACTCAGTGGGCCCTAGAAAGCCTATTTTTTGTTTTATTTGTTTTCTAAATTCTCCCTGAAACAATCATTTTATTTTCTTTGGTTTCTAAATTATTCCTGAAAAAAATCATTTTTTTTTGTATTTTTTTTTCTCTCAAGTCTCCCTGAAAAAAAAAAAAATCTGTGGGAGATTCATATTGCCCCTTCTGCTTGTGTGCCAGTCTTGACTCCTGGGTGTGCCATCTCTCTCTCTCTCCCCAATTGTGGGCCATAGAAAGCCTATTAATTTTTTTGCTTGATTTGGGTTCCAAAATCTACCAAAAAAAATCACTAAATCAATCAGTGGGAGATTAATATTGGCCTTTGGGCTTGTGTGCCACTCCTGACTCCTGTGTGCGTCATCTGTCACTCAGTGGGCCCTAGAAAGCCTATTTTTTGTTTTATTTGTTTTCTAAATTCTCCCTGAAACAATCATTTTATTTTCTTTGGTTTCTAAATTATTCCTGAAAAAAATCATTTTTTTTGTATTTTTTTTTCTCTCAAGTCTCCCTGAAAAAAAAAAAAAAAAAAAAAAATCTGTGGGAGATTCATATTGCCCCTTCTGCTTGTGTGCCAGTCTTGACTCCTGGGTGTGCCATCTCTCTCTCTCTCCCCAATTGTGGGCCATAGAAAGCCTATTAATTTTTTTGCTTGATTTGGGTTCCAAAATCTACCAAAAAAAATCACTAAATCAATCAGTGGGAGATTAATATTGGCCTCTGGGCTTGTGTGCCACTCCTGACTCCTGTGTGCGTCATCTGTCACTCAGTGGGCCCTAGAAAGCCTATTTTTTGTTTTATTTGTTTTCTAAATTCTCCCTGAAACAATCATTTTATTTTCTTTGGTTTCTAAATTATTCCTGAAAAAAATCATTTTTTTTGTATTTTTTTTTCTCTCAAGTCTCCCTGAAAAAAAAAAAAAAAAAAAAAAAAAAATCTGTGGGAGATTCATATTGCCCCTTCTGCTTGTGTGCCAGTCTTGACTCCTGGGTGTGCCATCTCTCTCTCTCTCCCCAATTGTGGGCCATAGAAAGCCTATTAATTTTTTTGCTTGATTTGGGTTCCAAAATCTACCAAAAAAAATCACTAAATCAATCAGTGGGAGATTAATATTGGCCTCTGGGCTTGTGTGCCACTCCTGACTCCTGTGTGCGTCATCTGTCACTCAGTGGGCCCTAGAAAGCCTATTTTTTGTTTTATTTGTTTTCTAAATTCTCCCTGAAACAATCATTTTATTTTCTTTGGTTTCTAAATTATTCCTGAAAAAAATCATTTTTTTTGTATTTTTTTTTCTCTCAAGTCTCCCTGAAAAAAAAAAAAAAAAAAAAAAAATCTGTGGGAGATTCATATTGCCCCTTCTGCTTGTGTGCCAGTCTTGACTCCTGGGTGTGCCATCTCTCTCTCTCTCCCCAATTGTGGGCCATAGAAAGCCTATTAATTTTTTTGCTTGATTTGGGTTCCAAAATCTACCAAAAAAAATCACTAAATCAATCAGTGGGAGATTAATATTGGCCTCTGGGCTTGTGTGCCACTCCTGACTCCTGTGTGCGTCATCTGTCACTCAGTGGGCCCTAGAAAGCCTATTTTTTGTTTTATTTGTTTTCTAAATTCTCCCTGAAACAATCATTTTATTTTCTTTGGTTTCTAAATTATTCCTGAAAAAAATCATTTTCCCTTCCCCCATGACGGCACACCTGAGAGAGGGGATCCGCCCAGCCAGGACAGGAAACCCTACTGAAAATAAAAGGGCGGTACCTCTCCCTCGCTTCAGTTGGGTTTCCTGTCCTGACAGGGACCCTCTTACTGAACACGGCGGTTCACTTACCCAGGTCCCGTCCCGGCGTGGAAGAACAGGCAGCGCCTGTGCGTCGGGTTCGGGGGTCTGGAAGCGCCGTCCGCAGGTCCTCCGGGTCTCTGCGTCCGAGCAGGCGTTGAGCAGCATGGTCAGAGGGCTGTGTTCCCTTCCATGGCTACCACGCCGCCCTCCCCTCTCTGCCGGCGTCCAGGTGCGGTGGCCGCTTCCGGGTCGCTCGTCTGACGTCACGCGCAAGGCACGCTGGGAATGGGCGTGCCCGCGTGACGTCGGGGGCGGGCGCCGGATCCAAGATGGCGGCGCCCATGATGAGAACGCCGGCCGGTGAAAGGGAACTCCGGCGGCACGGCAGAGAGTGGGAGGGAGTTAATTTGGGCACCGAAGGAGGCGGGGAGTGCAGTGGTCCCCCCATAAAAGGGGGTTAGACCACAGAAGACGCGCTCATGTCCATAAACTTCACCATGGAAGTAGGACAACAGGAGCAGCAGCAGCAGCCGCCTTCACAGCAGCAGCAGCAGCAGCAAATGGAGCTCTCACCAGATGCCTTGCCGAGCCACCAGCATACCAAGAGCAGCCGCTCAAGTGGTAGGAACAGCAGTCGCTCTGTCCGGCAGGATTCGTCGGCGTCCAGGAGGGACGCTTCATGTGCATCTGTCCAGCCTCCAAAATCGGTACCCTTGATTGTCGGTGGTGGTGAGTGATCTACGTGAATGTAACCCTTATGGTAACAGGGTCCATTTTTGTCTGTTTTGATCACTAGGGGTCCAGGAAAGCGGTTGGTAAAACAAAGAACCGAGAGTGTGCCCTTTGTAGAAACCCGCTTGCAGTTCAGTGGCAGAAGGATCTCTGTGCTGACTGCATTACGAAAACCATACAAGAAGAGACCCCTAATTTTGCCACTAGCCTAAAAGCCATAATACAGGCTGAAATAAAAGACTCCTTAAAATTGGCCCTTAGCGAACCATGAAGGAGAAGCCGTAAGGCGTCCACAGACTCAGATGCCTCTCAGAGACAGGGGAGTCATAAAACAGCCCGGTCTCCCTCTACCTCCTCGGCCTCTGTCCAGTCTTCAGATTCCTCCTCGGACAGTGATTCAGGAGGTCGTCCATGTTTCCCAACTGAGGACGTAGATAAACTGGTCAAAGCAGTTAGATCTGCAATGGGGCTTAAAGAGGAGAAGACACCTAGGTCACTAGAAGATGTCATGTTTGGTGGCCTAGAAGAGAAAAGGAAACGCACGTTTCCAGTTAATGCAAAAATAAAAGCATTAATTGACAAAGAGTGGAAAAAGCCCGAAAAAATGGGTTCCTTGCCCTCTTCATCCAAAAGGAGATATCCTTTTGAGGATAAAGACTCTGAGTCCTGGGAGAAAATCCCTAAGATTGACGGGGCAGTAGCCAAATGTTTAAAAAAATCATCCCTTCCGTTAGAGGACTCTGGTGTTCTCAAAGACCCGCTTGATAAAAAAGCAGATAGTTTCCTGAGACACATCTGGGAAGCCTCAGCGGGGGGCCTTAAGCCGGCGATTGCGGGAACATGTACGGCCCGTGCCCTAATGGTCTGGCTACATCAGGTAGAAGATCAACTGAAAAACAAAGTACCCAGAACTGACATCCTTGCAAATATTTCTTTGCTACAAGGAGCAGCAGCTTTTTTGGCAAGACTAACAGCTAGAACCGCGGGTTTGTCCAACGCGGCAAGAAGAGCCCTCTGGCTCAAAGGTTGCCCGGGGGATTTGCCATCTAAACACAAACTGTGTTCTATCCCATGTGACGGCCAACTTCTCTTCGGTAAAAAACTTGAAGACATCCTGGAACATGCAGGAGATAAGAAGAAAGGTTTTCCCAACATCCCTAAAGATCCTAAAAAACCTTTTTTTCGTAGGAGAAGATATAATAGAGGTCGCCCCCCAGGGGAGAGGAAAAATTGGGACTTAAGAGATAAAAGAGGATCGGGCTATATGTTTAAAGGGCCCTCCACATCGGCAAAAAAATCCCCCCCAATGACATTACGCCAGAAGTGGGAGGAAGACTCTCCCTCTTCTTTCCGGCCTGGGTAAATATCTCCCCCAGTATCTGGGTCACGAACATCATCAGAGACGGCCTAAAAATAAAATTCGTCTGTCCTCCCAGACGAAACTTCATAATAACTCCCCGACGGAAGTCTCAGCAGGAACAATCTGCCCTAGAAACCGAGATCTTGGGACTTGTCCACAAAAAGGTTCTTCAGGAGGTCCCGGTTCAGGAAGAAGGAGAGGGGTTTTACTCCCCCCTCTTCTTGATCCAAAAACCGGATGGTTCTTGGAGAACTATTATAAATCTAAGAAAGCTCAACCAATCCATAGAGAACTACACTTTCAAGATGGAGTCTATAAACACGACCATAAAACTTCTCTTCCAGCACTGCTTCATGGCAGTAATAGACTTAAAGGATGCTTACTACCATATACCAATACATCAGGAATATCGGAAATACTTGAGGGTAGCTCTCTATATTCAAAATCAGGTAAAGCATTTTCAATATACAGCTCTTTCATTCGGCCTGTCTACAGCCCCCAGAGTTTTCACCAAAGTGATGGTGGAAGTGATGTCATACCTCCGGTCCCGGGATGTAGTAATTGTCCCATATCTGGACGATTTCCTGGTAATAGGGAGGTCAGAGTCCCACTGCACTCATCAAATATCAGTGGTAACATCAACTCTAATGGAGCTGGGTTGGATAATAAACATCCCCAAATCCAGACTACTGCCAGTAAAAATACAGTCCTTCCTGGGGTTAATACTGGACTCCGAGCGTCAGCTCTGCCTCCTTCCACAAAACAAAGTGGACAAGATAATAAACCTGACCAGTACAGCAATACGTCAACCCGCGATGACTCTCAGAAAGGCGATTTCCCTTCTAGGCTCATTAACATCGTGTATACCGGCAGTAGAATGGGCACAATTCCACCTAAGACAACTACAGTGGGAAGTTCTCTCAGCTCAAAGACTGTTAAGAGGGCATTTAGAAGGAAATCTATGTCTCTCCCTGAGCGTAAGGGATTCCCTAGCTTGGTGGACTGTAGAACACCACCTGACAAAGGGGGTCCGGTGGAAAAATCCGGTCATAGACATCATCACGACCGACGCAAGCGGTACAGGTTGGGGAGCTCATCTGAGATCTCACTCTGTACAAGGTACCTGGTCCATAAGAGAAAAAAACTATGGATCAAACGAAAAAGAGCTATGGGCAGTGGAGAAAGCCCTAAGACATTTTCTCCCTTTACTCCAGGGTCGCCATACTCGAATCCTAACAGACAATCGAGCAGTGGTGGCATATGTCAATCATCAGGGAGGAACGAGGTCCAAAGGCCTCATGAATGCGTCAAAACTCCTCTTCCAACTGGCGGAACAACACCTGTTATCTCTGTCGGCACTACACATCAGGGGCATAGAAAACACTCAAGCAGACTTCCTGAGTCGCAGAGGCTTAAGACAGGGGGAATGGTCCTTAAACCCCCAGATATTTCAGCAAATAGTCCAAGCCTGGGGCTCACCAGAAATAGACTTGTTTGCCAATTCTCACAACAAGTCAGAAAATTCTGCTCCTTGAATCCAAGAGAACATCCCTTCGCAGTAGATGCCCTACTAATACCTTGGAAGTTTTCTCTGGCCTACGCATTCCCCCCGATAGTGATGATCCCAGCTGTGATCCGGAAGATCAGAGAGGATCAGGAGAGGATTATCCTCATAGCTCCATTTTGGCCAAGGAGACCATGGTTCTCCCTTCTAAGACAGATGTCGTTAACAGATCCATGGATTTTGCCAGAAATTCCGGACCTACTAACCCAGGGCCCAGTAACCCACTCTCAGGTGAAGGGCTTCCATCTGGCAGCCTGGAATTTGAGAGGGCGTTACTAAGTCGCCATGGATTCTCACCAGGTTTAATCTCCACCCTGTTGAAAAGCAGAAAACCCATAACTTCTAGAATCTATGGTAGGACATGGAAAAAATTTCTTGACTTCCTGGGTGAACCATTGGGGGAGGTGGCTCCAGTGGGTCCTATCCTAGAATTTCTGCAAGCAGGATTACATCTTGGGTTAGCAACCAGCACCCTTAAAGTTCAGGTTTCAGCCTTGGGGGCCCTGTATAACTGTAATCTTGCCTCAAATAGATGGGTTTCACGATTCATAAAATCTTGCAGTAGATCTCGGCCGGTCGTTATCCCAAAAATCCCTCCTTGGGATCTAAATTTGGTCTTAGAAGCTCTAACTAAACACCCGTTCGAGCCCTTACAGGACTTATCACCTAAATTACTTACCCTTAAAACAGTTCTTCTAGTAGCCCTAACATCGGCACGTAGGGTAAGTGATTTGCAAGCCCTGTCAATATCCCCTCATTATACTCAGGTTTTTGATGACAGGATCGTTCTAAGACCGGACCCGGCTTATCTCCCCAAGGTGGTTCAAAAGTTCCATAGGAATCAAGAGATTACCTTACCATCTTTCTATAGTAATCCCAAAAATCCAGGGGAACAAAAGTTCCACATGCTAGATGTGAGAAGATCTATGTTACAGTACATATCTATGACTAGTCAGTGGAGGAAAGACCAAACCCTATTCATAGCCTTTCAGGGTAGCAAAAGAGGGTGTGGGGTAGCTAAAAGTACTATTGCTAGATGGATTAGGGAGGCCATTAGTTTATCCTACTCTGCGGGTGGCACTCCGGTTCCTGAAGGCATCAAGGCTCACTCTACCAGAGCCATGGCTACCTCCTGGGCGGAAAAGGCTGAGGTATCAATTGATCAAATTTGCAAGGCCGCTACCTGGTCCTCACCCTCAACTTTTTTCAAGCACTACCGGCTAGACCTTTCCTCCTCTGCTGACCTAACCTTTGGTAGAAGGGTACTCCAAGCGGTGGTCCCTCCCTAAGGTTTCATTCTACAAAAGTCTCTCAGGTGTGCCGTCATGGGGGAAGGGAAAACACCAGGGTTACTTACTGGTAACAGGTTTTTCCGGAACCCATGACGGCACCTGTATATTCCCCCCCTTTATCACCCTTTCGGTGTGCACTATTGTTTTGGGTGCTTTTTTAGTTAATATGATGTGGTGTTGGATTGCCATGTGTACTAACCAGGGGGGCCTCTCATGCTCTGAAAACCAACTGAAGCGAGGGAGAGGTACCGCCCTTTTATTTTCAGTAGGGTTTCCTGTCCTGGCTGGGCGGATCCCCTCTCTCAGGTGTGCCGTCATGGGTTCCGGAAAAACCTGTTACCAGTAAGTAACCCTGGTGTTTTTTTTGTATTTTTTTTTCTCTCAAGTCTCCCTGAAAAAAAAAAAAAAAAAAAAATCTGTGGGAGATTCATATTGCCCCTTCTGCTTGTGTGCCAGTCTTGACTCCTGGGTGTGCCATCTCTCTCTCTCTCCCCAATTGTGGGCCATAGAAAGCCTATTAATTTTTTTGCTTGATTTGGGTTCCAAAATCTACCAAAAAAAATAACTAAATCAATCGGTGGGAGATTAATATTGGCCTCTGGGCTTGTGTGCCACTCCTGACTCCTGTGTGCGTCCTCTCTCACTCAGTGGGCCCTACAAAGCCTTTTTTTTTTTTTTTTCCTAAATTCTCCCTGAAACAATCATTTCATTTTATTTGTTTTATAAATTCTTCTGTAAAAAATAATTTTTTTTTAATTTTTTTTTTTTCTGAAGTCTCCCTTTTAAAAAAAACAAACACAAATCAGTGGGAGATAAATATTTACATTTGCGCTTCAGTGACAGTCCTGCGTGTGTGCCATCTCATTTGTTGCCAACAACAACAGAGTGTGTAACATTGTGGCTGATTTTCGTTGTGGTCTCACCCACCTGTAAAGGGGTAGCTAAATCATACTGAAGTTATAGCTCACCGTGTAAGTTGTGTGACAACAACAAATACCGTTCGTTTGGTAACGTTTTTAAAACAATGAGGAAGTCTGGTGGAAGAGGTCGTGGCCGGGGGCGTTCATTGTCAGCTGGTAATGAGGGTAGTGGTAGTGGTGGAGCATCAGCTGGTCGTGGGAAAAAAAATATTGCACCTAAGTCTGGAGCTGTGGAGCCAGGTTCGTCGTCTGGCTACACAAGGCCTCGAACGCTCCCTTTTCTGGGAGTAGGAAAACCGCTTTTAAAGCCGGAGCAGCAAGAGCAAGTTTTGGCTTATCTTGCTGACTCAGCCTCTAGCTCTTTTGCCTCCTCTCGTGAAACTGGTAAATGTCAAAGCAGCGCGTCGTTAGTGGATGTTCACGGTCAGGGACAAGTCGCTTCCTTGTCCTCTTCAGCAAAAACAACAACAGAGAAGAATGCAGCAGGCGACACAACGGGTTACTCCATGGAGCTCTTTACACATACCGTCCCTGGCTTAGAAAGTGAAGCAGTTAACAGTCCATGCCCATTACAAGTTGAATCTGACATGGAGTGCACTGATGCACAGCCACAGCCAGACTACTATCCTGGTCCTTTGACTCAGACCACAACATTGCCATCGCAGGGTGCTGATCAAGAATCAGACCCTGATGAGACTATGTTGCCCCATCACGAACGCTATACCACCGACTGACACGGTGACACAGACGAAGTTGCACACGAGCTACAAGAAGAGGTAATAGATGACCCAGTTCTTGACCCCAATTGGCAGCCATTGGGGGAACAGGGTGCAGGCGGCAGCAGTTCTGAAGCGGAGGAGGAGGGGCCGCAGCAGGCATCAACATCGCAACAGGTTCCATCTGCCGGGCCCGTATCTTGCCCAAAACGCGTGGCAAAGCTAAAACCTGTTGGAGGACAGCGTGGCCATCCGGTTAAAGCTCAGTCTGCAATGCCTGAAAAGGTATCCGATGCTAGAAAGAGTGCAGTCTGGCATTTTTTTAAACAACATCCAATTGATCAGCGCAAAGTCATCTGTCAAAAATGTTCAACTACCTTAAGCAGAGGACAGAATCTGAAAAGTCTCAATACAAGTTGCATGCATAGACATTTAACCACCATGCATTTGCAAGCCTGGACTAACTACCAAACGTCCGTTAAGGTTGTAGCACCCTCGGCCAATGAAGCTAGTCAGCAACGCAACATCCCTTCCGGCAGTGTAGGGCCACCATTTTCCGCACCACCTGCAGTATCTGTGCAGGTTTCTTTGCCAGGCCAAAGCCGTCAGGGTCAGGGAATCACCAGTTTCGTAGTAGGAAACACTGCATCTAGGGCACCGGTGGCAACAATACCATCTCCCACCGTCTCTCAGTCTGCCATGTCCACCGGCACCCCCGCTAGTTCCACGATCTCCAGCTCTCCAGTCCAGCTCACCCTACATGAGACTATGGTTAGAAAAAGGAAGTACTTAGCCTCGCATCCGCATGCACAGGGTTTGAACGCACACATAGCTAGACTAATCTCGTTAGAGATGATGCCCTACCGGTTAGTTGAAAGCGAAGCTTTCAAAGCCCTGATGGACTACGCTGTACCACGCTACGAGCTACCCAGTCGACACTTTTTTTCCAGAAAAGCCATCCCAGCCCTCCACCAGCATGTTAAAGAGCGCATCGTCCATGCACTCAGGCAATCTGTGAGCACAAAGGTGCACCTGACAACAGATGCATGGACCAGTAGGCATGGCCAGGGACGTTACGTGTCCATCACGGCACACTGGGTAAATGTGGTGGATGCAGGGTCCACAGGGGACAGCAAGTTTGGGACAGTTCTGCCTAGCCCACGGTCTAGGAAACAATTGGCTGTAGCCGTTCGCACCCCCTCCTCCTCCTCTTCGTCCTCCTGCAGAAGCGAGAGCTCGTCCACAGACCGCAGTCGCACAACCACTCCATCCGCAGCTGCCACTGTTGCACACCAGGTCTCCCATTATGGGGCAGCTACTGGCAAACGTCAGCAGGCTGTATTGGCTATGAAGTGTTTGGGCGACAACAGACACACCGCGGAAGTTCTGTCCGAGTTCTTGCAGAAAGAAACGCAGTCGTGGCTGGGCACTGTAGATCTTGAGGCAGGCAAGGTAGTGAGTGATAACGGAAGGAATTTCATGGCTGCCATCTCCCTTTCCCAACTGAAACACATTCCTTGCCTGGCTCACACCTTAAACCTGGTGGTGCAGTGCTTCCTGAAAAGTTATCCGGGGTTATCCGACCTGCTCCTCAAAGTGCGTGGACTTTGCTCACATATCCGCCGTTCGCCCGTACACTCCAGCCGTATGCAGACCTATCAGCGTTCTTTGAACCTTCCCCAGCATCGCCTAATCATAGACGTTGCAACAAGGTGGAACTCAACACTGCACATGCTTCAGAGACTGTGTGAACAGAGGCGGGCTGTTATGTTTTTGTGGGAGGATACACATACACGGGCAGGCAGTAGGATGGCAGACATGGAGTTGTCAGGTGTGCAGTGGTCGAAGATTCAAGACATGTGTCAAGTCCTTCAGTGTTTTGAGGAATGCACACGGCTGGTTAGTGCAGACAACGCCATAATAAGCATGAGCATCCCCCTAATGCGTCTGCTGATGCAAAGTTTGACGCACATAAAGGATCAGGCGTCTGCAGCTGAGGAAGAGGAAAGCCTTGATGACAGTCAGCCATTGTCTGGCCAGGGCAGTGTACAGGACGAGGTAGCGGGCGAAGAGGAGGAGGAGGACGAGGAGGATGATGGGGATGATTATATTTTTAATGAGGAAGCTTTTCCGGGGCCACTGGAAATTCGTATCGCGGCAAGGCCGGGTTCTGGTTTTTTGAGGGACACAAGTGACGTGGATTTGCCTGAAACTGCCCCTCAACCAAGCACAACCGCAGATTTGAGAACTGGAACTTTGGCCCACATGGCGGATTATGCCTTACGTATCCTCAAAAGGGACACACGCATAACTAAAATGATGAATGATGACGATTACTGGTTGGCCTGCCTCCTTGATCCTCGCTATAAAGGCAAATTGCAAAATATAATGCCACATGAGAACTTGGAACTAATATTAGCAACCAAACAATCAACTCTTGTTGACCGTTTGCTTCTGGTATTCCCTGCACACAGCGCCCGTGATCGTTCTCACACGAGCTGCAGGGGCCAGCAGACCAGAGGAGTTAGAGGGGCAGAAATCAGAAGTGGCGTTGGCCAGAAGGGTTTTCTGACCAGGTTGTGGAGTGATTTTGCTATGACCGCAGACAGGACAGGTACTGCAGCATCAATTCAAAGTGACAGGAGACAACATTTGTCCAGTATGGTTACAAACTATTTTTCATCCCTTATCGATGTTCTCCCTCAACCGTCATTCCCATTTGATTACTGGGCATCAAAATTAGACACCTGGCCAGAATTGGCAGAATATGCATTGCAGGAGCTTGCTTGCCCGGCAGCTAGTGTCCTATCAGAAAGAGTATTCAGTGCTGCAGGTTCAATACTAACAGAAAAAAGGACTCGTCTGGATACCCAAAATGTAGATGATCTAACCTTCATTAAAATGAACCACAACTGGATTTCGAAATCTTTTGCCCCACCTTGCCCGGCTGACACCTAGCTTTCCTATGAAAAGGTCTTGCCTGTGGACTATTCTGAATGCCTTTTCCAATCTCGTAATTTTCAGCACCTGATTGTCCAGCATACGACATGTTTACACCTCACTAAATGGCCAAACTCCCCACACGGGGCCGTGGTATCGACACTTGGCGACAGCACCCGTGAGAGTGCAGTTTGTCTGAAGAGGTGGGTGAGCCCGCTTTTGGTCGACGGCACTGCCACTGGGCCCCTCCTAGTACAATAAAGTGTCTCTGGCGGTGGTGGTGCGCACCCAACGTCAGACACACCGTTGTAATATGAGGGGCCCTGGGCCTGTACCGCCGGCCACAAGACAGTTTCCCCCCACCCCAGCTCAAACCGTGCTCTACCACTTGCAAAATTATCTCACAGCTCCACCAATGTTTAGTCTATGCGCTGACATCCTTCAATGCCTGCCACTGACAATACCATTGTATTGACATTTTTGTTATGTTAGGCCTTCGATGCCTGTCTGTGGTCACTCCTTCCACTAGGCCTCCACTGACCACACCACTGCTGCCCGTGTACCCCTGGAACCAATTTAAAATTGCCTACAGCCATGTGTTATTATTTTAGCCCTTCGATGCCTGTCTGCGGTCACTCCTTCCACTAGGCCTCTACTGACCACACCACTGCTGCCAGTGTACCCCTGGAACCAATTTAAAATTGCCTACAGCCAGCCCAATTTTTTTATTTTAGGCCTTCGATGCCTGTCTGCGGTCCATTCTTTCAACTACTACTACACTGACCACACCACTGCTGCCCGTGTACCCCTGGAACCAATTTAAAATTGCCTACAGCCATGTGTTATTATTTTAGGCCTTCGATGCCTGTCTGCGGTCACTCCTTCCACTAGGCCTCCACTGACCACACCACTGCTGCCCATGTACCCCTGGAACCAATTTAAAATTGCCTACAGCCATGTGTTATTATTTTAGGCCTTCGATGCCTGTCTGCGGTCACTCCTTCCACTAGGCCTCCACTGACCACACCACTGCTGCCCGTGTACCCCTGGAACCAATTTAAAATTGCCTACAGCCATGTGTTATTATTTTAGGCCTTCGATGCCTGTCTGCGGTCCATTCTTTCAACTACTACTACACTGACCAGGGCACTGCTGCCCGTGTACCCCTGGAACCAATTTAAAATTGCCTACAGCCATGTGTTATTATTTTAGGCCTTCGATGCCTGTCTGCGGTCACTCCTTCCACTAGGCCTCCACTGACCACACCACTGCTGCCCGTGTACCACTGGAACCAATTTAAAATTGCCTACAGCCAGCCCAATTTTTTTATTTTAGGCCTTCGATGCCTGTCTGCGGTCCATTCTTTCAACTACTACTACACTGACCAGGTCACTGCTGCCCGTGTACCCCTGGAACCAATTTAAAATTGCCTACAGCCATGTGTTATTATTTTAGGCCTTCGATGCCTGTCTGCGGTCACTCCTTCCACTAGGCCTCCACTGACCACACCACTGCTGCCCGTGTACCCCTGGAACCAATTTAAAATTGCCTACAGCCATGTGTTATTATTTTAGGCCTTCGATGCCTGTCTGCGGTCACTCCTTCCACTAGGCCTCCACTGACCACACCACTGCTGCCCGTGTACCCCTGGAACCAATTTAAAATTGCCTACAGCCATGTGTTATTATTTTAGGCCTTCGATGCCTGTCTGCGGTCCATTCTTTCAACTACTACTACACTGACCAGGGCACTGCTGCCCGTGTACCCCTGGAACCAATTTAAAATTGCCTACAGCCATGTGTTATTATTTTACGCCTTCGATGCCTGTCTGCGGTCACTCCTTCCACTAGGCCTCCACTGACCACACCACTGCTGCCCGTGTACCCCTGGAACCAATTTAAAATTGCCTACAGCCAGCCCAATTTTTTTATTTTAGGCCTTCGATGCCTGTCTGCGGTCCATTCTTTCAACTACTACTACACTGACCAGGTCACTGCTGCCCGTGTACCCCTGGAACCAATTTAAAATTGCCTACAGCCATGTGTTATTATTTTAGGCCTTCGATGCCTGTCTGCGGTCACTCCTTCCACTAGGCCTCCACTGACCACACCACTGCTGCCCGTGTACCCCTGGAACCAATTTAAAATTGCCTACAGCCATGTGTTATTATTTTAGGCCTTCGATGCCTGTCTGCGGTCACTCCTTCCACTAGGCCTCCACTGACCACACCACTGCTGCCCGTGTACCCCTGGAACCAATTTAAAATTGCCTACAGCCATGTGTTATTATTTTAGGCCTTCGATGCCTGTCTGCGGTCACTCCTTCCACTAGGCCTCCACTGACCACACCACTGCTGCCCGTGTACCCCTGGAACCAATTTAAAATTGCCTACAGCCATGTGTTATTACTTTAGGCCTTCGATGCCTGTCTGCGGTCCATTCTTTCAACTACTACTACACTGACCAGGGCACTGCTGCCCGTGTACCCCTGGAACCAATTTAAAATTGCCTACAGCCATGTGTTATTATTTTAGGCCTTCGATGCCTGTCTGCGGTCACTCCTTCCACTAGGCCTCCACTGACCACACCACTGCTGCCCGTGTACCCCTGGAACCAATTTAAAATTGCCTACAGCCATGTGTTATTATTTTAGGCCTTCGATGCCTGTCTGCGGTCACTCCTTCCACTAGGCCTCCACTGACCACACCACTGCTGCCCGTGTACCCCTGGAACCAATTTAAAATTGCCTACAGCCATGTGTTATTATTTTAGGCCTTCGATGCCTGTCTGCGGTCCATTCTTTCAACTACTACTACACTGACCAGGGCACTGCTGCCCGTGTACCCCTGGAACCAATTTAAAATTGCCTACAGCCATGTGTTATTATTTTAGGCCTTCGATGCCTGTCTGCGGTCACTCCTTCCACTAGGCCTCCACTGACCACACCACTGCTGCCCGTGTACCCCTGGAACCAATTTAAAATTGCCTACAGCCAGCCCAATTTTTTTATTTTAGGCCTTCGATGCCTGTCTGCGGTCCATTCTTTCAACTACTACTACACTGACCAGGTCACTGCTGCCCGTGTACCCCTGGAACCAATTTAAAATTGCCTACAGCCATGTGTTATTATTTTAGGCCTTCGATGCCTGTCTGCGGTCACTCCTTCCACTAGGCCTCCACTGACCACACCACTGCTGCCCGTGTACCCCTGGAACCAATTTAAAATTGCCTACAGCCATGTGTTATTATTTTAGGCCTTCGATGCCTGTCTGCGGTCACTCCTTCCACTAGGCCTCCACTGACCACACCACTGCTGCCCGTGTACCCCTGGAACCAATTTAAAATTGCCTACAGCCAGCCCAATTTTTTTATTTTAGGCCTTCGATGCCTGTCTGCGGTCCATTCTTTCAACTACTACTACACTGACCAGGGCACTGCTGCCCGTGTACCCCTGGAACCAACATCAGAAAATATAAAAATAAGTATTTTCCTTACAAAAAAGAAAATACTGGAGAGATATCAAATGCAGACATTTTAACATTAAAAACAAACACACAACTAAAATCTGGTACAGTACTAAAAATGGCCACCAGCTACAATTACTTTCTCCTGCAAGTAGTTAACTGAAAGGTTTTTTAAATTGAAAACACAGATATGGCATCCACCGAGTGTTGTCCTGTCGCGTCTTCTTTATATTATTGCCGAGAAGATGCAAAACAATGAAAATAATAAAATCATTAATTACCAAAATAATAGAGAAAGTCAACACCACATTGCAAATAAACATTCATTCCAAATAAAGAAGCAGGGCGCGTCCGAGGGTGAGTATATACCTAATAAGAATATAATCACCCTCGGACGCGCAATGCTTATTTCCAACAGCCTTCCTTCCTAAGAATCAGCCCTTCTGTGGTGTAGAGAGATGTTGTGTTACACTCCAAGGTGTTCCCCAGGTTGCCTTTCCTGAGCTTCGATCTTTCGGCTCTCGTTTAGTAGTTGTTGGAAACTACGCTGCATTAGGCCTTCAAATTGGGTATGGGGTGTAGAGAGATGGTGTGTTCCACTCCAAGGTGTTCCCCAGGTTGCCTTTCCTGAGCTTCGATCTTCCGGCTCTCGTTTAGTAGTTGTTGGAAACTACGCTGCATTAGGCCTTCAAATTGGGTATGGGGTGTAGAGAGAGGGTGTGTTACACTCCAAGGTGTTCCCCAGGTTGCCTTTCCTGAGCTTCGATATTCCGGCTCTCGTTTAGTAGTTGTTGGAAACTACACTGCATTAGGCCTACAAATTTGGTATGGGGGAAACATTGGCGCATCTGCGGTCCCTCCTTCCTCTAGGCCTCCACTGACCTGTCTACTGCTGCCCGTGTTCCCCTGGAACCAATTTTAAATTGCCTACAGGCAGCCCAATTTATTATGTTAGGGCTTCGAAGCCTGTCTGCGGTCCCTCCTTCCACTAGGCCTCCACTAACCTGTCTACTGCTGCCCGTGTACCCCTTGAACCAACATCATAAAATAAAAAAAAAAGTATTTTGCTTATAAAAAAGAAAATACTGGTGAGACATCAAATGCAGACATTTTAACATTAAAAACAAACACACAACTAAAATCTGGTACAGTACTAAAAATGGCCACCAGCTACAATTACTTTCTCCTGCAAGTAGTTAACTGAAAGGTTTTTTAAATTGAAAACACACATATGGCATCCACCGAGTGTTGTCCTGTCACGTCTTCTTTATATTATTGCCGAGAAGATGCAAAACAATGAAAATAATAAAATCATTAATTACCAAAATAATAGAGAAAGTCAACACCACATTGCAAATAAACATTCATTCCAAATAAAGAAGCAGGGCGCGTCCGAGGGTGAGTATATACCTAATAAGAATATAATCACCCTCGGACGCGCAATGCTTATTTCCAACAGCCTTCCTTCCTAAGAATCAGCCCTTCCGTGGTGTAGAGAGACGTTGTGTTACACTCCAAGGTGTTCCCCAGGTTGCCATTCCTGAGCTTCGATCTTCCGGCTCTCGTTTAGTAGTTGTTGGAAACTACGCTGCATTAGGCCTTCAAATTGGGTATGGGGTGTAGAGAGATGGTGTGTTCCACTCCAAGGTGTTCCCCAGGTTGCCTTTCCTGAGCTTCGATCTTCCGGCTCTCGTTTAGTAGTTCTTGGAAACTACACTGCATTAGGCCTTCAAATTGGGTATGGGGTGTAGAGAGAAGGTGTGTTACACTCCAAGGTGTTCCCCAGGTTGCCTTTCCTGAGCTTCGATCTTCCGGCTCTCGTTTAGTAGTTCTTGGAAACTACACTGCATTAGGCCTTCAAATTGGGTATGGGGTGTAGAGAGAGGGTGTGTTACACTCCAAGGTGTTCCCCAGGTTGCCTTTCCTGAGCTTCGATCTTCCGGCTCTTGTTTAGTAGTTCTTGGAAACTACACTGCATTAGGCCTACAAATTGGGTATGGGGTGGAGAGAGATGGTGTGTTACACTCCAAGGTGTTCCCCAGGTTTCCTTGCCATTGCTTCGGTCTTCCGACTCTCGTTTAGTAGTTGTAGAAAAGTACACTGCATTAGGCCTACAAAATGGGTATGGGGTGGAGAGAGATGGTGTGTTACACTCCAAGGTGTTCTCCAGGTTGCCTTTCCTGAGCTTCTATCTTCAGGCTCTCATTAAATTGTGGTTAAATGGAACAACTGCATTTGGCGTACTAGTTGGTTTGGGGCCTACTATCGGTGTCTGCCACTCCTTGCTGTTCTCCTGGTTTCCTGTCCTGAAATTCCATTTTCAGGCTCTCGTTAAGTAGTTGTTAATGTTAGACTGCATTTGGCCTACTAGTTGGGTTGGGGCCTACTATCGGTGTCTGCCACTCCTTGCTGTTCTCCTCCACTGAACAAAGCTGTGCCGCCTGTTTACTACGGTTGCCAATTTTGAACTGCATTTCGACTACTTACTGATTTGGCCCTACTCTCTGTGTCAGCCTCTCATTCCAGTTGTCCTCCACTGCAATGCCCCCTGGTTATTCCTGTGTTACCAATTTTGAACTGCATTTAGCCCACTTTATTCTTTGGGCCTATATCTGTGTTTCCACTTCATCGTGCCCATTGCCCAGCCAGTGATAGATGAGTCTGCTGGTACATTGACCCATAACGCAACATTCCCCGTGCATGCTACACAACAACATTGTGACCCTGCTGAAAGTCAGGTTGCTCTTCCCGCATACCATACCACCTTACACGGGGACAAAGAGGAAGGTGCAGATGAAAGTGCAGGTTCCTTCATCAGGTGGGGGGAGGAATACTAGTTGGCGACGTCACTGGCACAGGGCCTCTCATAGTACGCAAAAGTGTTGCTGCCGGTGGGAGGCGCCCCCGCCGTGCAAACACACCGCTGTACTTTGAGGGGCCCTGTGCCAGTGCCAATGCCAACAAGTGGGCCCCCCCTGCTTGCTCAGGATCACAGCACTTGCAAAGTTGAAATACTTACCTCTCCCTGCTCCACTGCCGTGACGTGGTCCAGATTTCCTGGGCCCACTAATTACTTGAACCAGCCCTACCCCACACAACTTTAGCCAAATGACCCCCAATTTCAAATGCCTTCCAATTATTATAAGGTAAATTACGCTTGACAAGCTTCATTAAGAAGAATGGATGGTTTTGACATTAAAATGGGCACTCTAGGTGTTTTCCTGGCCCCCACTCACTGCCGACTATGCTGCCCCATTGACTTGCATTGGGTTTCGTGTTTCGGTCGATCCCGACTTTACGTCATAATCGGCCGATTTCACTCGACCCGACTTTTGAGATAGTCGGGTTTCGCGAAACCCGGCTCGACTCTAAAAAGGTCAAGGTCGCTCAACTCTAGTCTTGACTGATCATAAGAACTTGACTTATCTCGAATCTGCCAAGCGCTTGAATCCTAGACAAGCTCGTTGGTCGTTGTTTTTTGCCCGTTTTGACTTTGTGATTTCATATCTTCCGGGCTCTAAAAATGTGAAGGCGGATGCTCTGTCTAGGAGTTTTGTGGCCGACTCTCCGGGTGTATCTGAGCTGGTGGGTATCCTCAAAGAGGGAGTAATTGTGTCTGCTATCTCCCCTGATTTGCGGCGGGTGCTGCAAAAATTTTAGGCTGATAAACCTGATCGTTGCCCAGTGGAGAAACTGTTTGTCCCTGATAGGTGGACGAATAAAGTTATCTCTGAGGTTCATTGTTCTGTGTTGGCTGGTCATCCTGGAATCTTTGGTACCAGAGAGTTAGTGGCTAGATTCTTTTGGTGGCCATCTCTGTCGCGGGATGTGCGTACTTTTGTGCAGTCCTGTGGGATTTGTGCTCGGGCTAAGCCCTGCTGTTCTCGTGCCAGTGGGTTGCTTTTGCCCTTGCCGGTCCCGAAGAGACCTTGGACACATATCTCTATGGATTTTATTTCAGATCTTACCGTCTCTCAAAAGATGTCAGTCATTTGGGTGGTCTGTGATCTCTTCTCTAAGATGGTCCATTTGGTACCCTTGTCTAAATTGCCTTCCTCCTCTGATTTGGTGCCATTGTTTTTCCAGCATGTGGTTCGTTTACATGGCATTCCAGAGAATATCGTTTCTGACAGAGGTTCCCAGTTTGTTTCGAGGTTTTGGCGAGCCTTGTGTGGTAGGATGGGCATTGACTTGTCTTTTTCCTCTGCTTTCCATCCTCAGACTAATGGCCAGACCGAGTGAACCAATCAGACCTTGGAAACATATCTGAGATGCTTTGTTTCTGCTGATCAGGATGACTGGGTGTCCTTTTTGCCTTTGGCTGAGTTCGCCCTTAATAATCGGGCCAGCTCGGCTACCTTGGTTTCGCCATTTTTTTGCAACTCTGGGTTCCATCCTCGTTTCTCTTCAGGGCAGGTTGAGTCTTCGGACTGTCCTGGTGTGGATACTGTGGTGGACAGGTTGCAGCAGATTTGGACTCATGTAGTGGACAATTTGACCTTGTCCCAGGAGAAGGCTCAACGTTTCGCTAATCGCAGACGCTGTGTGGGTCCCCGACTTCGGGTTGGGGATTTGGTTTGGTTATCTTCTCGTCATATTCCTATGAAGGTTTCCTCTCCTAAGTTTAAACCTCGTTTTATTGGTCCGTATAGGATTTCTGAGGTTCTTAATCCTGTGTCTTTTCGTCTGACTCTTCCAGATTCTTTTTCCATACATAACGTATTCCATAGGTCATTGTTGCGGAGATACGTGGCACCCGTGATTCCATCTGTTGATCCTCCTGCCCCGGTTTTGGTGGAGGGGGAGTTGGAGTATATTGTGGAGAAGATTTTGGATTCTCGTGTTTCTAGACGGAAACTCCAGTATCTGGTTAAGTGGAAGGGTTATGCTCAGGAAGATAATTCCTGGGTCTTTGCCTCTGATGTCCATGCTCCCGATCTTGTTCGTGCCTTTCATATGGCTCATCCTGGTTGTCCTGGGAGCTCTGGTGAGGGTTCGGTGACCCCTCCTCAAGGGGGGGTACTGTTGTGAATTCTGTGGCAGAGCTCCCTCTTGTGGTCACAAGTGGTACTTTGGCTGATTCTCTCTGTGAGCTTCCGTTGGTGGAGGAAAGTGGTACTGCGGCTTCTGAGTTTCCTTCCTCAGGTGATATGGTGAAGTCGTTAGGTGCTACCCTATTTAACTCCACCTAGTGCTTTGATCCTGGCTTCCAGTCAATGTTCTAGTATTGGACCTGTTTCCTCCTGGATCGTTCCTGTGGCCTGCTGCTCTGCATAGCTAAGTTCCTCTTTGCTATTTGTTTGCTGTTTTTTTTCTGTCCAGCTTGTTTATTTGTTTTTTCTGCTTGCTGGAAGCTCTAGGACGCAGAGGGTGTACCTCCGTGCCGTTAGTTCGGTACGGAGGGTCTTTTTGCCCCCTTTGCGTGGTTTTTGTAGGGTTTTGTGTTGACCGCAAAGTTACCTTTCCTATCCTCGCTCTGTTCAGAAAGTTGGGCCTCACTTTGCTAAGTCTATTTCATCTCTACGTTTGTCTTTTCATCTTAACTCACAGTCATTATATGTGGGGGCTGCCTTTTCCTTTGGGGTATTTCTCTGAGGCAAGGTAGGCTTATTTTCTATCTTCAGGCTAGCCAGTTTCTCAGGCCGTGCCGAGTTGCATAGGCAGCGTTAGGCGCAATCCACGGCTGCCTCTAGTGTGTTTGGTTAGGATTAGGGATTGCGGTCAACAGAGTTCCCACGTCTCAGAGCTCGTTCTTGTTTTTTGGGTTATTGCCAGGTCACTGTATGTGCACTGACCTCTATGTCCATTGTGGTACTGAATTACCTTTCATAACAGCACAAGCAGCAGGTTGGTTTATTGTTTTCTATTTTATTCCTTACTTTCCACCTCTATCCTTTGCTACTATCCGGGATGTAGTCTGGCTTGATCTACTATATATTTATGGGACGTCCCCGGTAAAATATTGGTTTATATATTACTAGATGGCAGCCCGATTCTAAAGAATCGGGAGTCTAGAATCCATATATACTTTATTTATTCAAATGTAAGAATAATACAATTAATAAATAATAGTAAGAAAGAACAAAAATAATAGGCAGTATATGGAGAAAACACCAAACAAAAGTTCAAAATTGGTGTGAAAATGTCACTGAACCACTTCACAACTAAATATATATAGTTTTGGTAAATGGTATTATCATTTTTTTGACGAAATTCGGCAGGAGCTTGAAGAGCAACGTCACTGGGCCCGCCTCCACGCAGTAGAAACTTGCTGTGAGGTAAAAATTCAAAAATCACACCAAAATGGCGGGCGGAGTGTGTCACAGTACGGCACGTTTCTGATTGGTCGCTCGCAGCAGGCGGCAACCAATCAGACACTGGACACTGTTGACGTCACTTATCTCCGGACATTAGCTCCGGACATTAGCTCCGGACATTAGCTCCGGACAAAGCCACGGAAGTTGGCACAAATTGCAGGAAGTAGTATTCTAGGCAATTATATATTAGATTACCAATAGGCTATATGGGTTTCCTGATAGTATTAGGATTGTATTAAAGTAACTGCTTGTATGTTTATACTTTGAACCTCCTAATTGATATGGTACGCCATGGAGCCTTCTAATGTTGGTCTGGCTGCTCCTATGCTCTATTAGCTATAGGCACAATTATTCTCTTGGATTTGTACGCATGTGGAGTAATCAGCTCACCTACTTTGATTAATTATAGGCATATACTTATATGTATCCTTTGTATTGCTTACCTGACCATTTCTTCTTGTGCGTGGCACTAGTGTTGCCTTTCTTTTTTCATTGCATCTGTTTTATAGTTGTCTGTATTGTTGTATTTATATACCTTTTTAGATTTCTGTCTTCAATAAAAATTGTTCATTTTAGCTCATGTGTCCATTCTTTATTGGTTTTATTCTCACACTACAGCGTGAGCTGCACTCACACACAGAGACCTCGCAGACTGCCGTGAACAGCGCTGCAAGGAAAAGAAAGCTTCTCACACAGCAGTTGCTAAAGTAGCCTGGGTAAAGCACAATAAAGCAAATCGCTAGCTCAAACTGTCCCTCAGAGTCAGAACAGCAGCGTCCTGTCCCTAAGTCATTTCACAGCAAAGTGAGCCCAAAATGGCGGCGGTGGCTTTTATAGTGCATCATGTCATCATTTCAGCAGCCAATCACAGCCATGCCTAACAGGATGTGCCCACACTTCTTAGGATCCTCATTGGCTGAATATAATCAAACTGGCTCACTGCATTATGGGAACTTCAGATTCCGGTATTCGATATTCTAAAAGTATCGGAACCCGATATTTCAGTATCGGAATGCTCAACACTAGTCACTAACCTATTGAGCAACAAAGGAATCCAAATCCATATAATATGAGACATAATCACACAAGCTAAAGCGATTCAGGATACATGGTGATCTTCTACCAGGAGCACATGACACACTCGTGACACAATAACTACAACTTAGCAAAAGCTCAAGCCAATTAACAACAAACTTTCTGTCAGATACCTGAATGATTAACCTCACCAGCCCATCTTGCCTAACCAGGCAAGCATGGAAGCAACCCACCAAGAGCTATATACACCATTGCTTGAAAGTCTAGATTCAAAATATCATTAACAATCTCCAATAAATGTATCCAGTTATCTCTATAAGGCCGAGTAACCCACCTTCAAAGTCAACGTGATGAAACAATAAACCTCCGATTAATGGCAAAAACTTATAAACTGATCTATTCAAGCTTTTTATTATCTTTTCGCAGTATCTAAAAATCATTGATTTAAACCAAAGTGACCTAGGGATAATTTCAGAAAACACAATCTTAACCTTTGGAAACCACCTTCTGACAAACCTCTTTTGATTTGAAATAATAACTCCACTGTCCCCATTTTTCAGATGTAATTTCCTCCAAGGTGAACAATAATAATATTGGGGCAGGAAATCTGTCATCATCATAATCTGATTGGTCAAGCCATCCCATTTTTGCCCTCTGATACCTAGCCAAAATACTTTCACACAATCAGGAGACAATGACAGGTTTGGCCCTTAGCACCAATATTGCTCTCTGATCTCTGCCCAAAGGATAAACAAGTGTCCCAAAATCCAGACAGTTGTAAAAACTATATAAAGTAGAGTTTAGCACAAATTGTTTTCCCAATGTACAACTTGTAACAGTTATACTCCCATCTCCCCAGTATTTTAAATACCTTTTTCAACTACCACAAACTACAACAAACTACCACAACTACCACAAAATACTTCAAGCTGCCATTTATGTTAGAGAAGGCAATACACAGTATTAAGAAATGGGATATGTAAACTTTGGATCAGGGTCATTTGGATGTTTTAGGTTGTCATTATGATTAAAAAAGAGAAAACACAGTAGTTTGACAATAATTGGCTTCACCCAACCACTAACCATGAGTGGAGAAAAAGTTTTGGTGTCATCATTCATATTCTCTGAAAAAATGCCAAGAAAGCAAAAATTCTGCCAGGGTATGTAAACTTTTGAGCACAACTGTAAGTACTCTTTTATCAAGCAAACTGGACATATAGGGACTTCTGGGAAACACATTAGTCTTGGACTAATGCCTCTCCCAGAAGGATCGGTCTTAAAAGTAGCTTTAATAATCACCAATTAACCTGATTTGACAAATACATACAGTATTTTGAGGTTAACCCTTCCCTTCCTTCCTTGTTCCTGGGCAACTGCTCCCTAATTCACAGAGCACCAAAAAATAGCAACGAGGCAGTAGCTGAAAAAAAATAAAGACTCAAATAGATTAAATTCGCAAGAATGAGAAATTAGACACAAATACTTTAGAATAACAGGAATAATAGGTCACCTGCCAGCATGGACACAATGATCGTTCTTGTACCTGTAACGAATGGAAGCGGAGGCACAGATGTTGCAGTATACATTTGTTTATTGCTATTTTAGTGGAACCACTGGACCACGGCCCGGCGGTCTCCTAAGGGGGCATGACTATGCAAGCCCCAGACACCAGTAGTAAGACCCCTTGAGCAGGGTGAGATTGGAATGTCCAGGGGATGCAGGTGCTACCTCCAGTTAGACCCCGGACATGTAGCAGCTGGCCCAGCAGAACAGGTGGATTGGATGAGATAGCAGGTAGCGGTAAGCTAGACCTACGGCAAGCGGCTGAGCAAGATGGAACTGGCACTGTCTGTGGAGAAGTCGTCCAGGATGACGGGATCACGAGCAACTGAGCGTGATGGAGCAAGCACAGGCAGCACTGGTATCATCCAGGGTAGCGGAGTAACGAGCGGCAGACAGTCTAAGAAGACAAACAGTGTTAGCAGGGCACAGGCCGGCACTGACGGTACACAGACAGAATGAAGGCACGACAGTACAGGGAGCCAGAAGCTAACAAAAGGAAGCACTTTTTGCTCCAGCGCCTCTTCAACGGCAGAAGCGCCAGAAATAGTACTCACTATACAATCATTGGTTCGGAGCATATTTGAAAAATGCGCACGAGGAGCGTGCGCGCCCTCAGATTCATATTCCGGCAAAAATAGTTTGAAAGAAAAATGGACCTAAAACTGCAAATCCATTTTGAAACTTCCAACTCAACTCTTTTCAAAAACCACATGAAGCAGAGACGATATTCTTACAAAGTTCTGCTGATCTTAACACATTTATTTGGATGTGTATCATGTTTGTTTGCATTTTAAACAGCTGTAGGCTCTTATGAAAATGTCAGCTAATTTTATAAGAACATGTATCTCAACAAAACAGCTACTGTTTTATAGCTTCTGCCTGATGTCATCATTAATCTGAAAGGCTTCCCTTTCACAGGACAAACTCATTAACAAGTGCGTTCAGCGCAGTAGCATATTAGTAAATAACTAAAGTGCCAAAAAGTGGCTCATGCCATTGTTCTCATTAACCTTAAAGTAAAAATATGACCAACTTGTATCATTGCTACTTATAAATTAAGAATATGACAAAAACTTTAGTGCTTCTCACTAAATTAGAATATCATCAAAAAGTTAATTTATTTCAGTTCTTCAATACAAAAAGTGAAACTCATATATTATATAGAGTCATTACAAACAATGATTTATTTAAAGTGTTTATTTCTGTTTATGTTGATGATTCTGGCTTATAGCCAAAGAAAACCCAAAAGTCATTATCTCAGTAAATTAGAATACTTTATAACACTAGCTTAAAAAATGATTTTAAAATCCGAAATGTTGCCCTTCTGAAATTTCCTGTAAATGCACTCAGTACTATGTTGGGGCTCCTTTTGCTTCAATTACTGCATTAATGTGGCATGGGATGAAGCCGATCAGCTTGTGACACTGCTGAGGTGTTATGGAAGCCCAGGTTGCTTTGATAGTGCAAGATGTGGCAACTTCCGCTCCAGTGACCTCCGGCGTGCACAAAGATAAGGTGCTCTCCCACTTCCTCCCTGCATAGATATTGTTTTATACACATGGTTCCTGACGATGACTGTGCAGGGAGGAAGTGGGGAGAGCACCTTATAGTCACACACGCCGGAGGTCACAGTGACTCACCAGTAGAGATGAGCGGTGTTCGAGTCGAACTGTTCACCAATTTCAAATTTGAGCTGTTTTGGGCGGTGTTCGAGTCGTTCGACGAACTCGAACAATTTGCTTAAAATTCGACTTTTCGAGTTTCTGTTCGATAACTGTTCATTCACAAAAAGCCTAACTTGATTTGCACATTAAAACTGTTTATCATTGTTAATAGACTGTTTCAGTGTATAGTGGGCGGGGGGAGGGCGAGGGATAGATCTGTGCTGAAATAACGCCGATCTCCATTTTTTTTTCTTTCCCGCATTTACAGTGGGGCGGTGCAGTCTCTCAGCCTATCAGCAGTGCACACACACACAGCAATGTGCATGTGATGCACACAAGCAAGGGCATGTGTCATTGGCTGTGTATGTCACATGTCCTTGCCCTATAAGAACCAGCCATTTGCCCCGTCGCCACCATTTCCTCACTGCTGCAGCTTAGTGTTAGACGGCACTGCTGCTGCTGTGGGCGCTATACAGACTAAGAGTGTTTTTTTGGAGCAAATTTTCAGAGAGATAGGTTTAGGGAGTCGGGAGGAGTCGGGACTAGTTGTAATATCAGCCCTTTTCAGGGTAGGTAACAGCAGTTCATAGCACTGTTTGCCAGGCAAGTCTGTGCCAGTGCTGTGCAAGTGTTTGTCACAGCATTTGGTGTAATCTAGCTCAGCCAATCCTTTTTGGCTAGTAGCATTGTCTAATAGTCATCTGAGTAGCCTGCCTGTGAAGCTAGCTACACCACCTGTGTATCTCAATTTTTACTGCATCTAACATAGTTAATAGTTTTGGGCTTAGGAGCAGTGTCTGCACTTCAGCTGAGTAGCCCGCCTGTGAAACTAACTATACCGCCTGTGTATCTCTATATTTACTGCATTTAATCCAGTTAATAGTTTTGGGCCTAGGAGCAGTGTCTGCACGTCAACACAGTAGCCCGCCTGTGAAACTAACTACACCGCCTGTGTATCTCAATTTTTACTGCATCTAATCCAGTTAATATTTTTAGGCCTAGGAGCAGTGTCTGCACGTCAGCAGAGTAGCCCGCCTGTGAAACTAACTACACCGCCTGTGTATCTCAATTTTGACTGCATCTAATCCAGTTAATATTTTTCAGCCTAGGAGCAGTGTCTGCACGTCAGCAGAGTAGCCCGCCTGTGAATCTAACTACACCGCCTGTGTATCTCTATTTTTACTGCATCTAATCTATTTAATAGTTTTGGGCCTAGGAGCAGTGTCTGCACGTCAGTAGAGTAGCCCGCCTGTGAAACTAACTATACCACCTGTGTATCTCTATTTTTACTGCATCTAATACAGTTAATAGTTTTGGGCCTAGGAGCAGTGTCGTCATGTCAGCAGAGTAGCCCGCCTGTGAAACTAACTACACCGCCTGTGTATCTCAATTTTTACTGCATCTAATCCAGTTAATAGTTTTGGGCCTAGTACCACAGTTTGGCCACTCAGTTCTGCTCGGTTTTCATCCATCAGTTGTTGTGCCAACAACTACAGATACAGAGTTGCCAATTAGTTAAGCACAAAAATGAGTGGCAAAAGTCATGCTGCTGGTGGAAAGGGGAATAGGTGTGTTGGAAAGGGAAAAAAGGTTGTGTCCGTGGGGTAGGTGGTAAAGCAACAGTAACATCTGCAGAAGAAAGACCATCTTCCAGCCAAAGTAAGATGTCTGCTTCTTTTCGTGGACAATCTGATATGATCCCTTTCTTACGACCATCGCTACAAGCATCGCCAAAAATTCCAGATGAGGCACAAAAACAGCAGGTGCTTGAACGGATATCAAGTGCTCGTTCCAGCGGGCTCTCCTCCATGTCAACTTCAACTTCACAACTACTCCAGTCCTCAGAGTTGTCACCCCAATTGCACTTGCTTCCTCACAGCTCCCAAGTCTCCAGCTGCCCGTCTGAGTATGGGGTAACACACATGGTTGAGTCTGTAGAGCTGTTTACGCATACTATAGCATGGGAATCAGATGTTTGCTCCAGAGCTTCTGTGAATCCAGAGGAAGAAATGATCTGCACTGATGCCCAGAATCTTTGTGAGTCGGATCCAGGCCCAGATGAAGAAGGTTCTGAGCATAATGTAGACCCTCGTTCCCAAACTGTAACTCCTGTTGGTGGAGACAATGAGGAAGATGATGATGAGACTGATATACCTAATTGGACCGAAAACTTGAGTTTTCATTCAGGGCAGGAAGAGGTTGTGTCTGAGGACGACGGATGTGATAACACACAGGATGATGATGACGAGGTTGTAGACCCCACTTACTGTCAACCCCCAGTCCGCCAGTCCATGAAGTCAGCAGAAGAGGTGGAGGAGGATTCTAGTGACGAGTCTGACAATGAGGAAACGTTGCACCTTCCTGGACAGAGATGGAGACCATCCTTTGCAAGGCCACAGGAGACAAGAAGTCTGACGCACAGCCAACACCTAGAGAGGATGGTACAAGAGTATCTCCAAGTTAACATCAATGCCATGACAGTGGAACTGGACCTTTGCTCATTTTGGGCTTCCAATCTTGAAAAATGGCCTGAGCTCGCCACTCACGCCTTGGAGATCTTGTCGTGCCCAGCAGCCAGCGTTCTCTCTGAATGTGTGTTCAGCGCTGCTGGTGGTGTGCTGACAGATAAGCGCACGTGGCTGTCCAGTGACAATGTAGACAGACTAACGTTCATCAAGATGAAGAAATCCTGGATCCGCAAAGACTTTTCTACCCCTGTGTCATCTTGGGGCGACTAAAAGCTTGATGATTTTTGAAAATCACCTCACCAACTGTTTTAAAAAACTCTGGCGAAATTGATGCCACTTAAGTGGTGTCTGTGGCCGAATTTTTGGAAAAAATGGAGACTCTTTTATTTAGTCCGCTTGCTGAGTTTTACAAGACGTTGCCATCCTCAATTCCAGGTGGGTGGGGTCATCTGCAGAGTTGTTTACTCATACTATGGCCTGGGATTCAGAGGTCTGCTCCAAAGTGTCAAATTCACGCCCTGACTGGTGGGCGTGAGCTCGAGGGGTTTGTGGCCCTACTGTGCCACAAACCAGACTACCCTGGAAGGGGCGTGACTATGACAGCTGCCTGGGTTTTCACTGGAGCCTCTGATGGTGAGGTCAAGCTTGTGCAGCAGGCAGCTGCCAGGTGCTACTCCAGGGTGGTGTCTGGCTGTGGCTGCTGATCCCACTTGGGAGACAGGAACACTAGGATTGGTGCGGGCATCAGGCAGGACTAGCAGATGAGCACGGATGAGATTCAAATGAGTAGGCTGGCATGGCTGAGACACAGAGCTGGCAGAGACATGGCTGAGAATACAGGGTTAGAAGGCACGTCAAAAACACAGGGCTGGCAGGAACACGGCAGAAAACACAGGACTGGCAGGAACACGGCAGAGAACACAGGGCTGGCAGTAACATGGCAGAGAACACAGGACTGGCAGGAACGGTGTATGAAGGTGTGGTGTATGAAGGAACAGGTAGGGACCTGTTCACACAGGAGGTGCAGGTTTGGATATGTAGTATGAATGAACAGGTAGGAACCTGTTCACACAGGAGGTGCAGAAAAGGAAACAAGCCAGAAGGAAAGGAGAATGAAGGAACAGGTTGGGACCTGTTCACACAGGAAGAGAACCACAAGGCTGCAGACAGGAGCGGTATAGCAGCAAGAGATAGTGCAGCAATAAAAGTTAAGCAGAGCAGAACCGCAAGGAATATGGAGAGGAGCTGCAGCAAGAGATTTCTGCAGCAGCAAAGCAGAGCAGAACCGCAAGGAATGTGGAGAGGAGCTGCAGCAAGGGATTACTGCAGCCGCAGAAGCTAAGCAGAGCAGAGCCACAAGGAATGTGGAGAGGAGCTGCAGCAAGAGATTACTGCAGCTGCAGAAGCTAAGCAGAGCAGAGCCACAAGGAATGTGGAGAGGAGCTGCAGCAAGAGATTACTGCAGCCACAGGAGCTAAGCAGAGCAGAGCCACAAGGAATGTGGAGAGGAGCTGCAGCAAGAGATTACTGCAGCTGCAGGAGCTAAGCAGAGCAGAGCCACAAGGAATGTGGAGAGGAGCTGCAGCAAGAGATTACTGCAGCAGCAAAGCAGAACGGAGCAGAACCGCAGGAGTGCGGAGCAGAATTAAAGCCACAAAGCTACAGAGTAGGCAGAGCCGCAAGAGTGTGGAGCAAAAGCAGACTGAGAACATAAGGAAAGACACAGCAGGGGAGGAAGCCACAGACAAGGAGACCGAGATTAGACTAAGAACAGACAAGGCAATGGAACAAGACACTAGGACAAAGACACAGGGACCAGGATATTCTGCCTCCTGGAGGGCGGACAACAAGATCAAGGCAATAAGACAGGGAAAAGCCTCCAGAGAGGGAGTAACACAGAGCAAGGCCTGGCAAACTCAGACGCTAAACACAAACTGAGCTAACACATTGCACAGGCCCAGTCCAATTGGTGGAGCTGTACTAATACTGGAGGCCTGTTGGTAATTGGTCAGGAACAGATTAGACAGGTGCACCTGATTCCCATAAGAACCAGAGAGTTCAGGCGCCGCCCCCCTATACACACAGCCAGGAAGCATGCAGAGGGCAGAGGCACAGAATTTGGAGCTGGCAAGAAATAGAAACCACATCATGGCCTGGAGCAGTGGGTAAGATAGTGTAAGAGATGAGAGGCCATGCCGTGATGCCAGCAGAGTTGTTACACAAAGCTTCATTGTCTGCTAGTCAGTAGAGTAGCCTAGCCACCCACCCACCGCCTGTTTACCTAAGTACTATTTTTAATGGCATCTGGCCCAGGAAATTCTTTTGGGCCTAGTAGAATTTAGTGCTACTCAGCAGCGTACCCCACCCATGAAGCAAGCTACACCGTGCCTGTTGATCTAATTACTAATTTTTAACTGCATCTAGCCCAGGAAATTGTTTTGTACCTAATAGCATTTTGTGCTACTCAGCAGAGTACCCCACCCATGAAGCAAGCTACACCGCCTGTTTACCTAAGTACTATTTTTAACGGCATCTAGCCCAGGAAATCCTTTTGGGTCTAGTAGAATTTAGTGCTACTCAGCAGTGTACCCCACCCATGAAGCAAGCTACACCGCCTGTATACCTAAATACTATTTTGTAACGGCATCTAGCCCAGGAAATCCTTTTGGGCCTAGTAGAATTTAGTGCTACTCAGCAGCGTACACCACCCATGAAGCAAGCTACACCACCTGTTGATCTAATTACTAATTTTTAACTGCATCTAGAACAGGAAATTGTTTTGTACCTAATAGCATTTTGTGCTACTCAGCAGAGTACCCCACCCATGAAGCAAGCTACACCGCCTGTTTACCTGAGTACTATTTTTTAACGGCGTCTAGCCCAGGAAATCCTTTTGGGCCTAGTAGAATTTAGTGCTACTCTGCAGCGTACCCAACCCATGAAGCAAGCTACACCGCCTGTTGACTTAAATACTATTTTGTAACGACATCTAGCCCAGGAAATCCTTTTGGGCCTAGTAGAATTTAGTGCTACTCTGCAGCGTACCCCACCCATGAAGCAAGCTGCACCACCTGTTTACCTAAGTACTATTTTTTAATGACATCTGGCCCAGGAAATCCTTTTGGGCCTAGTAGCAATTTCTGCTACTCAGCGGAGTACCCCACCCATGAAGCAAGCTACACTGCCTTCTTTCTTAATCTAACCCTTCGGCTCTGGGGTGTCCACTCTGCCTCCAGCTCTCTCCTTCTCACATGTGGACTAACGCGTGTTTTCACACTGTGGCGAATCTTTTGGGCCCAGGCATAAGAAGTCTTCAGGGTAATGGATAATATGTGCTGCCTTACAAACGTCCATGACGACACATTCGAGGAAGCAACTAAACGCCTCAAATAGTAAGCAAGATATGGAGCACCCCATGGGCAAACAGTGATCTATGTAGTATGCTCCTTCACAGAAGCAGCCCAATGGGTTCATTTTTTGGCACAACTACCAACGGTGGTACCACTAGGTTTGCTAAGGAAAGTGTTCTGAATGGACCCGCCGCCATTCTACCTATTTTTTTTGTCTGGGTGTTGGTAGAGTGATTTAGATTTTTACTCCAGCCTTTCTTGATTTTAGAAGGGCATGACATGCCTACATCTGTGTCTCCTCCTCGTTTTACTCCTCCACCTCTTTTCTTTTCGCATGACTCTATGTAGTTGTGACTTTTCCATGTGTTTGTTGTGTCTTCTGAGCAGTTTGTCAGCTTTTGGACACCTTTTAAGGTGTTTTCCATGTGTTTTCCATGTGTTTGTATGTGTTTGTGTTTGCCTGCCATTGGATTCAATGGGGTTCGACGGTGTTCGTCGAACGTTCGACGAACATTCGTCAAACACGTCCCTGTTTGACTAACCGAACCCGAACACTAGGGAGGTGGCTCAACACTACTCACCGGCGCCTACACAGAAGATGCCTGAATACAGGGCTCATAGAAGGGTGGAAAAGGTAAGGATCGTGGAGGTAGTGCAGGGAGTAGGCCCGGGATTCCGGCGCCAGAACTGACTTGCATGGGAGGGGGGTAGTATTATAATGAGGAGAGGGGGCAGGGATTTCTTTCAGGTACTGCACACCGCCAAGCCTAGAATAAATCATTAGCATAAGGAAAGAATATAAGATTACTCAACATCAAGACTGTTTATATGAGGCATACAGGTAGGACTAGTATAACATTTCTATTACATGTATGTCCATATTACTAGGTCATATACGTCCCAGGGGGTACTCCATTGCTACTGCAATAAATAAAATGGTGACTAAAGAGTAATAGACCTCAGATATTACACCAGCCACAATATTAACCATAGTATCCTGTATATTAGATCAGATGTCTGTACATGTCCAGCATACAGGATAATGTGTGACTGGTATATGAAATAATATAAAAAAACACGGCACTCTATAGAAATAAGTGCTTGTGGTGCTCAAGTAGGGTCTCCAACCCGTAGAATGAAGATGAATGAACTTGGCGCTCAATGTGAATCAAAAAGCTTCTTATTTATTGGTGCATCCAGACAAAAAAACTGCTAAACGTTTTCTGTCCAACACAGGACCTTCGTCAGAGCGTTTCTTAACATGAACTTGATATAGAAGCAGGTAAAATGCATAACTGAGCGTCCGAAGGAGGATGAAATGCTGCGGCAGGTGTAAGCTCAAGGATTGGAGGACACTGCATATGGAGAAAGCGCCACGATAAGGAGCAAGGTCTTGCAAGGAGTACCGCGCTGGAGGTCCGGATCCTGAGGAGCAATGTGCTGTGCAGCTGAAAAAACACATACATTATGCATCCCATCATTTAGAATGCATTCCGCAATTTTTGTGCACATGATGCGTTTTTTTCCGCGAAAAAAAACGCATCGCGGTAAAAAAAACAGCATGTTCATTAATTTTGCGGATTTTTGGCAGATTTACCACTATATTATTGCATTGGGAACCTCCGGAAAAATCTGCAAAAAAATGCACCAAAAACGCTGTAAAAACGCGAGAAAAACAATCAAAAACCGCATGCGGATTTCTTGCAGAAAATGTCCGGTTTTGCTCAGGAAATTTCTGCAAGAAATCCTGAACGTGTGCACATAGCCTTAAAGGGAAGGTGCCGCAATTTTGTTTTTGTATTAAAAATGATTGTTTATATAAACAATTATTTTTAATACAAAATCATTTTTTTTAACTTTAATATATTTTTTATTATTAATTATTTTTGCAGCCACTGGGCGCCGCCATTTTGCTTTGCAGCAGTGTAAGAGTCCCAGCAGGACACTTCCACTCTGCTGCCCTGGACATAGGAGGCTGCGGTCGGCGTCCGACCCATTAGCTACAATTATAAGCTGCTCTCTGCTCTGATGTGGCCACGCCCCCTGGGCGGTCTCCACATCACAGCAGAGGCAGGAGATCGGCGCCATCTTGCCTCAGCCCACAGTGGAGTGTACCTGTGAGCTCCACTGTGACTGAGAGCTGCTCCCCTCACACTCAGCGGCGTTCCCTGTCCTCTGCTGCCTGGTGTGTGGCTGTAATCCCTAGAGAGGGTGAAGGAGTGCTGCCGTCTGATGTCCTCTTATCTGGAGCTGCAGAGAGGTAACAGAGGGGGATGGGGGAGGCTCTGTGCTGCTCCGACCTCTCACTGCAGCTCCTCACAGGACATCAGAACGTGCATCTATCACTATACTGTGCTGAGCCAAGTATCTAATCCTCTCATGTGTGATAGTGTCTGCTGGCCCCTGTATCTAATCCTCTCATGTGATACTATGCTGAGCCGTGCATCTAATCCTCTCCTGTATGATACTATGCTGAGCCATGCATCTAATCCTCTCCTGTGTGATACTGTCTGCTGAGCCGTGTATCTAATCCTGTCCTGTGTGATACTGTCTGCTGAGCTGTGTATCTAATCCTATCCTGTGATACTGACTGCTGAGCCGTGTATCTAATCCTATACTGTGTGATATTATGCTGAGCCGTGTATCTAATACACTCTTGTGTGATACTGTCTGCTGAACCGTGTATCTAATCCTCTCCTATGCACTCCTCTCCCCCCTGCATATCTTTCCCCATTGCACACACAACTCAATGCGTGCGTTAACAGGAGGTGCGAGCGTCATGCTGTATTATGGCATTATGTGAGATCTATATGACGGTATTATGTGATCTGTATGGTGGTATTATGCTTGATCAGTATTGTGAGAATTATATGGTGGTATTGTGTGTGTGATCTATATGGCAGTATTATGTGAGAACACTGGCAGCATTATGTGTGGTCTATATGGCGGTATTATGTGAGAACAATGGCAGCATTATGTGTGATCTATATGGCGGTATGTGAGAACACTGGTGGTATTGTGTGATCTATATGGCGGTATTATGTGAGAACACTATGGCAGTATTATGTGTGATCTATATGGCGGTATTATGTGAGAACACTGGCAGCATTATGTGTGATCTATATGGCGGTATGTGAGAACACTGGCGGTATTATGTGTGATCTATATGGCGGTATTATGTGAGCACACTGGCAGTATTATGTGTGATCTATATGGCGGTATGTGAGAACACTGGTGGTATTATGTGTGATCTATATGGCGGTATTATGTGAGAACACTATGGCAGTATTATCTTCAGAAAGCGGACCCATTCTATGGTGGTTCTGGCTGAGCACCTGCACGCGGGTCTGGGGTAATAGAGGGGGCAGCATGACCTCCAGTTAGGTGCAGTCAGGGCTGGTGAGGCAGCTGAAGAGAGGGGTCTCATTTTTATCGTTACTATATGGCTACATTTCCTTCCCAGCGTCATCCCGGACTGCGCCTGTCACCTCGCTTTCACACATCGCCAGGACAGGACGGAGAAGACAGGATCTGAGGAGGGGAATGGGGTCTGCATGCAAAGTCTGGATCAGACCAGGCCATCAATCCGCAGAAATGTTTCCTGGATTTCTGTGGAGCAGACGGTCCATCCATGAGTATAAAAGACAGCGCTCTATGTACAATCCCTGGCTGCTCCGCGCACCAAACAAGGGGCCCCCCCATAGACCTGCACACTGCTTTCCTGAAATACTCTGTGCTGCTGTCACCCTGCTCCCTCCACCACATATCTCCCAGAATCCTTGCTGCCTGCCATCCTCGGTGACTGTCTACTTGTCAGTATAAGGTTGCTTTCACACTAGCGTCGGTACGGGCCCGTTGCAGTGCGTCGGGTCGACGTACCGACGCATGCTGTGAAAGAAATGTCCGACGTGGGCAGCGGAAGCAGTCTTACGACGCTTCCGTTGCCCCATTGTAAGGTCTGGGGAGGATGGGGCGGAGTTTCGGCCATGCATGCGTGGTCAAAAATAGCGGACTCGACGCACAAACAAACGTTACATGTAATGTCGGTAATGTTAGTATATGGGGAAAAAACGCATCCTGCAGACAACTTTGCAGGATGTGTTTTTTCTCCTGAACGACGCATTACAACGTACAGCCAACAACGCTAGTGTGAAAGTAGCCTAAGGCTGCCGTCCACTATCAGTATTCGGTCAGTATTTTACCTCAGTATTTGTAGCTAAAACCAGGAGTGGGTGATAAATACAGAAGTGGTGACATGTTTCTATTATACTTTTCCTCTATTTGTTCCACTCCTGGTTTTGGCTTACAAATACTGAGGTAAAATACTGACCAAATACTGATAGTGTGACGGCAGCCATACTCTGCAGTCACCAACAAAATGGCTGCTCACTGGGTCCCTGAATCTCATCCTCTCTAATCCCTTAGCAAAAACCCATAAGAGGAGGAGAGGAGGCATCACACACACGTTAGCAGACTCCGCCCATATTTACTGCAGTGCTGTAATGTGAGCTATTTGTACACTAGGTTTTTCTGAAATTTCAGCAACTGCTCCCCCTAGTGTTTAAAAGTGGAAATTCCAAAACTTTTCAAATTATTTTTCATATTTTACTAAATTATAAACAAATGATAATATTTTTTAAGAATATGTAATCATTAATTCTTTACATTTTTACAATTTCTGCAAAAAATTTTTTTTTGATGGCACCTTCCCTTTAAGAGGAGACTTTTTGCATCAGGCCTTCATGGTAAAATAGCGGATAGGAAACCACTGCTAAGGACAGGCAACAAGCAGAAGAGACTTGTTTGGGCTAAAGAATACAAGGAATGGACATTAGACCAGTGAAAATCTGTGCTTTGGTCTGATGAGTCCAAATTTAATTTGAGATCTATGGTTACAACCACCGTGTCTTTGTGCGACGGAGAAAAGGTGAACGGATGGACTCTGCATGCCTGGTTCCCACTGTGAAGCATGAAGGAGGAGGTGTGATGGTGTGGGGGTGCTTTACTGGTGGCACTGTTGGGGATTTATTCAAAATTGAAGGCATACTGAACCAGCATGGCTACCACAGCATCTTGCAGCGGCATGCTATTCCATCTCGTTTGCGTTTAATTGGACCATCATTTATTTTTCAACAGGACAATGACCCCAAACACACCTCCAGGCAAGGTAAGGGCTATTTGACCAAGAAGGAGAGTGATGGGGTGCTACGCCAGATGACCTGGCCTCCACAGTCACCAGACCTGAACCCAATCGAGATGGTTTGGGGTGAGCTGGACTGCAGAGTGAAAGCAAAAGGGTCAACAAGTGCTAAGCATCTCTGGGAACTCCTTCAAGATTGTTGGAAGACCATTCCTGGTGACTACCTCTTGAAGCTCATAAAGAGAATGCCAAGAGTGTGCAAAGCAATCATCAAAGCAAAAGGTGGCTACTTTGAAGAACCTAGAATATAAGACATATTTTCAGTTGTTTCACACTTTTTTGTTAAGTATATAATTCCACATGTGTTAATTCACAGTTTTGATGCCTTCAATGTGAAAGTACAATTTTCAATTTTCATAGTCATATGTAGTGTTGAGCATTCCGATACCGCAAGTATCGGGTATCGGCCGATACTTGCGGTATCGGAATTCCGATACTTTTGTGGTATCGGGTACCGGATCCATAGTGAGGTGTAAAATAAAGAATTAAAATAAAAAATATTGATTTATTCACCTCTCCGGCGGCCCCTGGACATCACCGCGGGTAACCGGCAGGCTTCTTTGTTTAAAATGAGCGTGTTTAGGACCTGAGAATGACGTCGCGGCTTCTGATTGGTCGCGTGCCGCCCATGTGACCGCCACGCGACCAATCAGAAGCCGCGACGTCATTCTCAGGCACTAAACTCCTCATTCTAGGAATTTAGGACCTGAAGAATGACGTCGCGGCTTCTGATTGGTCGCGTGGCGGTCACATGGGCAGAACGCGACCAATCAGAAGCCATGATGTCATTCCTCAGGTCCTAAACGTGCTCATTTTAAACAAAGAAGCCTGCCGGTTACCCGCGGTGATGTCCAGGGGCCGCCGGAGAGGTGAATATATCAATATTTTTTTATTTTAATTCTTTATTTTACACATTAATATGGATCCCAGGGCCTGAAGGAGAGTTTCCTCTCCTTCAGACCCTGGGAACCATCAGGATACCTTCCGATACTTGGTGTCCCATTGACTTGTATTGGTATCGGATATCGGTATCGGCGATATCCGATACTTTTCGGGTATCGGCCGATACTATCCGATACCGATACTTTCAAGTATCGGACGGTATCACTCAACACTAGTCATATGTCCAAACTTTTGGTCTGTACTGTATACATGTGTGTCTGTGTGTGTGTACATATAAAAATGTGTATACTGTATCAAGTCACAGTATCTCATATACCAGCAGTGTATATGCTGTAATGTGTGCATCAGATTATATATATACTGCCATCTACATAATGCAATGTCCTGTGTGATTTATGGAACCAGTTTGAGTATTTTCACAGATCGAGAGCCGATGACTTCACACTGACAGCCCGACCCCTACCTGCATGAAGGTGCAAAATGCTATAATAAAACTTTTGGACCTATGGAAGCACACGCAGCGCAAAACGGCCGTAGTCCTATTGTTGTCTCGGCACATTACTCCCACCGCCATGTTTTAATAGTTTTGAATAAAGGACTGCATCAAGAATGATGAGTGCTAACTATTCTTCCATTCTGGACATTTTGTTGCACTGCATTTTTTGGTAAGCACCGAGTTCCTTTTTTCTCTGGAGTTCCATGCAGCTGATTAGCAAGCCACGCCTGTACTAGTTCACCAGTCCTGGTGCCGAGCTTATTCCCTTCTACTGACTGATGCGCTATAATAATCTTCCTGATCCTCAGCAGAGCGGCCATAATTACATAAATTACATAAATCTTCTGTCTATCACTTCATGGATCCCAAATATACCAGGATCCAGAGATGTCTGATGGATCGCCCCCCCCCCCCCTGTGTAGGGCAATGGGGTACTCAGATCCAGGCCCTTCGGTTCTCGTTGGGGATGTCACAGTGGCTGACCCGGTCCGTGGCCCTAGGGCAGTGATCCCCAACTCCGGCCCTCAAGAGCCACCAACAGGTCATGTTTTGAGGATTTCCTTAGCATTGCACAGGTCATTGAATGCTTGCCTGTGCAGGTGATCAACTATCACCTGTGCAATACTAAGGAAATCCTGAAAACATGACCTGTTGGTGGCTCTTGAGGACCAGACTTGGGGACCACTGCCCTAGGGGAACGTCCGTTGATAAATGAGGGGAAAGGTCTTTAAAGGGATAATGTTCCGGACGCCACCTGCGGTATTCGGTCAGGGTGACCGACGCTGTTTAGGGGTCCGCTGGGGTGATGTTATGGCAGCTAGATGGTATACCTTCCCACAGGTGAAGTGTATTCCCAGGACTTCCCAGAGTGTAGATGGTGGATGGTGGATGATGTAAGGCACAATGAATAACGAGGACACAAGGTTGCAGTCTCTTTACCTTTACTGAAGGCTCCAGCGTCCACAGTCCATGGTAGGGACCACTGGGCAGGCAGAGTCTGGCCGGTGAAGGCAAATCCAGAGTCCCCTTATCCAGGTGGAATTCAATAGCCTTCTTCTAGCGCCTGAGTGTTGTAATTCCTCCCTGCTGAGCAACTCGGTGAGGTCCTCACAAGTATTGTAGGTGTTAAATCTCTTCCTCTCTGTCCCCCTGATAGATAGGACAAACCCGTATGACTGGTGGCCTGAGGCTTTTTTTAGGGACCCTAGAGACGCCCTGGCCCCCACAAGTTGCCACCGTGCCTCCTGGGTATATGGTTGGGCAGCCAACGTGGAATCAACTGTCCTGCCAGTCTCTGAAGTAAAGCATAGAGATCCTCACTCCCTCAGTGTTCTGGCTACCGGTACTGCGCTTCAGAAGGAGGCAGCCTGCTTCTAGCTGGTCTCCCTCTGATATTCCTCTCCTTTTGCTATGACTTCTGTTGTGAATTCTGTGATCGAACTCCCTCCTGTGGTCATGAATGGTACTTCGGCGAATTCTGTCCATGGACTCCCTCTGGTGGCTGTGAGTGGAGCTGCTGCTTCTGAGGTTCCTTCCACAGGTGACGGAGTTTAGTCTTTGGTTGGCTGCTCTATTTAACTCCACTCAGATTGTTACTCCATGCCAGCTGTCAATGTTCTTGTACTGGTTCAGTTCGCTCTTGGATCTTTCTGGTGACCTGTCTACTCCAGCAGAAGCTAAGTCCCTGCTAGTTAATTATTTGTTCATTGTTTTCTTGTCCAGCTTGCTTTAATGATTTTGCCTTGCTAGCTGGAAGCTCTGGGATGCAGAGTGGCACCTCCGCATCGTGAGTCGGTGCGGAGGTCTTTTTGCACACTCTGTGTGGTCTTTTGTAGTTTTTTGTGCTGACCGCAAAGATACCTTTCCTATCCTCTGTCTGTTTAGTAAGTCGGGCCTCCCTTTGTTGTAACCTGTTTCATTTCTGTGTTTGTGACTTCATCTTAACTCACAGTCAATATATGTGGGGGGCTGCCTTTTCCTTTGGGGAATTTCTCTGAGGCAAGGTAGGCTTTATTTTCTATTTCTAGGGCTAGTTAGCTCTTAGGCTGTGAAGAGGCGTCTAGGCCGAGTTAGGTACGCTCCACGGCTATTTCTAGTTGTGTGATAGGATTAGAGGTTGCGGTCAGCAGAGTTCCCACTTCCCAGAGCTTGTCCTGTGAGAGTTTAACCATCAGGTCGTTCCGGGTGCTCCTAACCACCAGGTCCATAACAGTACAGCCGGCCCAAAGTATTAATGTATCTCAATAGAGGGATAAGAGAAGTTCTGAGACCATTTTTTTTCTCTGCAGTGTGTTTTGTCTTTCTTTTCCCCTTAACCTCTGGGTGGTTCAGGACACAGGTGTAGATATGGACATTCAAGGTCTGTCCTCTTGTGTGGATCATCTCACTGCAAGGGTACAAAACATTCAAGATTTTGTGGTTCAGAATCCGATGTTAGAGCCTAGAAATCCAATTCCTGATTTGTTTTCTGGGGATAGATCTAAGTTCCTGAATTTCAAAAATAATTGTAAACTGTTTCTAGCTTTGAAACCCCGCTCCTCTGGTGACCCCATTCAACAGGTAAAAATCATTATTTCTTTGTTGCGTAGTGACCCTCAAGACTGGGCATTTTCCCTTGCGCCAGGAGATCCTGCATTGCGTGATGTAGATGCGTTTTTTCTGGCGCTTGGATTGCTTTATGATGAACCTAATTCAGTGGATCAGGCAGAGAAAATCTTGCTGGCTTTGTGTCGGTGTCAGGATGAAGCGGAGGTGTACTGTCAGAAGTTTAGAAAGTGGTCTGTGCTTACTCAGTGGAATGAGTGTGCCCTGGCGGCAATTTTCAGAAAGGGTCTTTCTGAAGCCCTTAAGGATGTCATGGTGGGATTTCCCACACCTGCTGGTCTGAATGAGTCTATGTCCTTGGCCATTCTGATTGATCGGCGCTTGCAGGAGCGCAAAGCTGTGCCCCATTTGGCGGTATTCTCTGAGCATAGGCCTGAGCCTATGCAGTGTGATAGGACTTTGACCAGAGCTGAACGGCAAGAACACAGATGTCGGAATGGGCTGTGTTTTTACTGTGGTGATTCCACTCATGCTATCTCCGATTGTCCTAAGCGCACTAAGCGGTTCGCTAGGTCTGCCACCATTGGTACGGTACAGTCTAAATTTCTTTTGTCCGTTACTCTGATTTGCTCTCTGTTGTCCTATTCTGTTATGGCATTTGTGGATTCGGGCGCTGCCCTGAATTTGATGGACTTGGAGTTTGCCAGGCGCTGTGGTTTTTTCTTGGAGCCCTTGCAGCATCCTATTCCATTGAGAGGAATCGATGATACGCCTTTGGCCAAGAATAAGCCTCAGTACTGGACTCAATTGACCATGTGCATGGCTCCTGCACATCAGGAGGATATTCGCTTTTTGGTGTTGCATAATCTGCATGATGTGGTCGTTTTGGGGTTGCCATGGCTACAGGTCCATAATCCAGTATTGGATTGGAAATCTATGTCTGTGTCCGGCTGGGGTTTTCAGGGGGTACATGGTGATGTTCCATTGCTGTCAATTTCGCCTTCCACTCCTTCTGAAGTCCCTGAGTTTTTGTCAGATTACCGGGATGTATTTGAAGAGCCCAAATCCGGTGCCCTACCTCCTCATAGGGATTGCGATTGTGCTATTAATTTAATTCCTGGTAGTAAGTTTCCTAAGGGCCGACTGTTTAATTTATCTGTGCCAGAGCACGCCGCTATGCGGAGTTATATAAAGGAATCCTTGGAGAAAGGTCGTATTCACCCGTCGTCATCACCGTTGGGAGCAGGGTTCTTTTTTGTGGCCAAGAAGGATAGCTCTTTGAGACCTTGTATTGATTACCGCCTTCTTAATAAGATCACAGTCAAATTTCAGTACCCTTTGCCGCTGCTGTCTGATTTGTTTGCTCGGATTAAGGGGGCTAGTTGGTTCACCAAGATAGATCTTCGAGGGGCGTATAATCTTGTGCGAATTAAACAGGGCGATGAATGGAAAACAGCATTTAATACGCCGGAGGGCCATTTTGAGTACCTGGTTATGCCATTCGGGCTTTCTAATGCTCCATCTGTGTTTCAGTCCTTTATGCATGACATCTTCCGAGAGTACCTGGATAGATTCATGATTGTATATTTGGATGATATTTTGGTCTTTTCGGATGATTGCGAGTCTCATGTGAAGCAGGTCAGAATGGTGTTCCAGGTCCTTCATGCAAATTCCTTGTTTGTGAAGGGGTCGAAATGTCACTTTGGAGTCCGGTAGGTTTCATTTTTGGGTTTCATTTTTTCCCCTTCTACTATCGAGATGGACCCTGTTAAAGTTCAGGCCATTTATGATTGGACTCAGCCGACATCTGTGAAGAGCCTGCAGAAGTTCCTGGGCTTTGCTAATTTTTACCGTCGCTTCATCGCTAATTTTTCTAGTGTTGCTAAACCGTTGACTGATTTGACCAAGAAAGGTGCTGATGTGGTCAATTGGTCCTCTGCGGCTGTAGAGGCTTTTCAGGAGTTGAAGCGTCGTTTTTCTTCTGCCCCTGTGTTGTGCCAGCCAGATGTTTCACTTCCGTTTCAGGTTGAGGTTGATGCTTCCGAGATTGGAGCAGGGGCTGTTTTGTCGCAAAGAAGTTCTGATGGCTCGGTGATGAAACCATGTGCCTTCTTTTCTAGAAAATTCTTGCCTGCTGAGTGCAATTATGATGTTTGCAATCGAAAGTTGTTGGCCATGAAGTGGGCATTCGAGGAGTGGCGACATTGGCTTGAAGGAGCCAAGCATCGCATGGTGGTCTTGACGGATCACAAGAATTTGACTTATCTCAAGTCTGCCAAACGGTTGAATCCTAGACAGGCTCGATGGTCGCTGTTTTTCTCCCGTTTTAATTTTGTGGTTTCGTAACCTTCCGGGCTCTAAGAATGTGAAGGCTGATGCCCTGTCAAGGAGTTTTGTGCCTGACGCTCCGGGTGTTCCTGAGCCGGCGGGTATTCTCAAAGAGGGGGTAATTTTGTCTGCCATCTCCCCTGATTTGCGGCGGGTGCTGCAGAAGTTTCAGGCTGATAGACCTGACCGTTGTCCAGCGGAGAAACTGTTTGTCCCTGATAGATGGACTAGTAGAGTTATCTCTGAGGTTCATTGTTCGGTGTTGGCTGGTCATCCTGGAATCTTTGGTACCAGAGATTTGGTGGCTAGATCCTTTTGGTGGCCTTCTTTGTCACGGGATGTGCGTTCTTTTCTGCAGTCCTGTGGGACTTGTACTCGGGCTAAGCCCTGCTGTTCTCGTGCCAGTGGGTTGCTTTTGCCCTTGCCGGTCCCGAAGAGGCCCTGGACGCATATTTCCATGGATTTTATTTCAGATCTCCCTGTCTCTCAAAGGATGTCGGTCATTTGGGTGGTTTGTGATCGCTTCTCTAAGATGGTCCATTTGGTACCCTTGTCTAAATTGCCTTCCTCCTCTGATTTGGTGCCATTGTTTTTCCAGCATGTGGTTCGTTTGCATGGCATTCCGGAGAACATCGTCTCGGACAGAGGTTCCCAGTTTGTTTCGAGGTTTTGGCGGTCCTTTTGTGCTAAGATGGGCATTGATTTGTCGTTTTCTTCGGCTTTCCATCCTCAGACAAATGGCCAAACCGAACCAACTAATCAGACTTTGGAAACATATCTGAGATGCTTTGTTTCTGCTGATCAGGATGATCAGGTCCTTCTTGCCTTTGGCTGAGTTCGCCCTTAATATTCGGGCCAGCTCGGCTACTTTGGTTTCGCCTTTTTTCTGTAATTCTGGATTCCATCCTCGTTTCTCTTCAGGGCAGGTTGAGCCTTCGGACTGTCCTGGTGTGGATACTGTGGTGGACAGGTTGCAGCAGATTTGGACTCATGTGGTGGACAATTTGACATTGTCCCAGGAGAAGGCTCAACGTTTCGCTAACCGCCGGCGCTGTGTTGGTCCCCGACTTCGTGTTTGGGATTTGGTTTGGTTGTCGTCTCGTTATGTTCCTATGAAGGTTTCCTCTCCTAAGTTTAAGCCTTGTTTCATTGGTCCGTATAAGATTTCGGAAGTTCTCAATCCTCTGTCATTTCGTTTGGCCCTTCCAGCTTCTTTTGCCATCCATAATGTGTTCCATAGGTCGTTATTGCGGAGATACGTGGCGCCTATGGTTCCCCCCGTTGATCCTCCTGCCCCGGTGTTGGTCGAGGGGGAGTTGGAGTATGTGGTGGAGAAGATTTTGGATTCTCGTATTTCGAGACGGAAACTCCAGTACCTGGTCAATTGGAAGGGTTATGGTCAGGAAGATAATTCCTGGGTTTTTGCCTCTGATGTTCATGCTGCCGATCTAGTTCGTGCCTTTCATTTGGCTCGTCCTGATCGGCCTGGGGGCTCTGGTGAGGGTTCGTTGACCCCTCCTCAAGGGGGGGTACTGTTGTGAATTCTGTGATCGAACTCCCTCCTGTGGTCATGAATGGTACTTCGGCGAATTCTGTCCATGGACTCCCTCTGGTGGCTGTGAGTGGAGCTGCTGCTTCTGAGGTTCCTTCCACAGGTGACGGAGTTTAGTCTTTGGTTGGCTGCTCTATTTAACTCCACTCAGATCGTTACTCCATGCCAGCTGTCAATGTTCTTGTACTGGTTCAGTTCGCTCTTGGATCTTTCTGGTGACCTGTCTACTCCAGCAGAAGCTAAGTCCCTGCTAGTTAATTATTTGTTCATTGTTTTCTTGTCCAGCTTGCTTTAATGATTTTGCCTTGCTAGCTGGAAGCTCTGGGATGCAGAGTGGCACCTCCGCACCGTGAGTCGGTGCAGAGGTCTTTTTGCACACTCTGCGTGGTCTTTTGTAGTTTTTTGTGCTGACCGCAAAGATACCTTTCCTATCCTCTGTCTGTTTAGTAAGTCAGGCCTCCCTTTGCTGTAACCTGTTTCATTTCTGTGTTTGTGACTTCATCTTAACTCACAGTCAATATATGTGGGGGGCTGCCTTTTCCTTTGGGGAATTTCTCTGAGGCAAGGTAGGCTTTATTTTCTATTTTCTATTTCTAGGGCTAGTTAGCTCTTAGGCTGTGAAAAGGCGTCTAGGCCGAGTTAGGTACGCTCCACGGCTATTTCTAGTTGTGTGATAGGATTAGGGGTTGCGGTCAGCAGAGTTCACACTTCCCAGAGCTTGTCCTGTGAGAGTTTAACCATCAGGTCGTTCCGGGTGCTCCTAACCACCAGGTCCATAACAGACTTCGTTTCTCACTCACTGCAACACAATTCCGTTCAATGTCTCTTTCTTGGGATGCTGCCGCATGGGATGTAGGTGCAGCTCCGTGTACCCTCACCTTCCGCAGTCTGGAGCTGGCTGGAATCCACTCCAACCAGCCTCTGCCAAACTCGGTCGAGACTGACGGACTAACTTCCTAACCAACCCACCAGTTTTACCCAAGTGTGAGGAGTGCCCTAGTAGATAGAAGCATGGCTCCCCCTGGCGGCCTGGAGTGTGAAGTGTGTTTTGTGCTTGTGATACCTGGACAGAAGATCTCCTTCATTGCCTTCAGATGAAACATAACCCCCCCTGGTGGAAGAATAACATTACTGTAACGACCAGGACTCTGGGGCGCTGCATCTGACCTCCCGTGCTACGCACAAGCTTCTCTTTGGCAGGAGGTGGAAGGTCAGCATGAGGTGAGTAGTGTCTGCTGTGCAGTGATGCAGCCGGCCAGCCACACATGTACTAGTTTAAAAGCACAGTGACGGCAGCAGTGTCTGAAGCTGCCCCCCTGGCCCAGTCCACCTATAAGTATATATAAAATTAAGCACAAAGTTATATAGTCAACTTTAACAATCCTTCGTGAAAAAATGTATTATTCTAAAGCACCTGGGACTGAAATAGATGATAACAATGTAACCAGTCATGTCATGACATTTGTTCCCTTTTAAATATTTCATGATCAACTGTGCATGGTATTATTGAAAAATCGAAATGTTTAGAATCAGAAGAGATCTGATTGGATACTGTGAGAGAGCGTTTTATGGGTACACAGGCAGATAAATGCTCCTTACAGATGGGTTGAAATTTAAGATAACAATGTTAAAGTAGACCATATTTTTCTGCTAATTTTGTCTGTCCTTGTTTTGATTTATTGCTCTGCAATACCGTGCAAGCAAGAATGAGATTATATATCTTGAATTTAAATCTTTGCAATGCTAACAGGAAACTCAATATGTACAGTCAATGTATCTTTGATTTAACTGACTGTTTAAAAACTCTAGAGAAGCATCTCGACGACATAAGAAGTAATTTCAGGCATGGAACCTTCTTCATGACATGGAACAGTGCGGAACACAATGATCTCCCTTTTCTGACTTTTTCTTCTTAATTTAGGTCAACCATTTCTACTATTGAAAATAATCACTGTTATTTTTGTCTAAACACCTCTGTAGATTGTCTTGATGTCAATGAATTTTCTTTTAATCCTTCATGACTAGGGATGGGCAAACCTGAACTGTAAAGTTCGGGACCGTACCAAACATATACAGTTAGGGCCAGAAATATTTGGACAGTGACACAAGTTTTGTTATTTTAGCTGTTTACAAAAACATGTTCAGAAATAAAATTATATATGTAATATGGGCTGAAAGTGCACACTCCCAGCTGCAATATGATAGTTTCCACATCCAAATCGGAGAAAGGGTTTAGGAATCATAGCTCTGTAATGCATAGCGTCCTCTTTTTCAAGGAACCAAAAGTAATTGGACAATGGACTCTAAGGGCTGCAATTAACTCTGAAGGCGTCTCCCTCGTTAACCTGTAATCAATGAAGTAGTTAAAAGGTCAGGGGTGGATTCCAGGTGTGTGGTTTTGCATTTGGAAGCTGTTGCTGTGAGCAGACGACATGCGGTCAAAGGAACTCTCAATTGAGGTGAAGCAGAACATCCTGAGGCTGAAAAAAAAGAAAAAATCCATCAGAGAGATAGCAGACATGCTTGGAGTAGCAAAATCAACAGTTGGGTACATTCTGAGAAAAAAGGAATTGACTGGTGAGCTTGGGAACTCAAAAAGGCCTGGGCGTCTACGGATGACAACAGTGGTGGATGATCGCCGCATATTTAATTTGGTGAAGAAGAACCCGTTCACAACATCAACTGAAGTCCAGAACACTCTCAGTGAAGTAGGGGTATCTGTCTCTAAGTCAACAGTAAAGAGAAAACTCCATGACAGTAAATACAAAGGGTTCACATCTAGATGCAAACCATTCATCAATACCAAAAATAGACAGGCCAGAGTTAAATTTGCAGAAAAACACCTCAAGAAGCCAGCTCAGTTCTGGAAAAGTATTCTATGGACAGATGAGACAAAGATCAACCTGTACCAGAATGATGGGAAGAAAAAAGTTTGGAGAAGAAAGGGAACGGCACATGATCCAAGGCACACCACATCCTCTGTAAAACATGGTGGAGGCAACGTGATGGCATGGGCATGCATGGCTTTCAATGGCACTGGGTCACTTGTGTTTATTGATGACATAAGAGCAGACAAGAGTAGCCGGATGAATTCTGAAGTGTACCGGGATATACTTTCAGCCCAGATTCAGCCAAATGCTGCAAAGTTGATTGGACGGCGCTTCATAGTACAGATGGACAATGACCCCAAGCATACAGCCAAAGCTACCCAGGAGTTCATGAGTGCCAAAAAGTGGAACATTCTGCAATGGCCAAGTCAATCTCCAGATCTAAACCCAATTGAGCATGCATTTCACTTGCTCAAAGCCAGACTTAAGACGGAAAGACCCACAAACAAGCAAGACCTGAAGGCTGCGGTTGTAAAGGCCTGGCAAAGCATTAAGAAGGAGGAAACCCAGCGTTTGATGTCCATGGGTTCCAGACTTAAGGCAGTGATTGCCTCCAAAGGATTTGCAACAAAATATTGAAAATAAAAATATTTTGTTTGGGTTGTTTATTTGTCCAATTACTTTTGACCTCCTAAAATGTGGAGTGTTTGTAAAGAAATGTGTACAATTCCTACATTTTCTATCAGATATTTTTGTTCAACCCTTCAAATTAAACGTTACAATCTGCACTTGAATTCTGTTGTAGAGGTTTCATTTCAAATCCAATGTGGTGGCATGCAGAGCCCAACTCGCGAAAATTGTGTCACTGTCCAAATATTTCTGGCCCTAATTGTAGTGTTCGGTCACAAGGTCCTGAACACGGGTTTCCAAGGGAAACCCATGTTACAGTTTGGGTCCAGTTCGGGTCCAGTTTGGATCCAGGGCGGCTGTAAAATAAAACATAAAATTAATAATAAACATTAGAAATATTATACTTACCTGTCTAGCGACGCGTCTCCTGTCCCACTGTCTCCCGGATGCATCTGCTTCCGGGCCCAATCATTACTTTCGGCAGTATTCACTGCACTCGGCAGTCTTCAGCTTTTTCTGGCAGTGTTTGTGCGGTGACGTCACTGCACGAACATTGCCGGAAAAAGCCGGAAAAAGCCGAATACTACCGGAAGGAAATGAGCGGCCCCGGAAGCAGATGCAGCCGGGAAACAGCGGGACGGGACGACGCAATGCTGGACAGTTAAGTAATATAATTATAATGTTTATTATTAATTTTATGCTTTCATTTTCAGCCCCCCTCCCCATCCCATAAATGTAAAGTCCAAGTTCGGGGTTCGAACGTAAGTTCACGTCATCTCCTGCCCCGTACTCAAACTTTACAGAAAAGCACACCAATTCCGATCATTGGGGGGTTCGCTCATCACTAGTGTTGAGCATTCCGATACCGCAAGTATCGGGTATCGGCCGATACTTGCGGTATCGGAATTCCGATACCGAGATCCGATACTTTTGTGGTATCGGGTATCGGTATCGGATACATAGGGATCTGTAAAATAAAGAATAAAAATAAAAAATATTGATATATTTACCTCTCCGGCGGCCCCTGGACTCAGCGCGGGTAACCGGCAGGCTTCGTTGTTCAAAATCAGCGCTTTTAGGACCTGAGAATCACGTCCCGGCTTCTGATTGGTCGCGGGCCGCCCATGTGACCGCCACGCGACCAATCACAAGCCGCGACGTCACCGCAAGCTATTGACGCGCTCATTTTTAAAAATGAGCGCGTTAATGGCTTTGAAAGACATAGCGGCTTGTGATTGGTCGCGTGGCCGCGACCAATCACAAGCCGCGACGTCACCGCAGGCTATTGACGCGCTCATTTTTAAAAATGAGCGCGTTAATGGCTTTGAAAGACATAGCGGCTTGTGATTGGTCGCGTGGCCGCGACCAATCACAAGCCGCGACGTCACCGCAAGCTATTGACGCGCTCATTTTTAAAAATTTTTAAAAATGAGCGCGTCAATAGCTTGCGGTGACGTCGCGGCTTGTGATTGGTCACGGCCACGCGACCAATCACAAGCCGCTATGTCTTTCAAAGCCATTAACGCGCTCATTTTTAAAAATGAGCGCGTCAATAGCTTGCGGTGACGTCGCGGCTTGTGATTGGTCGCGTGGCGGTCACATGGGCGGCCCGCGACCAATCAGAAGCCGGGACGTGATTCTCAGGTCCTAAAAGCGCTGTTTTTGAACAACGAAGCCTGCCGGTTACCCGCGCTGAGTTCAGGGGCTGCCGGAGAGGTAAATATATCAATATTTTTTATTTTTATTCTTTATTTTACACCTCCCTATGGATCCCAGGGCCTGAAGGAGAGTTTCCTCTCCTTCAGACCCTGGGAACCATGAGAATACCTTCCGATACTTGATGTCCCATTGACTTGTATTGGTATCGGATATCGGTATCGGCGATATCCGATATTTTTTGGGTATCGGCCGATACTATCCGATACCGATACTTTCAAGTATCGGACGGTATCGCTCAACACTACTCATCACTATTCACATCCTATGCCGTAACAATACGTCGTAGGTTGTGTCTCTCCCTTTGATGCGAGCTCTAGAGCTGAGCCTGCATCTTTTCCAGCACATGACAGCTGATTTGATCAGTTGTCATGTTCTCTTAACAGCTACAGATGGAACATGTTAAATTCCCCCCAAAAATAATTGTGGAATTGCACTTTTTTCCAATTTCACTGCACTTGAATTTTTTTTCTAATTTGTCAGTACACTGTATGGTAAAATCAATGGTATAGTTGAAAAGTACAACTCGTCTTGCAAAAAATAAGCCCTCACATGGCCATTTTAAAGGAAAAATAAAAAAGTTATGGCTCTAGGAAAAAGGGGAGAAGCAAACAAAGATGCAAAAGTGGAAAGTCCCAAAGTCGTAAAGGGGTTAAACAGTATATTGGGGACTTTATAAAAACATAAAATATGCCTAAGCACTAACAGTTGCTGCTTACCAGCCTGTTGTGCACAGCACCATTCTTCCCCAGCACAAAGCGGCCATAGGCCACTCCTGCCAGCCATTCAGCTACCTTTGCTGACATCACATCAACAGAGGAGCAGATTCTTTCATGCTTTGTTATGTTGACAGGACTTTATGATTGACAGCCAGATTCCCACTCCCTAACTGGGGGAACCGGCTGTTAATGAGAATGATGTTGGAAGTGCTGCCTTGCCAAAAGAACAGAGCTTAAAAGATGCAGCCGCTCTGTTGATGTGATGTCAGCAGAGGCAGCTGAATCACTGGTGGGAGCAGTCTATAACCGCTCTGTCAGGGAGGAACGGCGCTGTGTATATCAGGCATTTAAGCAGCAACTGCCTGCCTATTAGTGTTTAGATAAATTTTTGTGTCACTGATATTCCCTTTCATGCTTCAGAAAATACATGGACGGGAAGCCATGCATACAAGGATAGAGGATAAGGAGCCATGCATGAGGACGGAGATAAGAAGCCATGCATACAAGGACAGGGAATGGGAGCCATGCATACCAGGATAGGGATGAGGGGACAATGCATACCAGGATAGGGATGAGGGGACAATACATACCTGGCTTATACTCGAGTCAATAAGTTTTCCCAGTTTTTCGTGGCAAATTTAGGTGCCTCAGCTTATACTCAGGTTGGCTTATACTCGAGCATATACAGTAAGTCCGATTTTCATCTAGGAGGGTGGACAATTTTTCCCTCACTTATAATCCTAGTTAAAAACGTACAACTATTTTTTTTACAGTAACAGCTATTAATCATTCACAGGACCACAGTTTCCTATGTTACAGAATTGCATCCTTAAAAATCGAATACCTGTGGCATACAATTTTTTTCTCACACGCATACACTTGAATTGGTTAGTCTCACTCAATTTCAAGCTTAAATCTCATCATACTACAATTGTTTCCACAGATAGATTCTGAGAAAAAAAATGGCCATCTGCGCTGCCTCATTGGACAACATGAGTCCGTGTGCAAGCCATTAACCTTCGTCCGGCTGAGTAGGTACAATTGTAACTATTCCGTTTTAAAATTGCAATAACTTTTTTTTTTTCGAAAAGCCGTAGAGGGCTGAAATTTCGTGACATCTCTGCAGTATTGGTCCAGAATATATTGGCCAAATTTCAATAAAATATATATGAAGGTTCAATTGTACCTCTGCAGCCTGTTAACATTGTAAAATTATGCAGCCTGACGAAGGTTAAAAAAAAATTGGACGGCACTCGTCCGATTTCTACGCTCGTATGTATGAGCCTTTACATGTGCTAAGAGCTTTCAGTTGTAAGTATTCAATACAATTTGGCTAAATGAAGCAAAGGAGATTTCACTCCACATATTAACCGTCAACGGACAAAAACAATTCTGATTTATTTTAGTTTGAGACAAAAATGTACGTCGTCTGCAGTGACATAATAACAGGTGGTCAACTTATGTTCACATGAGCCACTGCGGCTTTTGGCAGACGAGAGCATGTTCTCATCTGGACAGTCTGGCTTTATTTGCTATGTTTAGCTCCACTGTAGCATAGCTACCTCACGCAGCACTCTGTACTTATTCAGGTACAAATAATGAACACCTGAGGACACGGCATATGGGACACTCTTAAGATTATACATTCAATTTTAAGGATTATTATACTTGATTTACAGTACATGTTACTTTAGAATTCTTACTATTTTATGTATTATAACTTATATTATTTCATGTATTTTAATTAGTCTAATAATAATGTAGATATTCCAGTATTTAATTAGGTTACACTACTCAAGTGCTATTACTTACATTACTTTTGGAAGGAAGCTGCAGTTATTGTGTCATTTTTAAAGAGAACCTGTCACTATGAAAATGCCGTCTAATTTGCAGGCGGCGTGTCATAGAGCAGGGGGAGCTGAGCAGATTAGTATATAGTTATGTGAGAAAAGAGTCTTGTATACCTGGGTTTTCATCATTTAATCCTCTGCCCTTTCTGAGATTTTGGATCCAGTGGGCGGTCTCTCTGTAAAGCACACTTACACAAAGAAAGCCGGCAGTCACTGATAGGACCGCCCACTGGACCAAAAATCACAGAAAAAGCAGAGGTTTAAATGATGAAAACACAAGTTGTTCTGAACAGTTCTGAAAAAACTATATATCAATCTGCTCAGATCTGCCTGTTCTGTAACATGATGTCTGCAGATTGAACTGCATTTTCATGGTGACAGATTCCCTTTAAGTGCAATGTATTTATTTTTTTATTTTTAGTAAAAATTGAGAGTGGTGCAATCTAATACTGAAGTGGCATTTTTAAAAAAAAAACTTTTCTTAATCTGTTGCTATTAATATAGCAATTGGTCACTTTTAGCGAAAGGACCAAAAAAAATGGAACAACGGCGCCCCAAGAAGAAACAATATCTATAGTAGTGATGAGCGAATATACTCGTTACTCGAGATTTCCCGAGCATGCTCGGGGGTCCTCCGAGTATTTTTTAGTGCTCGGAGATTTAGTTTTTCTTGCCGCAGATGAATGATTTACATCTGTTAGCCAGCATAAGTACATGTGGGGGTTGCCCGGTTGCTAGAGAATCCCCACATGTACTTATGCTGGCTAACAAATGTAAATCATTCAGCTGCGGCAAGAAAAACTAAATCTCCGAGCACTAAAAAATACTCGGAGGACCCCCGAGCGTGCTCGGGAAATCTCGAGTAACGAGTATATTCGCTCATCACTAATCTATAGCAGAAAAGGAGGGTTACTAAAGAAAAACTCATAAAATATAACCTTTAATTTTTTTAAGTTAGAATAAAAGACACACAAACGTACAAACGATCCAAAAAAAAGGATCATGCAGCTAGAGAATATCTTCAAAGCTGAAAAGGAGAATATATACTTCCCTCCCTATGACCAGCAGTTTATAGGCACAGAAAACAGTAGGTGAATAAAAATTGCACCATCAAGTAGCTCCCAATAACCACCAAGGTCACACAGAACAACATAGGGGCTCTCCAATATTGCAGACTTACTGATCAATAAAGTGTATAAAGTGCAGGTAGGCCCATGTATTTTTACACAACCAATATGTGGTATGGAGTTACAACACAATCAGGGTGACTATAGACGTAATCGGAACTCTTTCACCCATATGTAGATTTGATGTCTGACTCCTATCAAACACCTTGTCTAACAGCCCATCAGGACCTGGAGACCAACTTCCTTCTCCTACATTTATCCAGTCTTAAGGGCCACAAGGGATAGCGTAATGGAGGAAGTGACAGGAGGTGAGATGATGTACGGACCTCCTTAGCAGACTATATTATCCCCTGATGAATCCCTGCATGTGAAGAAACGCGTCAGGAGTTGGTCTTATGATCCATTACACTATTCCTTGTGGCACCTTTTTGTAAAATGTTATTTTATTTTGTTAGCATTTTAGAAGGATTAAAAATGTAGCAGTCATTTTTCATTTTTTCAAGGAAATTTACAAAATTTATTTTTTTAGGGACTTATCCATGTTTGAAGTGACTTTTGGGGTCTCATATATTGGAAAACCCCCAAACGTGATACCATTTTAGAAACAGCACCCCCTGACATATTGAAAACTGCATAGCAAATAGATCAATGGCTGCACTCAATTTTACTGTACTAAAGCAAGGAAATGTGCGATACATGAAATGTGAATAGCATAATGGCTTGTGAAATCTATGAAAAAACACATGAGATGCTTAGCAGAAAATTTGGCCAAAAAATGTGAGCCCATCCACCAAACGTCAAGGTAATCTCAGATCGGATGGGTCCCTGACCTGACTGCCTAGTGTGAACACTTACCTCTGGCTAATAACATGGTAAAGGAATGTCGGAACCAACTGTGTTTGGATGTAATTAAAATCACAGCATGGTGAAGGGCGGGGTGTTCAAGTCAGAAAAAATAGTACATAGTAAATATAGAAAAACTGTACTAAAGCAAGGAAATTACATCCAAACACAGTTGGTCATCATACAGGAAGTAGGCAATAGCTGTTAGATAGTGTAGTTAGGGAACGTTACCGTTAATTAATTTTTAATGCTTATATATTATAAATTAGTTGGGATTCCTGCACTAAATAGATAGGGATTTAGATTAACATTTATTTGACATTTGGATTACCCCTTTAAGTTATTTCCACAGCAGCTTTCTTTCTTTCATATCACATTTTCTTAAGGGAGAAAGTGAATTTTCCATTGTTAATTATGATGTTGGTTAAGGTAATGAGAAAAGCTCAAGTGCAGTCGGTATGTCATGTTATTATTGTTTGAGTCACTAAATCTCTATCACATTTACAACGTAATCCCGATTCTCCTTTTCTCAATGTGTACCTTGAGACAATGGTGATGTGCTGAAGTGTATAAATCGCCCATTTCTACTGGATTTCAAAAAATAAATTACACATTTCCATTTAATGAGCTTACATGTCAGCATAGGGAAATAGCAGCGAAAATTCCAGAGATTTGTACTAATCATGACTGCGAATATTCCCTAGCCTTGGCCTTACTGACTATAAGCATCTATGTGAGACTAGTTTAGAACTTAATATAATTATTAAAATTATCAAACATATCTTGTGTACAATTTGCTGAGATTAATTGGATAAACACCAGTATAAGGAAGTTTTCATGTTCTTACATAGTTACATAGTTACATAGTTATTAAGGTTGAAGGAAGACTTTAAGTCCATTTAGTTCAACCCATAAAAAAAAACAAAAAAAAAACCCATGTGGCAAAGAGTAAGCTCCACATTGGGGAAAAAAATTCCTTCCCGACTCCACATACGGCAATCAGACTAGTTCCCTGGATCAACACCCTAACAAGAAATCTAGTATATATACCCTGTAACATTATACTTTTCCAGAAATGTATCCAGTCCCCTCTTAAATTTAAGTAATGAATCACTCATTACAACATCATACGGCAGAGAGTTCCATAGTCTCACTGCTCTTACAGTAAAGAATCCGCGTCTGTTATTATGTTTAAACCTTTTTTCCTCCAAACATAGAGGATGCCCCCTTGTCCCTGTTTCAGGTCTATGATTAAAAAGATCATCAGAAAGGTCTTTGTACTGTCCCCTCATATATTTATACATTAACATAAGATCACCCCTTAGTCTTCGTTTTCCCAAACTAAATAGCCCCAAGTGTAATAACCTATCTTGGTATTGCAGACCCCCCAGTCCTCTAATAACCTTGGTCGCTCTTCTCTGCACCCGCTCCAGTTCAGCTATGTCTTTCTTATACAATGGAGACCAGAACTGTGCACAGTATTCTAAGTGTGGTCGAACTAATGACTTGTATAGAGGTAAAATTATGTTCTCCTCATGAGCATCTATGCCTCTTTTAATGCATCCCATTATTTTATTTGCCTTTGTAGCAGCTGCCTGACACTGGCCACTGAATATGAGTTTGTCATCCACCCATACACCCAGGTCTTTTTCATTGACGGTTTTGCCCAGAGTTTTAGAATTAAGCACATAATTATACATCTTATTACTTCTACCCAAGTGCATGACCTTACATTTATCCCCATTAAAGCTCATTTGCCATTTATCAGCCCAAGCTTCTAGTTTACATAAATCATCCTGTAATATAAAATTGTCCTCCTCTGTATTGATTACCCTGCAGAGTTTAGTGTCATTTGCAAATATTGAAATTCTACTCTGAATGCCCCCTACAAGGTCATTAATAAATATGTTAAAAAGAAGAGGGCCCAATACTGACCCCTGTGGTACCCCACTGCTAACCGCTACCCAGTCCGAGTGTGTTCCATTAATAACCACCCTTTGTTTCCTATCCCTGAGCCAGCTCTCAACCCACTTACCCATATTTTCCCCTATCCCCATTATTCTCATTTTATGTATCAACCTTTTGTGTGGCACCGTATCAAAAGCTTTTGAAAAGTCCATATACACTACATCTACTGGGTTCCTATGGTCCAGTCCGGAACTTACCTCTTCATAGAAACTGATCAAATTAGTCTGACATGAACGGTCCCTAGTAAACCCGTGCTGATACTGGGTCATGAGGTTATTCCTCTTCAGATACTCCAGTATAGCATCCCTTAGAATGCCCTCCAGGATTTTACCCACAGTAGAGGTTAAGCTTACTGGCCTATAATTTCCGAGTTCAGTTTTTGTCCCCTTTTTGAATATTGGCACCACATTTGCTATACGCCAGTCCTGTGGTACAGACCCTGTTATTATGGAGTCTTTAAAGATTAAAAATAATGGTCTATCAATGACTGTACCTAATTCCTGCAGTACTCGAGGGTGTATCCCATCCGGGCCCGGAGATTTGTCAATTTTAGTGATTTTTAGACGCCGCCGCACTTCCTGCTGGGTTAAGCAGGTGACATTTAATGGGGAATTTTTATCACTGGTCATTTTGTCTGCCATGGGATTTTCTTGTGTAAATACTGATGAAAAAAAGTCATTTAGCATATTGGCTTTTTCCTCATCCTCATCCACCATTTCACCCAGACTATTTTTAAGGGGGCCAACACTATCATTTTTTAGTTTCTTACTATTTATGTAGTTAAAGAATATTTTGGGATTATTTTTACTCTCTCTGGCAATGAGTCCCTCTGTCTCAATCTTTGCTGCCTTGATTTGCTTTTTACAGAATTTATTTAATTTTTTGTATTTATTTAATGCCTCCTCACTACCTACTTCCTTTAATTCTCTAAATGCTTTCTTTTTGTCACTTATTGCGCCCCTTACAGCTCTATTTAGCCATATTGGTTTCCTCCTATTCCTAGTATGTTTATTCCCATACGGTATATACTGTGCACAGGTCCTATCCAGGATGTTAATAAACGTCTCCCATTTTCTTTGTGTATTTTTGTGTCTCAGGATATTGTCCCATTTAATTGCACCAAGATCCTCTCTCATCCGTTGGAAATTTGCCCTCCTGAAGTTTAGTGTCCTTGTAACCCCTCTATTACACATCTTTTTAAAGGATACATGAAAACTTATTATTTTGTGATCGCTATTTCCCATGTAACCCCCAACCCTTATATTTGCTATGCGGTCTGGCCTGTTGGTTAATATTAAGTCTATCAGTGCCCCCCTTCTTGTTGGGTCCTGAACCAGTTGTGAAAGGTAATTGTCTCTCATAGTTGTCAAAAACCGATTACCTTTGCTGGAACTGCAGGTTTCTGTTCCCCAGTCTATTTCAGGGTAGTTGAAGTCCCCCATAATAATGACTTCTCCTTGAGTCGCAGCTTCATCTATTTGCTTTACGAGGATATTCTCCATTGCTTCCATTATTTTTGGAGATTTATAACAAACCCCTATCAGTAATTTATTATTATTCTGTAAAATTAAACATCTTCCATACCAGTAGGGTCCTTATGACGTAACACAACTCAGCAAAATCTATCTTTACAGTAAAAACTAGGAGCAAAAAAATAGCAAATTGGGTCTTATCTGAGAATAGCAATTATGCAAATTAAGGATATGCTAATCTGATAAGTTTGTGTGACACACAACCACGAATATGCATGAAAAGAACTGCTGCAGATCCATGGGTTCTCCGACCAGGAAAGAGGAAAAATAAAAGGAGCCATGGTTTATCCGTGCTACTGGTTGGCAATAAACCAGAATTTAGCATCACAAATTAATACAAAATGAAAAAAATGTGAAGGACTGAAAATAATGGTTCTACACCAAATTAGCATAAATCATATCAAGAGAAATGGTGTGGGTGACCATAAATTATGAAAAATTAAAAAGTAAATGGGTAAAAAGATTTTATTTTATTGAAATAACATTAAAAACAAGTGATCATAAAATTTGCAATAAAGTGGCACCACATAATAGATGACAAATTGGTCATAAATGTTTAAATAATAAAGACAATAAACTAATATAAATGCAAATATAAAGTGTACACAATGGTCAATGTGGCAGATGAATAATATATGGTATAATCAGTATACTGAAAATAAATCTATGTAAGATATGAACCTTTCATCTTGTAACAGACCAAGGGTTAAGCATCAAGTTAGTGAACAGTCATAAAGTTATTTACCAATGTTTAGTGTAGTGCCAGGTGTCCCTACCCACATTTCGGCTTCCAAGCCTTCTTCCCCCCAGAATGACCAAATGGGAGTGCTCAGGTGGTGCATGCGCCCCAGCTGTCAGGCCCAACATCAAGCGTGTGAGCTCTGCGTCATGCACAGAGGCCATGGAGACAACAGTCAGGCATGAGTGAGACCTATATGGGTCGAAACGCGTAGCCGTATTCACACTATCACCTGTTTGGTCTACCTGGTGTAAGGAATTTTTATATTGCTATGGTATCATAATAAAGACTTTTTTTACCCATCTTGCTGGAGCTGGAATATCTACGGTGTTTGGAGTCGCTATTGAAAGACCTCTTGGTCTGGATGGATTCCGTGCCCTGCATCTGATGTTCTGGTTGGTATGCTGGCTTCGGCTTTTTTAGCCTCTTTTTTCGCTAGAGACAACAGTACACGTGCGAGACTGCCGGTAGCACGACACGCACGCGACACAGCAGGCCCATCAGAAAAAATGTTATTGATGCCTGGATAAGGAAGAAATTACCAAACAACGGTGAGGGACATACCTAAACTGTACTGACACATATGCTGCATTAAAGGCCAAACCGTTTTACAATGCATATGATTAAAGTAGCAGAGTGTCCAAGCATGTTTTCCAACAGTGTCCATGTATCAGTATGGGCAGGCAAAAATTGGTTTTAAAAGGTGATCTCAAAAAGGTCAGCGGCAGTACCACGAATAGACTAAAAAACGGAGAAAAAAGGACAAAGTGTAAGTAATAGTAAAAACATTTAAAATTAAGATTTAAAAAATCCTTTATTAGGAAAGGGGTACAAGATTAACAAAGTAAAGATTTACAATGAACACATATACTTACAACAAAAAGGAACAACTGGGAGAGTCATTCAGGCCATCGGTGTCATTGTGTTAAGTGTCACGATCCATTTTGCTTCGCTCTAGTAACATAGTAAGGCTGAAAAAAGACATTTGTCCATCCAGTTCAGCCTATATTCCATCATAATAAATCCCCAGATCTACGTCCTTCTACAGAACCTAATAATTGTATGATACAATATTGTTCTGCTCCAGGACGACATCCAGGCCTCTTTTGAACCCCTCGACTGAGTTAGGCTGGTTTCACATTGGCGTTTTTTCGGGTGCGTTTTTGCGGTAAAAAACGCAAAAAAACGCATGGTGAAAAAACGCATGTAAACGCGTGTAAACGCTGCGTTTTTTTGACGCATGCGTTTTTGCATATGGTGAAAAAAACGCGGCGTTTTACCGCGTTTACATGCGTTTTTTCATGCGTTTGCGTTTTTTAAACGCATGCAGAAAAATGTGTGACAACTGCCAATCATCAAAATAAAGTAAAAAACCCACTATAAACAGAAATAGTTAGGGTTAGGGTTAGGGTTAGGGTTAGGGGTAGGGATAGGGGTAGGGATCATAACCCTAACCCTAAAGGGATCCTACCCCTAACCCTACCCCTAACCCTAAGGGATCCTAACCCTAACCCTACCCCTACCCCTAACCCTAAGGGATCCTAACCCTAACCCTACCCCTAACCCTAACCATAAAGGGATTAGGGTTAGGATCCCTTAGGGTTAGGGGTAGGGTTAGGGTTAGGGGTAGGGTTAGGGGTAGGGTTAGGGTTAGGTTCCCTTTATCACCTTTATGCTGGGGGGTGGCATATCAGTGTGTTTTCTGGTTTTTTAATAAAAAAACGCATGCGTTTTTTACCGCAAAAAACGCATGCGTCCCCATTGACTCCAATGTATTTTTTGACCCAAAAAAAACGCATGAAAACGCATGCGTTTTTTTTTGGTCCAAAAAACGCTTCTAAAAATACTACAAGTAGCATTTCAGAAAATGAACGCATGCAGTAAAAAAACGCATGCGTCAAAAAACGCGACCAAACGCGTACACAAAAAAACGCATGCGTTTTCAATGTTAAAGATAGGAAAAAAAAACGCATGCGTTTTTTTGAAAAAAAACGCTGCAGACAAAAACGCAAGTGTGAAACCACCCTTAGCCATCACCACCTCCTCAGGCAAGCAATTCCAGATTCTCACTGCCCTAACAGTAAAGAATCCTCTTCTATGTTGGTGGAAAAACCTTCTCTCCTCCAGACGCAAAGAATGCCCCCTTGTGCCCGTCACCTTCCTTGGTATAAACAGATCCTCAGCGAGATATTTGTATTGTCCCCTTATATACTTATACATGGTTATTAGATCGCCCCTCAGTCGTCTTTTTTCTAGACTAAATAATCCTAATTTCGCTAATCTATCTGGGTATTGTAGTTCTCCCATCCCCTTTATTAATTTTGTTGCCCTCCTTTGTACTCTCTCTAGTTCCATTATATCCTTCCTGAGCACCGGTGCCCAAAACTGGACACAGTACTCCATGTGCGGTCTAACTAGGGATTTGTACAGAGGCAGTATAATGCTCTCATCATGTGTATCCAGACCTCTCTTAATGCACCCCATGATCTTGTTTGCCTTGGCAGCTGCTGCCTGGCACTGGCTGCTCCAGGTAAGTTTATCATTAACTAGGATCCCCAAGTCCTTCTCCCTGTCAGATTTACCCAGTGGTTTCCCATTCAGTGTGTAATGGTGATATTGATTCCTTCTTCCTATTTGTATAACCTTACATTTATCATTGTTAAACCTCATCTGCCACCTTTCCGCCCAAGTTTCCAACTTATCCAGATCCATCTGTAGCAGAATACTATCTTCTCTTGTATTAACTGCTTTACATAGTTTTGTATCATCTGCAAATATCGATATTTTACTGTGTAAACCTTCTACCAGATCATTAATGAATATGTTGAAGAGAACAGGTCCCAATACTGACCTCTGCGGTACCCCACTGGTCACAGCAACCCAGTTAGAGACTACACCATTTATAACCACCCTCTGCTTTCTATCACTAAGCCAGTTACTAACCCATTTACATGGCTCTGTGCCAGAAGTTTTTTTTATATTTCCACCTCTGATCCCAGTGTGAATGACATCAATAACCCTGACCATAAAATACTTTGCATCACAATTGTGAGCGGCCTTACAGTGCCAGGGAAATGTTTTGAGCTCAAAAGGGTCAGTCACTGTCTGGACCTCGCCAATGTCCCGTACATGCTCACAGGCAGGAACTCTAAGTTCCCTAGATGTCAAGCCCACACAAATCAGTGGGCAACTGCATGTAGCATAATAGATTACATATATGATGTCTAATTTGGTACTGTTTATGACCATCTGTTAAGTCGAATGTGCAGCAGCAGAGGACAGTGGTGCAGGCAAGACAATGACTGGAAGTAAAGCATCCCAGCATAGGTCCCCTTGAGCCAAAAGCATTGGATTTCATAGGAAAATAATGACTCCTCACCAAGAGATCATTGATGTTTTTAAATCTCCTGGATGTCATCAGTGGGAAGTCACCCATATGGGAACCCAGGGAGGACTCAGTCCTCAATATTGCCCATTGTTTAGCCAGGATGTCTTTCATGGCCATCCATTCATGATAAAAGGTGGATAGATGCCTGATCTTATCCTCACTCTTACTCATGTTCTTCTTTTGATATAGAAGACTATTTCGGGCGGTCATATTGGCCTTCTTACTGCCGAGCTTAATACATCTCTGACTATATTCTCACCATCAAACGAAAAACAAAAGTGTTATGCATTTCAGAAAATGGCAACACAACCCCCCAAACCACCATAATTGTATTGATGAGCACAATCATACTGCATGGTCATTTTTGACACAAAATGTAGACCGTAAAAATAATTACAAAAAAAAGTCAGAATTGTCAAAAAAAAATTTTTCACAATTTCACCATACTTTCAATTGTTTTCCCATTTTCCAGTACACTATGTGATAAAATAAATGGTGACATTCAAAAGTACAACTAGTCCTGGAAAAAACATGATCTCACTTGTCTATGTAGTCAGAAAAATAATAGAGTTATGTCTATGAAACGCAAAAATGGAAATAGGCAGCGGTGTAATCGTGTTAAAGAGTAACCATTGTTTTCATTTACCGTATATTTCATAACTCAATAATACACAAGAAAATAAGCAACTATGTAATATATATTATCAGAGAGATCTGCTTAGAAGGAATGTTACTGAGATAGGAGATGGCACTTACTGCTGCTAAAATACTATATAGACAGGAGGGAATAGAGGAGGATTTCTGCCTCTAGCTCACACCTCATACCTTCTGCATAGAATGTTATCAGTAGCAGCTGCTATCTCCTATCTCATTAATGTAACATTCCTTTTCCACTGAACACAGATTTTACCCCAGAATTGAGGATTTTGAAAATGAAAGATCGGTCCAGGAGGAGAAAGAAGCAAATCTCTCTCATAAGATATATAACAAAGATGCTTATTTTCATGCATACTACTGATTTATTTAATAAAAATTAAAACGATGGTTGCTCTTTAAGCTTGCTTTGTAAATTTACTGCTATTTGTGGGCAATGTCATATTTCTATGAAGCACTAGCCTCAATCTTTGATTCCGTATTAAATTGGTACACCCAAAAAGAGATCACCAGACAGTAGATATAAAATTACAAGCTGCCACTGACATCTGAGGATCAAAACATGTTACTACAAGATGCAGCTTTCAATCCTTATATTATGCAGCTCTGAAGAGTCAGCTCTCACAGTATTTATAAAACTCATACTAAATGTCAGTGTTCACAATGGCAGATTTTTGTAGATTTCTTACATAGATTCCTGCAAACCTCATGTGAAATCTCCAGTTTTTAACCCCCTAATGAATGACCGTTGATACGCCTTTTAATGGCACTGAGAAATAAGGTTATAGCGACCCCTCAGAGTCGGAAATTCTACGGGGTCTCGGCTACTGGGGGTAGCTGAGACCCCAGAGAATATGATTTGGGTCAGGTTTCACCATCCCCAGTCTTGTGATCACTGTGATTCACTGAATAACGTCAAATATGAAAAAAAGTCTGATTTTCCATTAATTTCTCTCTCTTCTGATATGATCTAACATACTACAGGAGAGAGAAATGGGGTCCACCAAGCCCCCCCGGTATGTCTGGCATCCCTGGACCTTCTGACTCTCCATCTAATTTTCCTGGAAAAGGCAGTGCGCCCGCCGAGATCACCTGGCAAACGGCAACAATAAATAGATTTTTCCTATTGGTTCATTTTGATCACAGTAATAGACCCTATCACAGTGATCAAAATTTAAAAAAAAGTTAATCAAACCCCCTTTGTCATCCCCTATTTTTTTAATTCTTTGCAGTTAGGGCTAGGGTTGGGGTTAGGGTTGGTTAGAGCTACAGTTAGGGTTTGGCTAGGGTTAGGGTTGGGGCTAGGGTTAGGGTTAGGGCTGGGGCTGAGGTTAGGGTTGGGGTTAGAGCTAGGGTTAGGGTTGTGCTAGGGTTAGGGATGCGGCTAGGATTAGGGTTGTGTTGGGGTTATGGTTGTGTTGGGGTTAGGGTTGTGTTGGGGATAGGGTGGTGCTGGGGTTAGGGTTGTGTTGAGGTTATGGTTGTGGTTAGGGTTGGGATTAGGTTTAGGGGCGGGTTGGTGTTAGGGCTGTGTTAGGGTTGGAGTTATTGTTTAGATACATCAGGAGGTCTCCAAACATGACATGGAGCCCACCATTGATTCCAGCCAATTTTGCGTTCCAAAAGTCAAACTGTTCTCCCTCCCTTCTGAGCCCTGCCATGCGCCCAAATAGTGGCTTTCCCCACATATGGGGTATTGGCATACTCAGGAGAGATTGCACAACAAATTTTGTGGTACATTTTCTCCTAATGACCTTGTGAAAATAAAAAAGTTTGGTTCGATAGTAATTTTTTTGTGAAAAAAAGTAAAATGTTCATTTTTTCTTTCCACATTGCTTTAGTTCTCATGAAGCACCTAAAGGATTAATAAACCCTGGAATGTGGTGTTGCACACCTTGAGGGGTGCAGTTTTCAGAATGGTGTCATTTTGGGGGTATTTTTTGTTATATTGACCCCCTAAACTCACTACAAATGTGAGGTAGTCCTTATAAAGTGGTTTTGTAAACTTTGTTGGAAAAATGAAAAGTCGCTGGTCAAATTTTAACCCTTATAACGTCCTAACAAAAAAATTATGTTGCCAAAACTGTGCTGATATAAAGCAGATATGTGGGAAATGTTGTTTATTAACTATTTTGTGTGACACCACTCTCTGATTTAAGGGTACAAAATAGTGAAAAGCGAATAGCATTGTTGCTCGAGTCTCCCCGAGCACGCTCGGGTGATCTCTGAGTATTTCTTAGTGCTCGGAGATTTAGTTTTGTTGCTTCAGCTGCATGATTTACAGCTGCTAGACAGTCTGAATACATGTGAGGAATGCCTGTTTGTTAGGGAATTCCCACATGTATTCAGGCTATCTAGCAGCCGTAAATCATGCAGCTGAGGCAACGAAAACTAAATCTCCGAGCACTAAGAAATACTTGGAGATCACCTTAGCATGCTCGAAGAGACCCAAGCAACAATGGTATTGGCTCATCACTAGTGTTGAGCATTCCGATACTGCAAGTATCGGGTATCGGCCGATATTTGCTGTATCGGAATTCCGATACCGAGTTCTGATATTTTTGCGATATCGCAAATCTGAATCGGCGTGTGCGGTGCGTATGGTTCCAAGGGTCTGGAGGAAAGGAGACTCTCCTTCAGGCCCTGGGATCCATATTCATGTAAAAAATAAAGAATAAAAATAAAAAATGTGGATATACCTACCCCTCTGGTGAACCCTGGCTGTCACCGCTGCTAGCGTCTGCCTCCGTTCCTAAGAATGCAGTGAGTGAAGGACCTTTGATGACGTCACGGTCACGTGAGCGGTCAGGTGACCGGTCACCTGACTGCGACATCATCGAAGGTCCTTCACTCACTGCATTCTTAGGGACGGAGGCAGACGCTCGCAGCGGTGACAGCCAGGGTCCTTCGGAGGGGAGAGTATATCCATATTTTTTATTTTTATTCTTTATTTTTTACATGAATATGGATCCCAGGGCCTGAAGGAGAGTTTCCTCTCCTTCAGACCCTGGGAACCATCCAGGATACCTTCCGATATTTGTGTCCCATTGACTTGCATTGGTATCGGGTATCGGTATCGGCAATATCCGATATTTTGGGGATATCGGCCGATACCATCCGATACCGATACCTTTTTGAATATCGGAAGGTATCGCTCAACACTACTCATTACTAGTACAAAAATTAAAAGTTTGCAAATTGCTAAATTTTCAAAATTGTTGCCAAATTTCCATTTTTTTCATAAATAAACGAAAGTCATATCGAAGAAATTTTACCACTAAGATGAAGTACAATATGTCACAAAAAACAGTCTCAGAATCAGTGGGATACGTTGAAGCATTGCAGCACTATAACTTCATCAAGTGGCAGTGGTCAGAATTGTAAAACTTGGTGTCATGACTCTGACAGGATGGTTCTGTCTCCATCCTGGTCATGTCAGGGTTACTTCTAGTCCGCCTCTCTTTGGTTCTGGGTCGGCTATTTAATGTTGGTAGTTCCTGGGTTTGGTGTCGGTGATACTTCTGTATACTCGATTTGTGGTTGCTGATACAGTTATTCGTCCGTAATCGCTGTGCCTCTGTGCGTATGAATTTTTGTTGTGTATGACCTGATTTGTCCCCTGACATTTGCCTCTGTATCCTGCATTGTAATGCCCTGTCCTTCCTGGTTATCTGATCCCTTGGCTTGCCTTGGTTTACTCTCTGTCTCATCCCTAGGTACCACGCTCCCCCTGGTTTTTGATCCTCAGCTCTTCTTTGACTATGTTTACGTTCTGGCCCTGTACTCGGCACTCCCAGCTGCCTTCCCTAGCTGCACGCGTGGTGACTCAGTCACCCCGTCATCACGTGACTGCTTTGTTCCAGGTCTTGTGCTCACTGCTTAGTCTCAGGTCCTTGTGCTCTGCATGCCTTGTTCCCCAATTCTCTGCGTTCATGCCCGTGCCCTCTGATAGCGCCCCCTAGGCTGGGCCAGTGACACCATTGGTGTCATTACATTATCACCAACCATTTACATTTTTTCAGGGGGTTTGTGTGTTTGGGTGTTATGGACCCGCTGCGTGCTCTGTCGGATCAGGTATCTAACCTGACCTAGATTATGCAGAACCTGTCAATAGGATTTCTGGAGATAAGAGAAAATTCTGGGTGTTTAGGGAGTGCTGTGCATTACTTTTTTCCCTGTGTCCTCACTCCTCGGGTGATGAGAGTCAAAGGGTGGGGATAGTTATTTCCCTGTTACGTGAGGGGCCGCAATCCTGGGCTTTCTCCCTATCCCTTATCTCCCCTGAGAGAATGTCTGTTGATTGTTTCTTCGAGGCCTTAGGTCTAATTTACGATGAACCTGATTGAGTAAGATTGGCAGAGGACACGATTATGAGTCTTACCAAGGGAAAGCTCTCTGCTGACTGGTACTGTTCCGAGTACAGGCAAGGGGCACCAGAAGTATCCTGGAACAACTCGGCACTCAGGGGGCTATTCCAAAGGGGTCTTTCCAATCATTTAATGGATGCTTTGGTCCTGCATCCACCGCCTGATTCTCTGGAGGAGGCCATGACCCAAGCAGTCCAAATGGACTGCAGGCTGAAAGAGTAGTCGTGCAATGTGAAGCTCCTCTTTTGCCTTTGATACTGGAGCCTTCATCGTCAGTTGAGCCCATGGAGGTGGGGGCTGTCTCCATGAAGGAAAAAGAGATGAGACATCACAAAGAGAAAAAACTCTGCTTCTATTGTTGAGCCCTGGGTCATTGAATAAACGACTGTCCCTCCTTCCCCCCGATTCCAAGGTCTTGGGAAACAACTAGGTCTGGGTAACTGCTGAGGAAGTTACCCAGACCCACAGGTACTTTTTTCCTCAGTCTTCTAACTATTGTTAAAAGTGGAAGTTGGTGTGGACAATTTTTTTTTCCTCTTCTGCTTTTGTGGATTGCAGGTCTTCAGCAAACTTGATTGACTTGAGGTTGGTGGCCCATTGTGAGTTAGGGACAGTCAGGTTGGACAAGGCCCTGAGAGTTGTGGCTTTTGACTAGACCTTTTTCACCAAGGACCGGATCCGTTCAGTTAGCAAAGAATTTGTCCTTAAGGTGGGGTCTGTTCATCTGGAACATATAGCCTGTTTCGCTCTGGACAACCTCCCTGCAGGTTTGGTTTTGGGGTTTCCTTGGCTACAATGTCATAATCCAGTGATTGACTGGGAGGCCTGGGAGACTGTTAAATGGGGATCAAACTGTGAAGAAAAGTGTTTGAATTCTGTTTCTGTGTCGTCCGTCGATCTGAAAGGTATTCCAGAGTACCTGAAGGACTTCGAGGGCGTGTTCTCTGAAAGTCAAGCCGAGGGGTTACCACCACACCACCCTTTTTATGGACCTGATTCCTGGGGCCAAATTGCCTAAGGCCCGATTGTTTAACCTTTCTGGTCCCGAGTGGGTTGCCATGAAGCAGTACATATCGGAGAGTCTCCGCAAGGGGCATATCCGCCCTTCCATGTCTCGTGTTGCCGCAGGTTTTTTTTTTGTAAAAAAGAAAAAAGATGGTGGTCTCTGCCCATGCTTTGACTTTCGGGATCTTAACAAGATTGCTGTAAGAAACACATATCCCCTCCCACTCATTCCCTATTTGTGTAATCAATTGTCCATGGCCAAATGGTTCTCAAAAATAGACTTGTAGGGGATGAGTGGAAGTCTGTATTTCTAACCTCAGATGGACTGTTTGAAAACTTAGTTATGCCATTTGGTTTGACTAATGCTCCTGCGGTCTTCCAAAACTTCATCAATCATGTGTTCTCTGATTTTATTGGGCGATTTGTGATTATATACTTAGATGACATTCTGGTTTATTCATTTGATCAGCGTACACATATTGGTCACCTTAGGGCAGTTCTTCAAAGACTCAGGGAGGACCAACTTTTCGCTAAGCTAGAGAAATGCTTGTTTTTTCCAGATACTGCCTTTCTTGGGGTTCATTGTCTCTAGTGAGGGGTTTCGCATGGATCCTAAAAATGTGCAGGCCATTATCGATTGGGTGCAGCTCCAGGACCTCAAAGGCCTTCAGTGCTTCTTGAGATTCGTCAACTATTACTGGAGGTTTATTAAAGGGTTCTCTCAGGTGGTCAAGTCCCTCACCAGCTTGACACAGAATGGGGCTGATGTTAAGAACTGGCCTGCCTCAGCGGTAGTAGCATTTCTGAACCTGAAAAAATGCTTCATGACTGCCCCAGTTCTGGCTCAACCAGATCCATCTGAACCCTTTGTGGTTGAGGTTGACACCTCGGAGGTGTGGGTGGGGGCGGTGTTGTCCCAGAGGTCCACCGCTTTGACCAATCTTAGACCATGCGCCTTCTTCTTAAAGAAATTATGACATGGGTAATCAGGAACTTCTTGCTGTTAAGTTTGCCTTTGAAGAATGGAGGCATTATTTGGAGGGGGCGGTTCATTCCATTACTGTAGTTACTGATCACAAGAACCTGGCGTATATTGAGTCTGCTAAAAGGCTGACCCCTAAGCAAGCTAGATGGTCACTTTTTTTCCCGGTTTCAGTTCTCGATCACTTTTTGTCCAGAATCCAAGAATGTGAAGGCCGATTCCTTGTCTCAAAGTCAGCATTCAGTTCCCCCCCCCCGAGCCTCCATCCTCCATTCTTCAACCCGGGGTGGTGGTGGCTGATGTGTCGGCAGGCTTCTATCAGGAGATTCAGGAAGCCCAGTATCAGGCTCCCCCATCCCAGGTGGTGGAAAAATTGTTTGCTCCTGTTCAATTTCAACTCAGAGTCCTCCAGGAGTTCCATGATTCGGTGCTGAGTGGACATTCTGGGATTTCTGTTACTCATGAAGCCATTGCAAGAGTTTTTGGTAGGCATCGCTTACGTCTGATGTGAAGAAATTTGTCTCTGCCTGTGAGGTGTGTGCCTGCGCTCTCATAACCAGCCGGCCAGGAAATTGGTGTCTTTGACAGTTCCTGATAAACCATGGACACCTTTGTCCATGGATTTTATCACCAATCTTCCTCCTTCCAGGGTAATACTGTCATCTGTGTGGTGGTGGACAGGTTTACAAAGCAAGCACATTTTGTACCCTTAGTGGCACTGCCCTCTGCTGAAACTTTGTCTAGGTTGTTCGGTCAACATGTGGTTCGTTTGCATGGTGTACCCTTAAATGTGGTGTCTGACCGTGGTGTGCAGTTTGCGTTCAGGTTTTGGAGGGCATTTTGTAAAAGGTTGTGTATTGAGTTGTCCTTTTCACCTGCATACCATCCGAAGTCCAATGGTCAGACCGAACGGACCAATCAGTTGTTAGCGCAAACTTTGCGCTGTCTTTCCACTTCCAGTCAAGATGATTTGTCCGATACCTTGCCTTCGGCAGAGTTTGCGTTCAATAACCATGTTAACCACTCTACCCGTCCCTCCCCTTTCTTCTGGAATTATGGGTTTAATCCACACTTTGGGGAGTTTTCTCGTCTGGACTCTGGTTGCCCGATGGCTGATTTAGCTGTACATATGTTGACCTGATAAAAAATAATAGCAGGTCCGAACTCAAGAGATAATATGACACAAAATACCCCAATAGGCATAATTAAAGCAACAAAGGGCAAAAGGGTATATTCAACCATAAAATTAATTTCATTGACATAAAAAACACTAAAAGTTCTGAGCAGAGTATCACTACCAAAGCAAGAACATTTTGTGGGGGATAGTAATGGAAAGTATAGCCGAGGAGTACAATAATATAGATTAATTTTATGCAGAGCAAGAGCTTTGCCAAGGTTGCACAAGTGAAATTGGTATAAACAAAGGTAAATTTGGGAATAAACTATGTGCGCAAGGCACAGCAGTGAAATGGGAAGTGGAATGTGAGCATAGAAGGTTTACTTCTAGAGTCCATTGCAAGGGTATCATCCTCATGTGAGATGGAGGGAGGGTTAGATGCATATACAGTATCGTAGGTGCTAAAGTGCTTGCTTTGCAAAGACAAAGAATAATAAAGTACAAATGTTCGGCTAATACATAATTGGATAATAAATAGACCCCAATCTGCGGCCCCTATGCGCATTTCGCTGTGTCTTCGTCAAGATGCACCAGGCTTCTGTTAACCAGTTAAATCCTGTCAATCATTGACAGTGGGATTTATCACTCTCTGGCTGGCAGCGCATCATTCATCCCTTCTATCGGTGCTCCCGTCATGTGACCAGGGGCCTCTGTGCCTGTTATTACGATATTCCTTTGAGCACTACCATACAGAGCACAAGTGATCAGACAATCACAGCTTCATGTCTCCTAAAGCGACTATTAACCACTTCACAACATGCGCTGCACATGTATGGCGCATGTTGTGCCCCTCCCTTTGATGTGGGCTCCGATGCTCAGCCCACATCTTTCCCAGGACACATCAGCTGTTTTGAACAGCTGACATGTGACTCTAACAGCCCCAAGTGGAATTGCAATCCACCAGCAGCTGTTAACCCAGGCTCGTACTGGCCCACCGGAGAACCGGAGGATTCTCCAGTGGGCCCAGGCACTGACACCTGCTGGTATACTGGCCAGCAGCTGCCTAGGGCCCCCACTGCTCCAAGGGCCCCCAGCCAGTGGCTATCGGGCCCCTCAGACAAGGGGGCCTGCCCTGTGCCAGCGTAGCAGCAGCTGGAGACATGATTCTGTCCCCACTGCTAAATCAAAATGAATATTCATGCTTCCCCACGCCCCTATGGGCATGGGGAGGCATGAATACGATTTCTCTTTAATACCGGGTAGTGTTAGTCGCAGGCTGCAGCTAACACTGCCCGCATGTAAAGCACCATCACCGCAGCACACACACGCACACACACACACAAATCACCTATACCACATACACACATGCAGGCACACAGACACACATAGCAGCTCACCTCCCAGCCTCTTGCTTCCTCTCTGAGACAGCCCAGCTGGATGATGTCATCTTCCAGCGCGCTGTCTCAGACAGAAAGCTGCCGGCGAGGAAGAGGCTGCTGGGATGAGCTGCTGCTGCGGGGAGGTGAGCTGTGCTGTGTGTCTGTGTGTGTGTGTGTGTGTGTGTGGTGAAGGACAATGATATTGGTGGGGGAGGCAATGATGGAAGTGATGGGCACTGATGGTGATGGGGAGACAATGATGGAGGTAATGGGCAATGATGGTGGGGGGAGACAATGATGGAGGTGATGGGCAATGATGGTGGTGGGGGGAGGCAAAATGATGGAAGTGATGGGCAATTATGATGAGGGAGGCAATGATGGAGGTGATGGGCAATGAGGGTGAAGGGAGGCAATGATGGAAGTGATGGGCAATGATGGAAGTGATGGGCAATGATGTTGGGGCAGGCAATGATGGAGGTGATGGGTAATGATGGTGGGGGAGGCAATGATGGAGGTGAGAGGCAATGATGGTAGGGGAGGCAATGATGGAGGTGATAGGCAATGATGGTGGGGGGGCAATGATGGAGGTGATGGGCAATGATGGCGGTGGGGGAGCCAATGATGGAGGTGATGAAATGGGCAATGATGGTGGTGGGGGAGACAATGATGGAGGTGATGGGCAATGATGGTGGTGGGAAAGGCAATGATGGAGGTGATGAAATGGGCAATGATGGTAGTGGGGGGAGGCAATGATGGAGGTGATGATGGATGTGATGAAATGGACAATGATGGTGGGGAGGAGACATTGATGAAGGTGGTGGAATGGGCAGTGATGGGGTGGTGGGGGAGAATGATAGGGGTGGTGGAGAAGGCAATGATGGAGGTGGTGATGAGGACATTGATGGGGTGGAGAGGGGCTGCATTATACTTTATGAGGGGGCTACATTATATTCTGTGGGGGTACTGCATTATTGTCAGGGGACTACATTATATTATGGGGGCTACATCATACTATATGAGGGGGCTAGAGTATACTGTATGGGGGCTGCATTATATTCTGTGGTGGGGCTGCATTATTCTCTCACGGGACTACATTATAATAATAATAATAATCTTTATTTTTATATAGCGCTAACATATTCCGCAGCGCTTTACAGACATTATCATCGCTGTCCCCAATGGGGCTCACAATCTAAATTCCCTATCAGTATGCCTTTGGAATGTATTATATTCTGGGGGGCGACGTATTACTATATGAGGGGGCTACAGTATACTCTATGGGGGGCTCCATTGTATTCTGTAGTGGGGCTGCATTCTTAGGGGACTACATTATATTCTGAGGGGGCTACATCATACTATATGAGCGGGGCAGCATTATGCCCTATGAGGAGGCCACATTATATTCTGTGAGGGGGCTACCCCAACCCTTGCTACATAATTAAGAAGTGTACAACCTTATATTATACCCTGATATTAGCGCTTTTTACCAAACAATTGGTGGTCTTGTATCTATTTCTATGTAGCTACATAGTGGGCCCCAAGAATGATTTTCTCTGGTGGGCCCAAGGTGCTCCAGTCTGACGCTGTGCTAACCCATTAAATGCCGCTGTCAATCTCGGACAGTGAAATTTTATGTGAACGTGTCGGAAGCGCAAAATTAACCCCCTCTATTGGTGCACGTGTCACATGACCCCTGGTCACCGATGCGTTGGTATGACAACTCGGGTCTGCAAGAGACACCTGTGTTTATCAGTGCCGGATTGCTATGAGTGCCGCCCAGCTGTTGGCGCTCATAGCAAGTGAGCATTTATGCTACACACAGGTGATCTGACATTGTCTGTGTGTAGCAGAGGTGATCGGACAACTGCAACTTATAGTCTCCCAATCAGACTACTGAAGTATGATATGGTTCAAAAGTACAACTAGTCCCACAAAAAAACAAGCCCTCATATTACCATATCGACATAAAGATAAAAAAGTTTTGGCTCTGGGAAGAATGGGAGCGAAAAACAGAAACATAAAAAAGAAAAAGGGCTGTGGCATGAAGGGGTTAAATAAAGTAATATATATATTTTTTAAAAATATGAATAAATAAAAAAACACAAAAGTTCTAATAACAGCCCCTTAAAAACACTACTCTGAACTGCAAATCTTCAGGAGCACAACGCCTTCACACAGCAGGAAGCAGTGGGTCGGAAGCAGTGTCCTCCTAAAGATTCATCTAGAGCAAGCGTGCCGAAATAGCAGCCCAAAGGCCACACGCCAACCACTGTTTCTAGTTGCAGCATACATTTCAGATTATTGGACAGTTTAAATGGAGCTTAAAGGGGTTGTCCACTACGCAGACAACCCCTTCTCAATTGCTGTGTTTCCAAATGTAGAATAAAAACATTTTAGGCTATGTACACACGTTGCGGATTTAGATGCAGATCCGTAACGTTTTTGGAAGCACGGAATTGCATCAAATCCACAGTGTAGTGCACAAGCAATGTTAGTCAATGTGAAATTGACATTTGGTGTGCACATGATGTGAAAAAAAACGCGTGGAATTACAGCTTTTATTTTTCCAAAGCATGTCAGTTCTTTTTGCGGATCTGCAGCATTTCTGCACCCATTCACTTCCATTGTGTCAGGCCAATCCGCAGCAAAACTGCAGGTTTAAAAAAGATCTGCAGATTATCTGTGGATGTGCCTGCAAGAAACGCTGCAGTTCGGGAGGGCGGAGAGTGTGTGGGCAGAGCGTGGGCAGATACTGTGTGTGTGGGTGGAGATGATGTGCGGGGCTTTGTGCATGTGTTTGTGTGTGTCTGTGTGTGTCTGCGGCGATCTGTGTGTGCAGAGAAAATGTGCGGGGCTATGTGTGTGTGCAGGTGTTAGTGTGTATTTGCGTGGCTGAGCAGGGCTGTATGTATGCCATTTCTGGGGTGGCTCGGGGCTGGTATTTGTAGCCGGGGGAAAATATCCATGGCCCCTCTCTAGGTTATGAATATCAGCCTTTTCTGGCTATTAATTATAGGGGGACCCCACCTCATTTTTGGGGGAGTCCCCTATTTTAATAGCCAGTAAAGGCTAAATATACAGCTGCTGGCTGATATTCATAGCCTAGGAAGCTCCATGTGCATTAACCCCTTCCCAGGCTAGAAACATTGCCCCCAGCTGACGGCTTTCCCTCTCTGGCGCAGAAAATTGCGCGGCAGCCATTGCCATTTGTTTTTCCTTTTTTTAAATTAATGATATTGCGTGCAGATTTTGTGTGTGTGACTTTATTTAACTATTTATGTATCATTTTATTAGGTACATTACTAAACATCAGCCTTGGTATTATCTATCTATTATCTATCTATTATCTGTATCTATCTATCTATCTATCTATCTATCTATCTATCTATCTATCTATCTATCTATCATCTATCTAAAAATCTATTATATATCTATCTATCATCTACCTATTATCTATTATCTATCTATCTATCTATCTACCTATTATCTATTATCTATCTATCTATCTATCTATCATCTATCTGTCTATATCTGTCTGTCTGTGTGTGCAAACATTATTCATCAATGGAGTATGTAAAATAAGAAATTGGAGAAAGAATGACATCAAAATTCATTTTTTTGTTAAATAATAGATGTTTACTTAGGTTACAAAAACGCAGACAAATCCGCATGAAAAAAGCTTGAAAATCCACACAAAAAAAGCATAATAAATGTGTCAAAATGCATCAAAATGCACTGATTTTTACCTGCGTTTTCTGCCAAGACTTGCAGTTTCTGTGCAGAAAACTCTGCAATGTGTGCACAGACCCTTATACTCCCATCCAGTACTCCGGTCATCAATGGAATGGCGTAAGGTCTATTGTAGCTTGTGCTACATTGTTTTGTCATGCCAAACAAGCAAACAAAGACCCGCAGTCAAAAGGTCCCATAAATATATAAACTTTATTCAATTACAAATTTTAAAACATAATGATACAGGTACAGTGGTATGGGTGGGGGAAGTAACGACCTGCCCACAGTGGTCTCCTATGGAAAAAGGGGCCAATTTGACCAAACACCCATACACCCTTGCAATTCAATGCCACAATCCGGCAGAAATTAATACCAGGGCAGAACTAATAGCACTACATAATAGGCCTAATGCAGGGATAGCAAACCACATGATGTATACTTACCGGGTGCAAGAGTGTAAGGACAATGGCCCACCCCAACGCGCGTTTCAGAGTAAGAAACTCCTTCCTCAGGAGATCCATGATAGCCCTACAGTCAAACAGCGGCCTCTTCCCTCTCTTTTCCTTCTAACAAAACTGGAAGAAGAGCTGCTGCTGGCATAACAGCGTCACACAAGCCCCAGGACACCAGACATCAACATCTTTGTAAAGGTGCTTACATCGGAGAGGAGTACAGGTAGTTTTTATGCAGGGAATATAGCAACTGAGTGGGTTTGTCTGAGAAGTAAACAAACCCTTTAATTTATGCTTGTAATTTTTTAAGTTCATTGTTTTACAAACATCTGTCCAATGTACTATTGCTTAAAATATATAATGTCAGGTGCATCTGTCTGAGATGTGAGCCATGTGTGCGCTGCATGAATCTGATATGTGAGCTGAGTGTGTGCTGCATGAGTCTGATATGTGAGCCGTGTGTGTGCTGCATGTGTCTGATATGTGAGCCATGTGTGTGCTGCATATGTCTGATATGTGAGCCATGTGTGTCCTGTATGTGTGTGACATGTGAGCCGTGTGCATGCTGCATGAGTCTGATATGTGAGCCATGTGTGCGCTGCATATGTCTGATATGTGAGCCGAGTGTGTGCTGTATGTGTCTGATATGTGAGCCATGTTTGCGCTGCATATGTCTGATATGTGAGCCTTGTGTGTGCTGTATGTATCTGATATTTGAGCCGTGTGTGTGCTGCATGTGTCTGATATGTGAGCGGTGTGTGTGGTGCATGAGTCTGACATGTGAGCCGTGTTTGTGCTGCATGAGTCTGATATGTGAGCCGTGTGTGTGCTGCATGTGTCTGATATGAGAGCCGTGTGTGTGCTGCATGAGTCTGATATGTGAGCCGTGTGTGTGCTGCATGAGTCTGATATGTGAGCCGTGTGTGTGCTGCATGTGTCTGATATGTGAGCCGTGTGTGTGCTGCATGAGTCTGATATGTGAGCCGTGTATGCGCTGCATATGTCTGATATGTGAGCCGTGTGTGCTGTATGTGTCTGATATGAGAGCCGTGTATGCGCTGCATATGTCTGATATGTGAGCCGTGTGTGCTGTATGTGTCTGATATGTGAGCCATGTGTGTGCTGCATGTGTCTGATATGTGAGCCGTGTGTGTGCTGCATGTGTCTGACATGTGAGCCATGTGTGCGCTGCATGTGTCCGATATGTGAGCCATGTGTGCGCTGCATATGTCTGATATGTGAGCCGTGTGTGTCCTGTATGTGTGTGACATGTGAGCCGTGTGTGTGCTGCATGAGTCTGATATGTGAGCCATGTGTGCGCTGCATATGTCTGATATGTGAGCCGAGTGTGTGCTGTTTGTGTCTGATATGTGAGCCATGTGTGCGCTGCATATGCCTGATATGTGAGCTGTGTGTGTGCTGCATGTGCCTGATATGTGAGCCGTGTGTGTGCTGCAAGTGTCTGATTTGTGAGCAGCGTGTCTCTGATATGTGAGCTGTGCGTGCTGCTAGTCTCTGATATGTGAGCCGTGTGTGTGCTGCATGTGTCTGATATGTGAGCTGTTTGTGTGCTGCATGTGTCTGATATGTGAGCCGTTTGTTTGCTACATGTCTCTGATATGTGAGCTGTGTGTGTGCTACATGTCTCTGATATGTGAGCTGTGTCTGTGCTGCATGTGTCTGATATGTGAGCCATGTGTGTGTGCTGCATGTGTCTGATATGGGAGCCATGTGTGTGCTGCATGTCTCTGATATGTGAGCCGTGTGTGTGCTGTATGTGTCTGATATGTGAGCCGTGTGTGTGCTGCATGTGCCTGATATGTGAGCTGTGTGTGTGCTGCATGTGTCTGATATGTGAGCTCTGTGTGTGCTGCATGTTTCTGATATGTGAGCCGTGTGTGCGCTGCGTATGTCTGATATGTGAGCCGTGTGTGTGCTGTATGTGTCTGATATGTGAGCCTTGTGTGTGCTGTATGTATCTGATATTTGAGCTGTGTGTGTGCTGCATGTGTCTGATATGTGAGCCGTGTGTGTGCTGTATGTGTCTGATATGTGAGCTGTGTGTGTGCTGCATGAGTCTGATATGTGAGCTGTGTGTACTGCATGTGTCTGATATGTGAGCTGTGTGCGCTGTTTATGTCTGATATGTGAGCCATGTTTGTGCTGTATGTGTGTGATATGTGAGCCGTGTGTATGCTGAATGTGTCTGATATGTGAGCCGTGTGTGTGCTGCATGTGTCTGATATGTGAGCTGTGTGTGTGCTGCATGAGTCTGATATGTGAGCCGTGTGTGTGCTGCATGTGTCTGATATGTGAGCTGTGTGTGTGCTGCATGTGTCTGATATGTGAGCTGTGTGTGTGCTGCATGAGTCTGATATGTGAGCTGTGTGTACTGCATGTGTCTGATATGTGAGCTGTGTGCGCTGCTTATGTCTGATATGTGAGCCATGTTTGTGCTGTATGTGTGTAATATGTGAGCCGTGTGTATGCTGAATGTGTCTGATATGTGAGCCGTGTGTGTGTGTTGCATGTGTCAGATATGTGAGCTGTGTGTGCTGCATGTGTCTGATATGTGAGCCGTGTGTTTGCTGCAGGTGTCTGATATGTGAGCCTTGTGTGTGCTGCATGAGTCTGATATGTGAGCTGTGTGTGCGGCATGTGTCTGATATGTGAGCCGTGTGTGTGCTGCAGGTGTCTGATATGTGAGCCGTGTGTGTGCTGTATGTGTCTGATATTTGAGCCGTGTGTGTGCTGCATGTGTCTGATATGTGAGCTGTGTGTGTGGTGCATGAGTCTGATATGTGAGCCGTGTGTGTGCTGTATGTGTCTGATATTTGAGCTGTGTGTGTGCTGCATGTGTGTGATATGTGAGTTGTGTGTGCTGCATGTCTCTGATATGTGAGGCGTGTGTGCGCTGCTTATGTCTGATATGTGAGCCATGTTTGTGCTGTATGTGTGTGATATGTGAGCCGTGTGTATGCTGAATGTGTCTGATATGTGAGCCGTGTGTGTGTTGCATGTGAGCTGTGTGTGCTGCATGTGTCTGATATGTGAGCCGTGTGTGTGCTGCATGTGTCTGATATGTGAGCCGTGTGTGTGCTGCAGGTGTCTGATATGTGAGCCGTGTGTGTGCTGCATGTGTCTGATATGTGAGCCGTGTGTGTGCTGCTAGTCTCTGATATGTGAGCTGTGTGTGTGCTGCATGTGTCTGATATGTGAGTTGTGTGTGCTGCATGTCTCTGATATGTGAGCGGTGTGTGTGCAGCGCCCCAGGGTCCTGGTCGTTGCAGTAATATCATTCTTCCACCAGGGGGAGTGATGTTACGTCTGAAGGCAATAAAGGAGATCACTTTACCAGGTATCACAAACCACACAACTTCATACTCCAGTCCTCCAGTCCACCATACTCCAGTCCACCAGGGGGAGCTATGTTCCTATTTATTAGGGCACTTTAAAATTAGGTAAAACTAGTGGTCTGCATAGGAAGTTAGGCAGAAGCGAGCTGGGCTTCACCCAGCTAGCTACTATCTGAGCTCCACTCCGGTAGTGGGTCCTTGACAGGGATGGGATCTTGTCAGAGGCCTAGACAGAAGGCCACGGAGCTGCGTCGGCCCGACATGCGGCAGCATCCTAGGAAAGAGACATTGAAGGAGAATTGTGTTGCAGAGAGTGAGAAACGAGGTCATAGCACAAGGCGAGGAAAGCAGAAGGAGTTCTGCCCTGTAAAAGGCTGCCTCCTTTCTGAGGCACAGGATCCGGTAGCCGGAACACCGAGGGAGTCATCGTTTCCAAGCTTTGCTCCAGAGACCGGCAGGACAGCTAATTCCATATTAGTTGCCCGACCTTTACCCAGGAGGCACGGTGGCAACTTGTGGGGGCTGGGGCATGCTAGAGTCCCTGTAAAAAGCCTCAGGCCATCAGTCATACGGGTTGTTCCTATCCATCTGGGGGACAGAGAGAAAGACATAACATCTATAACATCTACAACAGTTGTGAGGACCTTATGAGAAGCTCAGCAGTAAGGTACTACAACATCCAGGCGCTAGAGGAAGGCTATTGATTTCCACATTGATAAGCGGACTCTGGATTTGCCTTCAGACTGGCAGGACTCTGCCTACCCTGTGATCTGGTGCTCTAGACTGTGGACATTGAAGCCTTCAGTAAAGGTATAGAGACTGCAATCTTGTGTCCTTGTTCTTCACTGCGCCTCACACCATTCACCATCTACACACTGGGAAGCCCTGGGGACATACTTCACCTGTGGGAAGGTATACCATCTAGCTGCCATAACATCACCCCAGCGGACCACTAAGGAGCGTCGGTCACTCTGACCGAATACCACAGGTGGCGTCACGAACATTTCCCCTTTAAAGATCTTTCCCCCTTTTACAACGGAAGTCCCTAGGGCCACGGATCGGGTCAGCCACCGTGACATCCCCCTTGAGAACCGAAGGGCCCGGCTCCGAGTAACCCATTGCCCTACGGGGGCGCTCCATGTGTGTTTTGTGTATGTTTGACATGTGATTAGTGTGTGTTGCATGTGTGTGATATGTGAGTGATGTGCATACCACTAAATAGAACAAGACGTGAACAGCAGCAGTTAGGGATCATTGAGCAATTTTAAAGGTAAGTGTATATGAAAATCTCGTTATTTCATATTTAAAAAGCAGCTCAAGTTTTATTGAAGCTCCTTAACGTAGGAAAGGATGACAATGTGACCCCCAGACTAAAAAAAAGTTGTGCACCCCTAATCTAGAGGCAATGAGAAGAGAGTTATGTGGTAAGAAGAGGAGGGTCATATCTATACAGAATATAATAATTGCTTTCACAAAGTAATGCAGAAAAACACCATTAATAAAATAGCAAATATAAGCAGATTCTAAAGGTATGTGTCCACGTTCAGGATTGCATCAGGATTTGGTCAGGATTTTATGCAGGTAAAATCCTGACCAAATCTGCACCTGAGGTCACTGGCAGGTCACCTGTGTTGTCCTTGCGTTTTTTCTGCAATGTAAGGACATGCTGCGTTCTTAAAAGACGTGCCGCATGTGCGTTTTCGCGGGTATGCCGCATGCGTCTTTTAATGCATAGTGGAGACGGGATTTCCTGAAATCCCCTCCACTATGCTGTAACATCTGGATGCTGCATTTTTGACGCTGCGGCTCAACGCAGCGTCAAAAAACGCAGCGTTTCATGAACGTGGAAAAATACCTTAAGAGTTGTCAGGTAAGTAACACAAATGGCCTATCTTAAAGTTAGTACACAAGCAAACAAAGCCAGCAATAAAATATCAATATAACATGCTGTATTAGAGAAATGAAAGGAATTGATTTATCTATTTTGTTGCCTGGAACTACAACTGCCCTTTTTCAGAGAGAGCTTTAAGCAATACGTCACATTCTAGCATCACCCACGCGAGAGTCACACGTGCAGCCCCTATATCGAATGGAACCTGTTGAATGGCTATTCTGATAGTTTAGATGCTTTATGAATAGTTCTTATTTATCCTGAAAAAAATTTGATTACGGTACAATATAAATTCCATCCAAAACTCCTGGAGAAAAAACTACTTGTGCTTCAATGGAAACGTGTGAGCCTGATGTAGAGTTTTTCATTAAAGCTAGATTAATCAGATGAAATCCAGATTGTGAACAGAAAGAAAGTGTATGGCTCCCCCATAGAACACCTAATAGCCTTAATAACAAAATAATAGTTACATTATATGAGATTCGAAACTACAAATAATAATCTAAGACATTGTTACGTATCTGTCAACTGAAAACAGCCTAGGTGCAAGCCAGTCTGTTTACCAAGCCCCAAGGGTATTGTATTCGCTCTTTCACTCCTATACAGGGATCTGGACCTTGCTGCAGAGGCCCAAGATTACCTCCACAAGAAACTGATGGTTGATGGAGTGTGCGGAGTGGTCAGCAAGGCCAGAACGATGGCAAAATCAGATGTCAATAGTGTACCGATGCAATAGACAGTTTCAAGTCCAGAAGATCAGGCTGAGAAGTTGGCTAAGCAAACTAAGCAAACAGACCAAGAGTCAAGTCCAGAATCTGGGTCTGAATATAAATTGTCAATTCAAGTGGCTCAGTGGTTAGCACTGTTAATTTGCATGGTTGGAGTCCTGGGTTCAAATCTCACCAAGAACAACATCTGTAAGGAGTTTGTAATGTTCTCCCCGTGTTTGCATGGGTTTCCTTTAGTTTCCACCCATACTACAAAGACATAGTGATAGGAAATTTAGATTGTCAGCCATAATGGGGACACTGATGATAATGTCTATGGAGTACGATGGCGCTATATGAGCAAACCATGATAAATATTACAAGCACACCAGAGATGTAAGACAATATAAGCATCAGTAGTCACATGAGAATTTAAATAGGGAATTAAATTACCCCAAAGCCTAAAATATGTCCATAGATTATTAAGGACATATTGATAACAGGATTATCAAGAAAGACTTACTGTCTGTTACTCCGCAATGTGCTCAGAGAAAGTGACCCTCGTCCTAATGAATAGGTCTGGTTATCTCTCCAATGTTTCATTTACTAACCTGACCATTTTTACATTTTAGGTTAATGTGTAATCTTGTATAAGTAGGACCTATAACATGCTTATACACATTACTTTTCATGTCTAGGCCCCCTAAGTATGGTCCCAGGTATGGTATGATTAGCTGCAAGTGCGCCATTGAATTTCATACCACTAGAACTGGAAAAGTGGTGCCCGATAGTGGATGCAGCCAAAGGAAAAGTCTGTCTGTAACAGTGATATATCTAAGAAGGAAAAAATGAAGGCCATATCAATGATTACTATATCTTTACCTCTCATGGGAGATATCTGATAACAAATCTGAGTCGTAATTTTGCTTTGTAAATAGTAGTAATTTCCGCAATATTTGTGGAAAATCAAAACAATAAATGTTTCACAATCCGATGTTTCGTCCTCAGGAGCAATTATTTAGGGCATAAAAATATTCTGTAGAACAGCAATAACTCCCTCTTCAATGAATAGAAATGTGATTACCCAGATGATGGGAGGAAGCCTCTCTTGTCAGCACTTTGTGTGCTTTAGCCTGTATTTTCATCGCCGGCTGCAAAACAACATTACGGTAATTTCTCCAAATAATAAAAGCTTTTCCTAAACCTGAAATAATTGAGCACAAAAAGGGCTCATATAATTGTTTTTCCAGAAAAAACGTAAATCTAACCTTCTCTGACATCAATAGTTACAGGAAGCTCTTACTTTGCTGGTACATGTGATCTGGAACAAACAGCTACAACATCTTGCCACTGTATGTATACACGAGATTCAATTATAATAATATATATATCAACAGAATGCAATAAAAGGTTTAAAAAGTATCATTCCAGATATAGTCAAAATTAATGGAATGTCATAATCCAAATCCTTTAAGTGAAGGGTGTCATGTAGATATGTCAACGGTGGGGGGTCTAATCCCTGGGGCTCAAATTGTTAGCTGGATGACAGGCTGCTTGATGTACCTTGCTCTTTTATCCCTTGCCAATGCACTAGTCATTATCGGACATTGATTATATAAAGGGACCTTTCAGTCACCAATAGGACCTCCCAATGGACCCAAAATCCCGAACAAGCGCGGACAATCCTGGCCTTGATGAATAGGGTCAAAAGTGTTTAGTCAGTCTTTTTAGCTAGCCCTTAATAGTCAATATGTGTTTTATCTACAGAGACAAGAATTCTTATTTTAATTATACTGTGATATCACAAAAGCTCATGCCAGTAAATCATTCAAAGGGTTATTATTTTTACCCCTATAGGTATTGATGCCACAGCGCTAAAATCCTTACAGTGAAGGTGTCACAGCGCTAGTTAAGTAACGCTGCACGGTTTGTTATGAAGTTCCCTATATATCAAGAAACTGAGGGTACACATGTGCTTAAAATGATTGTCATCCTTTGGTTTACGTTTTCAGCAGGGGTCTCACCATCAGAAGGCTATGGCATATCGTAGTGATATAACACACCATTAGATTAAGGAAATTTATAGTATTTATATATATCTTATCTATTGTTGCAGCAAATTTGACCCATTTATACACTTGCAGTTTGAATTGTTTTTTTTTTCCAAGACATGTTCATAGTAAAATAAAAAAATAACATAATTGTTAAAGTATCAGATTAAATAATTGCTACATTTTTGGATTATATATATATTTTAAACCATCACCACTGACATTTTAATGTCAGCTTACAGTGTTACGAAGTTACCATGAATACTACAATGTACAATATAGTGGCGATGTCTTCTGTCGGTGATGTAATTGCTAATGTATGGCGAATATCTGCAGCTCTAGAAGTTGCTTGTGAGCGGCGCTGCAAGTGTTACTCCTCTGAATGTGCATAAGGCATCGCTCCAGCATCTTCACAAAATCAAAGCCCTTAGAAAACAGAGATTATTAATTAAATAATCACAAGAAGCAGCACGTACGTCTCATGTTCTAATGTGTAAAATGTCTACCGGAGGAAAATAAACATATCTGCTCAGCACACTTTATTAATCAGTACAAACAAGGAAAATAACAGATAATTATATTGATACAAACAACATTTCCATGAAGCTGTAATGTTCTCTCTACCTTACATTAGCTCAGAGCGATTTTTGTTTTTATTTTTCCACTGTGTGTTGTTTTATAAAATTTTAATTTTCATAACTAATACCTTGAAAAGGATTTGATGCTAAATATATCATTAGTAAATATAAGGCCTTAAAGGGGTATTATTAGTTAGAAGGTATGAGAATAAGCAAGTTTGCAATTGACTTGCTTTTCTATCTGCTGCATTCTCTGGGAATGAGAGAGCTTATCTTTTGTTTTATACAGTTCATTTCCATGGAGCTCGGCCACCAGTGCCTTCCCAGACCATTTACAAGAGTGTGCAGTAATTAAATTGCAGAAGAGGGGATAATTCTTAACATCCCAGTCAGCTTTCTGCAGTCCATTGATTTCTGTACAGTAGATAGAGGCTCCCCTCTATCTCCTTCCCTCCTCTCCCTCTCGACTTATGAAGAGATACAGTTATAAGTCACCAGTCTCTTTCCTGGTTAGAAGACCCGTGGATCTTCAGCAGCTATTTTCATGTGTATTCATGGTTGTGTGTCATACAACCTTATCAGGTTAGCATCATTTTAATTGGCATAATTGATATTCTCAGATAAAACCCTTTTTTTGCTTTGTTTGCTCCTTGTTTCTACTTGAAATATGGGGATAACATTGTACACTTTGAACAAATCACTAATAGCTGAATTGGTTATAGCAGATCGTATACTGGGCCTTAAAGTCTTATTAATACTACAACTAAATTACAAGATGTTAAATATAGGATGACTTGGAGTTTTTAGTATTAAAAATATCATTTATTAAATACAAAAAATATAAAAATACAAAAGACTATGACATTTTACAAACAATAATAATCTTTAGAAATACCCTGGTTTAGGGAAAGAGGGGAAAAAAAAAAAAAAAAAAAGAGACAAGTGCGGCGCTTCCTCTGAGCGTAATACGTTTTTACCAACAAGTTAAAAACATTTCTTTTATTTGTAGTTATGCTCACCTTCTATCGGTAAGAAATGCACGTTGAGATTCTCAAGGAATCAATTCTTTAGGCAACTCTTCTTCGTATGTTGTATAATCCAATAAGGTGTGCAGCTCACTTTGGAGAACTATGTGTTGATCCTGCTTCAGATCCACATAGGTGGCAATTTCAAAGAGAAAAAAAAAAAAAAAAAAAAACTCCAAGTAAATGTGGCGCTAAGCACCTACGGATTTTTTTAAAATTCATCCACTTCAAGTGAAAAATGTTAAAAAATTCATTTATTTTCTCAAAATAAAATATATTTGTAAATTTTTTTAAAAAAGAGTATAACATTAACTCACCTGGGCAGGAATCCCGTGGGCCCATTGTTCATTCTATGGTTTGTATGCCATTGAACGTTGGAATGCTAGGTGCAGTATTTGTATTGGTAGAACATATTACTTGTTACCTGAAATTCTCAGTGAAAGATGTAGCTGAAAAATGCATAATACCATTGTTAACTTTGCAGAAAAAGACAACTTAAAGAAGTATTTGACTCTTGAGCAGTTCAGAACAATGCAATCTCCTTAAAGTTTCCTGGTTGCAAGCAGGGTGGGCTCTCCTCATTGAATGAGAACTCTTGTAATTTAGTTAAATATATAGAAAAAACCAGCATATAAGGTTTATATACAAAATACTAACTCAATTATAATATGTTAAATATAGGAGGACTTGGAATTTTTAGTATTAAAAATATCATTTATTAAATACAAAAAATATAAAAATACAAAAGACTATGACATTTTACAAACAATAATAAGGCATGGAAATATAACGGATGGTGTGATCCCAATGGTGCAAAAACGCAAAGGGGTCGAGATCCTAGACAAATAAAGGGAAGCAATGCACAGTATAACGATGCAATGAGTGGCATGGAATTAGTACTACATGAATCCTGATCACGGAGATAATCTCCTTCCTCATATATTAACAAAAGATTCCCGCCGTGCATGTTTACCCCATATATCATAAAGGGCAATTGCTGCCTAGGAACAACCAGTGCATAATAAAGGGTTAATTACCCATGGTATTTGTAGTGCCGTCCGGGACCCGACCTCTCTCCCCGACGCGCGTTTCGCGAGAATGGATCTCCCCTTGAGGAAGCGAGATCCATTCTCGTGAAATTGCCCTTTATGATATACTAGATTGTGGCCCAATTCTAACGCATCGGGTATTCTAGAATATGCATGTCCCCGTAGTATATGGACAATGATGATTCCAGAATTCGTGGCAGACTGTGTCCGTCGCTGATTGGTCAAGGCAACCTTTATGACATCATCATCGCCATGGCAACCATTATGACATCTACGTCGATACTGTGCCCGTCGCTGAATCAGAGACGCGGGATTTCTACGTCCTTTATGACATCATCGTCGCTGTGCCCGTTGCTGATTGGTCGAGGCCTGGCGGCCTCGACCAATCAGAGACGCAGGATTTCTACGTCGATACTGTGCTCGTCGCTGATTGGTCGAGGCCTGGGATTTCCAGGACAGACAGACAGACAGACAGACAGACAGAAAGACAGACAGACAGAAAGACAGACAGACGGAAAAACCCTTAGGCAATTATATATATAGATGGGGTAAACATGCACGGCGGGAATCTTTTGTAAATATATGAGGAAGGAGATTATCTCCGTGATCAGGATTCATGTAGTACTAATTCCATGCCACTCATTGCATCGTTATACTGTGCATTGCTTCCCTTTATTTGTCCAGGATCTCGACCCCTTTGCGTTTTTGCACCATTGGGATCACACCATCCGTTATATTTCCATGCCTTATTATTGTTTGTAAAATGTCATAGTCTTTTGTATTTTTATATTTTTTGTATTTAATAAATGATATTTTTAATACTAAAAATTCCAAGTCCTCCTATATTTAACATATTATAATTGAGTTAGTATTTTGTATATAAACCTTATATGCTGGTTTTTTCTATATATTTAACTAAATTACAAGAGTTCTCATTCAATGAGGAGAGCCCACCCTGCTTGCAACCAGGAAACTTTAAGGAGATTGCATTGTTCTGAACTGCTCAAGAGTCAAATACTTCTTTAAGTTGTCTTTTTCTGCAAAGTTAACAATGGTATTATGCATTTTTCAGCTACATCTTTCACTGAGAATTTCAGGTAACAAGTAATATGTTCTACCAATACAAATACTGCACCTAGCATTCCAACGTTCAATGGCATACAAACCATAGAATGAACAATGGGCCCACGGGATTCCTGCCCAGGTGAGTTAATGTTATACTCTTGTCCCGGGCTCCTTGATCTGGTGCATTTTGTTGTGCTCCATGTCAGGTTTTGCAGGTTGCCCAGCATGGATCTATGACATAATCTTCTTAGACCTATATAAGACCCATTAAGACACACAACAGTTTAGTGGAACTGAGGCTTCTGTACATATTGTGCTTTAACTTGCTTCCATCCCTGCTGGGTTCCACTTCATTCATCCTGCTGCTCCTGAGGTTCCAAGTCCTTCCCACGTACCTTCCTGATATCTGCATCACTGCTCGGGGTCCATGTCCCACCCAAACCTGAGGCTTAGCGGATCCAGCTCACAATGTGAGCCTAACAATTGTATCCCCTTTCCTACTGAGCGGTTAGCACTTAACTATATATGACTCTCCTCTCCAAAGGAAATTCATTTTTTATCAAAAAAGGAGGATGGCATTTCCTAAGGTGTCATGTAAAGGATGGAGGGGAAAAACACTAAGCCCTTCTGTACAAGGTGGCAAAGTCTGGCAACTAGCTTTCTGTTCTTGAATAAGGCTAAAGGTGCTCCCTTCATCCTGAATCTAGTTTACTTTCCCTTCTTCTGCTCTCTCAGCCTGTTTTGCATCCTTTTAAGGAACTCTTTAGTGTTTTATGACAGGAAAACACAAGCAAAAAAAATTCACATTGTACTTCTGTACAAATTTAAAACATACATGTTAGGAGCTATACTAGTTATTATGCCCCCTTGTGTACCTAAGAACTATACTGTTGTGTAGCTAAGACATATGCTGTTTGAAAAGCGTAAGTTTCAACCTTTTCTGAATATGTCACTGTAATCCGTGATTTGTTTTAGTCCTATTTTGACAATTAAATAAGGAATTTTTACTCACACGTGTGCTGGATCACGTTTTGGAGGCTCCCAGGATCCTGACAGTTTGCTCGATTTAAACAGTGTACTCCAGAACCCCATTATTGTGATCAGTGGCATCTTAGCTTTAAGAACCCCAGCAATCAGCAACTCTTCACATATCCCATTAATAGGTACTTAGTTACTGCACAATCTTATAACTACTCATTTTGAGAAAATGGCTAAATTGCAGTACCAAGAGGAGAATCATAATTGTTGTTATTTGGCAAAAAGAAAAGACAGTTAAGAGTGATGCCTAATAATAAATATTTCAAAGGTCTTTTTATTGATTTTTTTCATACATACAGAGGGTGTGTAACCATTGCAAAGGAGTATCCACCAACGCTAGAATTATAACCAGATGAAAGATGGTCTCATCAGCAGGATAGAAGGACGTTTTTCTGTAACCTTGTTAAAGTCATAAAACATTCCTTTGTAATGAGAACTGCAGTAATGTGTAAATCATTACCATTGATAAATCATTAATAAAATAAAGCTTAAAGGATTGTCAGAGATTTGGATGAATCTCCGAACAGTCAAGACATGTAACACGTAAAATGTTTTGATAAGTGTCATCCAGTTGCTACTATAACTTGTAATGGCTACAGAAACTATGTACAGTGCTGTGCAAATTAATTGGGACAAGGCAAAAAAATAAAATGTTATAAATGCACTGTTACATACCGCATATACTCGAGTATAAGCCGACCAGAGTATAAGCTGAACCCCCTAATTTTGCCACAGAAAAATGGGAAAACTTAATGACTCGAGTATAAGTCTAGGGTGGGAAGTGCAGCAGCTACCGGTAAATGTCAAAAGTAAAAATAGATACCAATAAAAGTAAAATTAATTGAGACATCAGTAGGTTAAGTGTTTTTGAATATCCATATTGAATCAAGAGCCCCATATAATGCTCCATAAAGTTTATGATGGCCCCATAAGATGCTCCATATTAAAATATGCCCTATATAATCCTGCATAAAGGTTAATAATGGCCCCATAAGATGCTCCATAGACACATTTGCCCAATATAATGCTGCACAAATGTTGATTATGGGCCCATAAGATGCTCCATAAAGATATTTGCCCCATATAATGCTGCACAAACTTTATGGCCCCATAAGATGCTCCATACAGACACTTTCCCCATATAGTGCTGCACAAACATTATGGCCCCATACAGACACTTGCCCCATATAGTGCTGCACAAACGTTATGGCCCCATAAGATGCCCCATACAGACACTTGCCCCATATAGTGCTGCACAAACGTTATGGCCCCATACAGACACTTGCCCTATATGGTGCTGCACAAACATTATGGCCTCTTATAGACACTTGCCCCATATAGCGCTGCACAAACGTTATGGCCTCATATGATGCTCCATACAGACACTTGCCCCATTTGCGGTTGCTGCGATAAAAATAAAAAATCACATACTCACCTCTCTGTCGCTCAGGCCCCCGGCACTTTCAATATTCACCTGACTTCGCTCCGGTGCCGCTCCATCTTCAGCGTCTCCTGCACTGATGTTCAGGCAGAGGGCGCACACTAACCACGTCATCGCGCCCTCTGACCTGAGCGTCACTGCAGAAGACGGAGCGGCACCTGGAACGAGGAGCAGGTGACTATCACACAGCACAGCGCTCCCCTCCCCGTTATACTCACCTGCTCCTGGCGCAGTCCCTGTAGGTCTGTTCCCTGGCGCTGCAGCTTCTTCCTGTACTGAGCTGTCACAGTTGCCGCTCATTACAGTAATGAATATGCGGCTCCACCTCTATGGGAGGTGGAGCCGCATATTCATTACTGTAATGAGCAGTACCATGTGACCGCTCAGTACAGGAAGAAGCTGGGGCATCGGGAAGCAGGGACCATGCCAGGAGCAGGTGAGTATAATTAGCCCCCACTCCTCCTCCCCTGCCGACCCCTGGGTATGACTCGAGTATAAGCCGAGAGGGGGACTTTCAGCCCAAAAAAATGGGCTGAAAATCTCAGCTTATACTCGAGTATATACGGTACTAATTCTGAACATTACCTTTCTCCACTGGCTATTTGACCAAGATTTATATATTATATATTAAAACTGGTTTGAATCACTGACTGGTAACCAATTTATTATTCTACTTAAAAAATGCTTTGTCCCAATTAATTTGCACAGCACTGTACTTCTCTCAGTCTATTCTCATTTCTAAGTGGTGCTGCTTCATTTAAAGTCTACAGCACTGATGGAAAAAACAGAGGACTGTACTTAATTGTCTTCATCAGCATCACATATTTTGAATAGGGAGCTTGCTCAACCATCGCTTCATTTCAACTCCCCATCTTACATCTTACCAGCAGGGTCCTCCATTATGACAATTTTAAAGTATCCTCTGGAATTCTTTGCCCCAACACGTCCGACTATCAACCACATTCGGATCCTTCAGACGGAACCTGAAAACCCATCTCTTCAGTAAAGCCTACAGCCTGCACTGACCCAGTTGCCGTCTCATCACTACTGAAGCTACCGCCTCAACAACACCGGAGCTCCTGCAACCCTCAACCTACTGTCTCCTTCCCCATAATCCTGTAGAATGTAAGCCCGCAAGGGCAGGGTCCTCGCCCCTCTGTATCAGTCTGTCATTGTTAGTTTGTTTACTGTAAGTGATATCTGTAACTTGTATGTAACCCCTTCTCATGTACAGCACCATGGAATCAATGGTGCTATATAAATAAATAATAAAAATAATATTGTGTTCCGGGGTGTCACCTTCATGGTCCGGTGGTATATGGCCATAGACATTGATTTCAGTTCTGTAGACCGAATGAAAAACCATGTTAAGAAAAGACTATTTGACATCATGATCATGAAGTAAACAAAAAAAATTTGGATATATAATCTACCTCCTCAAACTCCGGCTAGTCAATATAAACTGCAGCTGGTCTGCACATGGCACCCTCTTCCTTGGTGGAGAGCTGCCACTGGGAGTCTCTTGGGATTTTATGAATCAGTCTGTCACAGACCGCCATCTCTTTCTAACAACATCCACTGAAATGAAATAATATAAGATAAAAATTCATTACAAATAATTTTTTCTTACATTTTCCCAAAAATTTAAATAATCAATACTTACAAATCATTTTTTTCTCCTGCTTCGGTAGATTTGGCCACTCAGGATATAGAGCGGTAACAATTTCTGGCCAGGCATCACGCTTCAACTCCTTGTATTCTTCACTTGCGCGGTCCCAGACCTCAGGGTGTTTTTCAATCTAAAATATATCAGATTACAAGGGACAATATTTTTTCAAATTAATTGTGGACTATTATAAATATATCGATATCTTGCCTAGCACAAAGACACACACACACAACCACATACACAGCGCGTTCAACATAATCTAACGTACAAATTGTGATGAAAATGTCCTAACATAACAGGTGAAATAGAGAAACACAAAAGCATCACATAATGGACAGAAGCAGTGAAAAACTACCCATTCAAACTCATACACTAACCCCAACACTCCCCTAACCCAACACACAACTACAGACACAACCGTAACCCTACATACAACCCTATCCCTAGACATAACCCTAACCCTAGACATAACCCTAAACATAACCCTAACCCTAGACATAACCCTAACCCTAAACATAGACATAACCCTAACCCTAGACATAACCCTAACCCTAAACTTAACCCTAAACCTACACATAACCCTAACCATAACCCTAGACATAACCCAAAACCCTAGACATAACCCTAACCCTAGACATAACCCTAACCCTAGACATAACCCTAACCCTAGACATAACCCTAACCCTAAACATAACCCTAACCCTAGACATAACTCTAGGCATCACTGCAGAATGATATATATCATCTCTGCGCAGCCTGCCCGGCTGACTGGAGATGAACTGATAGCGTGGGAAAATTTTCCACGCTCCAGAGTTCACCTGCAGTCAGCCGGGGAGTCCGCGCAGCATTCAGCCGCCCCCCGCACTGGGAGTCAGCTGTTCTCTGTGCCGACTGTCAAGCTGACAGCCGGCACAGAGAAGCTGCAGAGTGCCGGTTCCCAGTGTGTGCAGAGGGGGAGGGGAGCCCCTGCAGAGTGGCTGCGGTGGGCAGGGAGAAATCCCTGCAGCTCCACTGCCCAGCCGCACGATCTGTCTTCTTCCTGCTTCCTCTCACACAGACGCGACCCAGGATGACGTCATCATTCAGCGGCCTGCTGTGTCAGAGGAAGGCGATGGAGCTGCTGCGCAGAGCGCGAGGAGAGGTGAGAGGAGTGTGTGTGTATCTATGTGAGTGTGCGTATGTGTGTGAATGTGAGTGTGTATGTGTGTGAATGTGTGTATGTGTGTGAATGTATATGTGTGTGTGAATGTGTATGTGTGTGAGTGTGTGTGAATGTATGTGTGTGTGTGTGTGTGAATGTGTATGTGTGTGAGTGTGTGTGTGTATGTGAGTGTGTGCGTATGTGTGTGTCTCAGTATTGTGTGTGTGTGTGTATCGCGCTGCAGGGGAATGTGCAGAGAAGTGAATGGTGTGTGTGGGGGGGGAGAGGGCAATGATGGGGCTGACGGGGGGCATATGCCCTTGGAGGGGGGGGGGGCGCCAAAATGAATTCTTGCCCCGGGTGCCAGAAACGCTAGATACACCTCTGCACCCGAGCAGCGCGAGCTACATTTGGGAGAACTCATGATACAATGAACGGTGTCGCTTTAGGATCCCGTTCATTGTATCGGCGGCCACGGTTTAGAGCAGCCACATTTCATGTGGCTGCTCTAAACTCAAGATCATCGTGGGACACTCGTTAGACTCAAGATCATCGTGAGACACTCGTTAAATTAGATGCTGCGCAGGGTAGGTATACGTTGTGGTTTGTTTTTTAACTTAAGGGATTCGTGGAATTGGGTGTTTAGGGGAGTATGGGTTTGTTTTTTTTAATTTATTTTAGGTGGCGATCGGCGGGGACAGGTATGTATAATTTATTTCCACAGGTAACCACTGGCCACCAAAGAAAATTAATTTTATGGACTAATTTTATTAAAAATAGGGACATGACATGGGAAAAACTAATTAATTTACTTATTTATTTTTACCACTGGCCACCAATGTAAATTATCGGGCATCTCCCATCTTCATGCAATGACATCCTCTTCCTCGCTTCTGTCGCGGCTCCTGTACAGGTGTAATTCTCTGCCCTGTTGAGGGCAGAGCAAAGTACTGCAGTGCTCAGGCGCCGGGAAAGGTCAGAGTGGCTCGGCGCCTGCACACTGCAGTACTTTACACTGCCTTCAACAGGGCAAATCAGTACACCTGCACAGGAGCCGCAACAGAAGCAAGGAGGATGACGACATTGCAAGAAGATAGGAGGCGCTGGACCAGGACATGCGACGCCCATCGGACCCGAACCGCCCCTGGGTGAGTATAATCTAACTTGTTTTTCTTATCTTTCAGGTTACATCGGGGGTTTATCTACAGCATTACAGAATGCTGTAGTTAAGCCGCTAATGGCAGTGGCCGCAGTTTATAGCGGCAAAATGACGTGAAAGATTCCCTTTAATAGATAATTTTCCCTCTTATAGAACACAATGGCATATGCCACACAAGCATTTCAATCGCTTCTGGATGAACATCTCTTGGCAAAAAAATTAACCTACTGTTTATTATGTTTTTTAACCTTAGCAATAAACTATGAAAACTGATAAATAGCAGATAAGACAAATGTTCAGACATGACTCTACACAAGTCCTATGCTGTACTACAAAGAGGTGCCGTTAGAGGGGGCACTGTGTGACAAATAGCTATCACACGTGTTTACGCTCCTCAGCATTACTATTTTGCATCAATGTTTCCAGATATTATATTGCATTGACATTAATCTCTAAAAATGTAATTGCTATAAAATATCAAGTATTAAAGGTATTGTTCTTTAAATTTAATAACCTGAAGAATATGAGTTTGAAATGAATTTTTGTCAAAAGACGATTTTTATTGTCTGCAGAGGCACTCGGCTATTTCATGGTCTCGGAATAAATGAAAGCAGTCAGCCATGTTAGTACTTGTAATTGAAATTCACTAGGCTATAACAAGTCTTGGCTCTGTATCTTCTCACATTCTCCAGTCATAACACAAGTACAAACTTTATAAACCAGAACAATGACTATGTAGACAATGAGTGACTATGTATCCATGAAAGCAATAAATGAAAGGTGGAAATGTATTTTCATGTTTATTTCTTATTGACACAGAATCACGGACCACAAACATTTTTTATTGCTCAACATATATAGTGGATTATTTTAAGTGTAAGTCTAGTAGTTTGGCTCTGTGGAACTTTAAATAACCGTTGTTTCCTTCCCATAAAGTGATGACATCTGGCTAGGTCATAATGTCTCTTTAAAATCAATGAGAATCTGACCTCTGGAACACAGACTAATTTGGCGAGTAAATCAGCACTACAAACACTTCATAGTCTTTTCTTGTAAAGTATTACCCCTCTACCCAAGCATGCTGGGAATCTGTAGAATAGCTCTACAGCAGCAATTTCATGCACAGCAGGGAGGCTGGCAGCATCCTATGGAGGGAAAGACAGTGAGAGGGTTGCAGTATTGAACAACGGTGAGACCTCTTTCATTCTCGGAGCCCCAAAGGTCAGACCCTAACCAATCACAAAGTTATGGTACATCCTAGCTATGTGCAATCAATTTATGAGATGACATCACATTAAAGTGATGACATCTGGCTAGGGTTATGCCATCATTTTAAAATCAATGGGGATCTGACCCCTAGAACCTCCACCAATCCAGATAGTAAATCAGCACTGCAAGCACTTCATAGTCGTTTCTTGTAAAGCGTTGCCCTTCTATCCATCTTTGGTGGGAAACTTTAGAACATCTCTAATCAAGTGAATTTGGACAGTGGCAGGGTGACTGGCAGCACGTAGGGAAAAACAAGGAATGAGTTGCACGGTTTAATAACTGTGTGACTCCTTCATTCTCAGGACCTTTGGGGCCCAGAAGTCTGACGCCACCAAACACAAAGTGATCGTATATTCTAAAATGTGCATGTGACTGCTTCATTCTCAGGATCGTTAGGGTACTAGAAATTAGACCCCACCAGCACAAAATTTTGTATACCCTAGAAATGGTATGTGACTGCTTCATTCTCCGGATCGTTGGGGACCCTTAAGTTAGACTCCACCAAACACAAAGTGATGGTATGTCCTATAAGTATTATGTGATTCCTTCATTCTCAAGCTCATTGTGGGCCCTGAAGTGAGGCTCCACCAAACACAAACTGATGGTATATCCTATAAATGGCATGTGATTCCTTCATTCTTAAGATCGTTGGGGACCCTGAAGTCAGACTCCACCAAACACAAGGTAATGGTATATCCTATAAATGGCATGTGATTCCTTCATTCTTAGGATTGTTTGGGGCCCGGAAGTCAGACTCCACCAAACACAAGGTGATGGTATATCCTAAAAATTTGCAATCACTTTATTAAATTAAAATAAGCCTTTAAAATATTGAACATTTCGCGTTTTGGAACCCCATAATATTATTTTCAGTCCTGGTATCCTGTTAGTAGACAGAAGTTATCCAGCTAATCATTCTTTGGGTAACAGTTTTGGGGCAGAGACAGTATAATGTTGTGCCTTCTGTGGTCATCTCTATCTACAGAAATCTCTTAGTCATGATTAGTGTTGAGCATTCCGATACCGCAAGTATCGGGTATCGGCCGATATTTGCGGTATCGGAATTCCGATCCTGAATTCCGATACTTCCCGCGTATCGGATACCGGAATCGGAAGTTCCCAGAATTCAACCTGAACGCAGCAGCCAATGAGGAATGATTGGAAGTGTGGGCACATCCTGTTTAGCATGGTGGGCATGTAAGTACTGGCAAGGCTTGGATTGGCTGCTGAAATGATGTCACTCTGCACTATAAAAAACGCTGCCGCCATTTTGCGCTCACTCTGCTGTGATTTCAGTTAGGGACAGGACGCTGTGTTCTAACTGAGGGCCAGTCGAGCTAGCTAATTGCTTTATTTTCCTTTCCAAAGGCTAATTTAGCAAAACGCTGTGTGTTCTTCACTGTTCACCTTGCTCTTGCCTTGCAGCGCTGTTTTAACAGCGTTCTGCAAGGTCTCTGTGTGTGTGTGTGTGTGCAGCTCACTCTGTAGTCTGTGTGCAGCCATATACCCGGTTGTATTCAGCTCAGGGGGGGTTCACACTGCCTCACACAGTTGTCCTTTTTTGCTCTTAGTGCAGCCTGCTGCACATTTTTTCTCAAATTTCCTATTAGTGTTTTTCCACCAGTCTCCAGCTCTATTGTGGAAAAACACTACATAGGATAACCTAGAGGGGGGTTTTTGGGCCTTGCAGCGCCGTTTACGGCTGTCTGCACGGTCTCCGTGTGAGTCCAGCTCGCCCTGTAGTCTGTGTGCAGCCATAGCCGGTTGGATTCAGCTCAGGGTTCGTTACTGGCTCATACCTTGAGAAAAATTTTACTTTTTTTCAAATAGTGCAGCCTGTTTAAAATTTGAAAAAAAAAATTCCTATTAGTGTCTTTCCACTCGTATCCAGCTAAATAGTGGAAAAACACTATATAGGATAACCTAGAGGAGGGTTTTTTGGCCTTGCAGCGCCGTTTACGGCTGTCTGCACGGTCTCCGTGTGAGCCCAGCTCGCCCTGTAGTCTGTGTGCAGCCATAGCCGGTTGGATTCAGCTCAGGGTTCGTTACTGGCTCATACCTAGAGAAAAATTTTACTTTTTTTCAAATAGTGCAGCCTGTTTAAAATTTGAAAAAAAAAATTCCTATTAGTGTCTTTCCACTCGTATCCAGCTAAATAGTGGAAAAACACTATATAGGATAACCTAGAGGAGGGTTTTTTGGCCTTGCAGCGCCGTTTACGGCTGTCTGCACGGTCTCCGTGTGAGCCCAGCTCGCCCTGTAGTCTGTGTGCAGCCATAGCCGGTTGGATTCAGCTCAGGGTTCGTTACTGGCTCATACCTAGAGAAAAATTTTACTTTTTTTCAAATAGTGCAGCCTGTTTAAAATTTGAAAAACAAAAATTCCTATTAGTGTCTTTCCACTCGTATCCAGCTAAATAGTGGAAAAACACTATATAGGATAACCTAGAGGAGGGTTTTTTGGCCTTGCAGCGCCGTTTACGGCTGTCTGCACGGTCTCTGTGTGAGCGCAGCTCGCCCTGTAGTCTGTGTGCAGCCATAGCCGGTTGGATTCAGCTCAGGGTGCGTTACTGCCTCATACCTTGAAAAACAATTTCCTTTTTTTCAAATAGTGCAGCCTGTTTAAAATTTGAAAAAAAAAATTCCTATTAGTGTCTTTCCACTCGTATCCAGCTAAATAGTGGAAAAACACTATATAGGATAACCTAGAGGAGGTTTTTTTGGCCTTGCAGCACCGTTTACGGCTGTCTGCACGGTCTCCGTGTGAGCCCAGCTCGCCCTGTAGTCTGTGTGCAGCCATAGCCGGTTGGATTCAGCTCAGGGTTCGTTACTGCCTCATACCTTGAGAAAAATTTTACTTTTTTTCAAATAGTGCAGCCTGTTTAAAATTTGAAAAGAAAAATTCCTATTAGTGTCTTTCCACTCGTATCCAGCTAAATAGTGGAAAAACACTATATAGGATAACCGAGAGGAGGGTTTTTTGGCCTTGCAGCGCCGTTTACGGCTGTCTGCACGGTCTCCGTGTGATTTAAACTAGCTCTGTAGCCCGATCTGCACCAAAAAAAAAGTTAAGTTCACCAAACACAACTTAACACTTGTGTAGGCCACATTTGAAAAATAATAAAGTTTAGTCCACAATTTACAACATTAGTGTTTCTTACACCTGTTAGGAGGAGCATTTCAGGAATAAGCACACTAAGGCCTTAGTACTTTTCTGCTTATCTTTATCTGTCAACCAAGATGAAGAGGGCAGGGAGTAAGGCACGTGGGCGTGGGCGCGGAGCAGGGAGAGGAGCAGGGAGAGGACGTGGTGATTCTGTGCCTGCTGCGGGCGCCGGTGACTCGTCGTCACTCAGTTTCAGCAGGGAACAGTCCTTCATGCGCAGCTTTGTCGGAGAGCGCCGTGCACCGCTGCTACGTGAAGACCAAATTGAAGCTGTTGTCGGGTGGATGGCAGCTAACGCCTCGGCATCGACTTCAGTTAGTGCCACATCCTCTCAGGCACAGAGCACTGGAGAGCAGCCATCTGTCTCTTCACCACCTGCCAAATCGGCCAGGCAGTCAGAGAGCCCAGGACAGGAGCCGTCTCTACTTCTGTTCTCTGAATCTCTTGGCTTAGAAACAGGGGGCCAGCCAAGCAGCATTGGAGAAATGGAAGAAGAGGCAGTGTGCAGTGATGCCCAAAAGCTTTATCTCTCTGACTCTGAAGAGGCAGGTGGGCCAGTGCCTCCGGTGACCACAGTGCAGTACGCATCTGATGATGAAACTCAGGTGCCGCTTTCTGATGCGTACTGTGCTGCCGAGACTACCCAGGAGGAGCAGTTGGTGGCAGAGGGTAGTGGAGATGATGAGGTCCTTGACTCATCGTGGCGTGAGGAACAGGAAGGTGGTGGGAGCAGCTCTGAGGAAGAGCTTCCCCTTACGGGCCAAAGAGGGAGAGGGAGGGGGAAGACTGCGGAGCCTGTAGCCTCCACTTTGGCACCCGTTAGGAGCCTGTCTCTTTCCAAAGCCAAAAAGGGCGCTCCCAAGACTTGCAGTGCCTGGTCCTTTTTTGACACAGTTGCAGATGACATTTGTTTTGTCAAATGCAAGCTGTGTCATCAGAAAGTAAAAAGAGGTAAAAGTGTCAGCAACCTCAATACCACAAATATGTGGAAACATGTGCGGAACAGGCACGCGGTGGAGTTACAGAAACACAGTGAAGACGTAGGCCAACCAACAGCGGAAGCTACCACCTCTTCATCTCGTGTTGCCTCTTCCTCCACTGTTGTCCAGAGACCTAGTGTAATTCCACCCACAGCACCACCTTCCCAGTCATCCTCACACTCCCAGTCTACTCTACAGCCATCAGTAGTCCAGGCATGGGAGAAAAGGCGGGCATTCTCGGCCAACCACCCCCGAGCACAGGCTCTGAATGCAGGCATTGCCAAACTGTTGTCCCTGGAAATGCTCTCATTCAGGCTGGTGGAGACTGACAGCTTCCGTGACTTGATGGCATTGGCAGTCCCACAGTACAAGGTGCCCAGCCGCTTTTACTTCAGCAGGCAGGCTGTCCCTGCCCTGCACAGGCATGTTGAGGCAAACATAAAACATGCGCTACTGAACGCCGTCAGTAGCAAGGTCCACCTCACCACCGATGCGTGGACCAGTCAGCATGGACAGGGGCGATATGTTTCCCTCACTGCCCATTGGGTTAATGTTGTTGAGCCAGGTACAGATCGTGCGAGTGGCGCAGGACGTGTCCTGCCCACTCCAAGGATTGCAGGAATCCAGTCTGTACGCATCGACTCCTCCTCTTACACCAGTTCCTCTGATTCCTCTCTGCAGGATCCGTCACAGTCCACCTCCACATGGACCCGTGAACGTTTACCTATGACCGACATGAGCACAGCCGTGGCCAAACGTCAGCAGGCCGTCTTGAAACTAGTTTCATTGGGGCATCGAAGCCACACAGCGCAGGAGCTCTGGAATGCCATCAAGCAGGAGAGCGATGTGTGGTTACTGCCAGCGAATCTCCAGCCAGGCATGGTAGTGTGTGACAATGGCCGAAATCTGGTGGCAGCTTTGGCCCTTGGCAACCTCACTCACATCCCATGTCTGGCACATGTGCTCAATTTGGTTGTGCAGAGTTCCGGATCTTGATGCCCTGCTGCACAAGGTCCGCCTAGAGTGTGCTCACTTGCGGCGTTCCAGCTTGGCCAGATCCCGCATTGCTGCTCTGCAGCGCCGATTCCGCCTTCCGGAACACCGCATCATATGTGACCTACCTACCCGGTGGAATTCCACGTTACATATGTTGGAGCGGTTGTGTGAGCAGCAGCAAGCAGTTATGGAGTACCAGCTGCATCAGGCGCAAAGAAGTCGCAGTCAGCGCCGATCAGACTTCACAACCACAGAGTGGGCCACTATGAAGGACGTCTGCCAGGTTTTGCGTCCTTTTGATTATTCCACGCGGATGGCAAGTGCAGATGATGCACTAGTCAGCATGACTGTCCCCCTTATCTGCCTGCTTCAGCAAACTTTGCAAGGGTTAAGGGATGATGTGGTGGAAGAGGTGGAGGATGAGGAGTCACCTTTTCCATCAGCTTCTGGAGAGTCAGCGCCACGTGGTTCCTCACAAAGGGGTACGCAGGGGCCAATTTGTGAGGAGGATGAGGAGGAGTCAATGGAGGAGGAAGAGCTCCGTCCAGAGGAGGGAGCGACACAATTGTCCAGTGGTCAGTGTGTACAGCGAGGGTGGGGTGATGACGAGCGGGCAGAGATCATGTCTCAAGCAGGGGACAGCGTTTCTGGGCCAGTTGGCACTCTGCAGCACATGGTGGATTTCATGCTGCAGTGCCTGAGAAACGACCGCCGCATCGACCACATTCTCAACATGCCTGATTATTGGGTGTTCACCCTCCTCGATCCTCGCTACCGGGACAACGTCCAAAACCTCATCCCTGCGTTGACCCGGGAGCGTAAATTGCGGGAGTACCACGACACACTGGTGAATTCCATCATCTTCTCCTGTCCAACTGAGAGGAGTGCTGCTAGTGCTTTACAAAGCAGCTCAGTGCGTCGAGGCAGTGGGGGAGGCTCTGCCCAAAGAGGGAGCAGAAGCAGTGCCTCTGCCCAAGGCAAGCCCAGTATGGCACAACTCTGGCACACTTTTGTGTGCCCGCCCCAAATGTCTACACCATCACCGGCGGCTCCAGTCAGCAGGAGGCAACGGTTCCGTCAGATGGTGACAGACTACATGGCTTGCCCTCTTACTGTACTCCCAGACGGCTCTTCCCTGTTCAAGTTTTGGGTCTCTAAGCTGGATACATGGCCAGAGCTAAGCTAGTATGCATTGGAGGTGCTGGCTTGCCCTGCGGCTAGTGTCTTATCGGAACGTGTCTTTAGTGCCGCAGGTGGTGTACTAACAGACCGTCGCATGCGACTATCCTCCGATAACGTTGACCGGCTTACTTTCCTGAAAATGAACCAGGCCTGGATCTCGCAGGAATTTGCCACTCCTCTGCCTGATTAAGTAATTGGGTGTCATCCAGGTCTCCTGCTGTGTTCATCTTTCTACCACCTGAACTGCTATTCCTGGGCTCCAACACCGCCAGTTGCGGCTCGGAAGTGCAGGCTGCACAGTAAAAACATACGACCCAGTGTTATTGGGTTTCAGTAACGTCAGCTGATCCCCAGCTGTGTAGCCGGCAATGTGTCCTGCGACCGCCACGCTGGCACAACAACCTAAATGTAAGGGAACCTGTCCCCCCCTCCCCCCCCCCGTCGTTTGTTACTGAAAGAGCCATCTTGTGCAGCAGTAATGCTGCACAAGGAAAAGGTAGCTCTTTTTTTTTAGCTCTTTGCACACGCAGAACTTAACACTTATAAAATGTGTTCACTGATACCGTTATACCGTCCCGGAGCTGGGACTTTCCTTCGTAATGTGACGCAGCACAGCCGTCATTCCTACCCCCTTGGTGCCATGCGCTGCCTCCTCAGCGTTGTTTTAAGCTGTCACGGAGCCTGCGCTGTTCTGTTATCCCTTGGGCATGCCCTATTTGCGCTGCCTGTCTTCTGACATAATTTGGTGTCAGGCTGGCTGCGCCTGTGCGGCCGCGCTGCCCGAGATCCCGCCTCGCAGTGTCTTCTGATTGAGTCACACTGCGGGCCTGGGATCCATGGGCATGCGCAGTGCATATCTTCCCCTCGGGCTCTCGCTCATTTCCCTCCGCCTTCTTTAGACTGTGCGCCATCAGCTGATCCCTAGCATGCCACGGCCGTGACACCGCACAGTCTGAAGAAGAGGGAAGGAGGGGAGTGAGAGTCGAGGTTATGCACTGTGCATGCCCATGGTTCCAAGGCCCGCAGTGGGATTACGTTAGACGAGACTGCGAGGTGGGATCTGGAGCAGCGTGGACGCACAGGCACTGACAGCCTGACACCAAATTATGTCAGAAGACAGGCAGCGCTAATTGGGCATGGCCAAGGGCTAACAGAACAGCGCAGGCTCCGTGACAGCTTAAAACAACGCTGAGGAGGCAGCGCACGGCATCAAGGGGATAGGAATGACAGCTGTGCTGTGTCCCATTACGAAGGAAATTCGCACCTCCGGAACGGTTTAACGGTATAAAGGGACACATTTTTAGTGTTTACTTCGGTGTTTGCAAGGAGCATAATTAAAAGAGCAACCTTTTCCTTTTGCATCCTTAGTGCTGCACAAGATGGCTCTTTCAGCTACAAACGTCTTGGGGGGGGGTTAAAGGTTTCCTTTCAACTTGCTCCAATCAGGCTTCGGCCTACACTCTGTTCCTCTGCTCCTCCTGCTGTCCCTGGGCTCTAACACCGCCAGTTGGTGCCTGGAAGTGCTGTGTGCACAGTCAACAGTCGCTCCTCTGTTATTGGGGTTCAGTAACATCAGCTGATCCGCAGCTGTGTGTGCGGCAATACCTCCAATCTGCTCCTCCTGCTGTCCCTGGGCTCTAACACCGCCAGTTGGTGCCTGGAAGTGCTGTGTGCACAGTCAACAGTCGCTCCTCTGTTATTGGGGTTCAGTAACGTCAGCTGATCCCCAGCTGTGTGTGCGGCAATACCTCCAATCTGCTCCTCCTGCTGTCCCTGGGCTCTAACACCGCCAGTTGGTGCCTGGAAGTGCTGTGTGCACAGTCAACAGTCGCTCCTCTGTTATTGGGGTTCAGTAACGTCAGCTGATCCCCAGCTGTGTGTGCGGCAATACCTCCAATCTGCTCCTCCTGCTGTCCCTGGGCTCTAACACCGCCAGTTGGTGCCTGGAAGGGCTGTGTGCACAGTCAACAGTCGCTCCTCTGTTATTGGGGTTCAGTAACGTCAGCTGATCCCCAGCTGTGTGTGCGGCAATACCTCCAATCTGCTCCTCCTGCTGTCCCTGGGCTCTAACACCGCCAGTTGGTGCCTGGAAGTGCTGTGTGCACAGTCAACAGTCGCTCCTCTGTTATTGGGGTTCAGTAACGTCAGCTGATCCCCAGCTGTGTATCCGGCAACGTGTCATGCGACCGCCACGCTGGCACAACTAAAATGTAAGGGGACCTGTCCCCCCCTCCCCCCCTAGGCGTTTGTTACTGAAAGAGCCACCATGTGCAGCACTAATACTGCACAAGGGAAAGGTCGCTCTTGAAATTATGCTCCTTGCAAACGCTGAACTACACACTCATGTAATGTGTCCCCTCACACCGTCCAACCGTCCCGGAGGTGGGACTTTCCTTTGTAATGTGACGCAGCACAGCCGTCATTGCTACCCCCTTGGCACCGTGCGCTGCCTCCTTAGCGTTGTTTGATTCCGTCATGGACCCTGCGCTGTTATGTTATCCCTTGGCCATGCACAGTTTGCGCTGCCCGTCCTCTGACATCATTTGTTGTCGTCCTGGCTGCGCCTGTGCGTCCACGCTGCCCGAAATCACACCTCGCAGTGTCGTCTAATGTGATCCCACAGTGGGCCTGGTATCCATGGCCATGCGCAGTGCATATACTAGCCTCTCACTCCCCTTCTTCACGCTTCTTCAGACTAGGCGGCGTCAGCTGATCCCTAATAGCATGCCACGGCCGTGACGCCGCACAGTCTGAAGAAGCAGGAAGGAGGTGAGTGAGAGGCGATGATATGCACTGCGCATGCCCATGGATCCCTGGCCCGCAGTGGGACTACATAAGATGACACTGCAAGGTTGGATCTCGGGCAGCTTGGACGCACAGGCACTGCCAGCCTGACACCTACATGATGTCAGAAGACGGGCACCGCTAACTGTGCATGGCCAAGGGATAACATTACAGCGCGGGCTCCGTGACAGAACCAAACAACGTTGAGGAGGTGGCGCCCGGCACCAAGGGGGTTGGAATGACGGCTGTGCTGTGTCACATTACAAAGGAAAGTCCCACTTCCGGGACGGTTTGACGGTGTGAGGGGACACATTATATGAGTGTGTACTTCAGCGTTTGCAAGGAGCATAATTTTCGGAGCCACCATTTTCCATGTGCAGTATTACTGCTGTACAAGATGGCTCTTTCAGCAACAAATGCCTGGGGGGGGTGTTATGTTTGCTAATGACAGGTGTTATGAAGGCAATCCAGAAACACAGTGTGCTTAGCGATCAGAGCGCACACAGTGATCTGACAAATACCCAAAAATACAAGAACGAGCTCTGAGACGTGGAAACTCTGTAGACTGCACACCTGATCCTATCCTAAACACAACTAAAAGCGGCTGTGGATTGCGCCTAACAACTACCTAGGCAACTCGGCACAGCCTAAGAAACTAGCTAGCCTGAAGATAGAAAAATAGGCCTGACTTGCCCCAGAGAAATTCCCCAAAGGAAAAGGCAGCCCCCCACATATAATGACTGTGAGTAAGATGAAAAGACAAAACGTAGGGATGAAATAGATTCAGCAAAGTGGGGCCCGATATTCTAGGACAGAGCGAGGACAGTAAAGCGAACTTTGCAGTCTACAAAAAACCCTAAAGCAAAACCACGCAAAGGGGGCAAAAAAAAACCACCGTGCCGAACTAACGGCACGGCGGTACACCCTTTGCGTCTCAGAGCTTCCAGCAAAACAAAAGACAAGCTGGACAGAAAAAAAGCAACAAAAAAACAAAAGCACTTAGCTATACAGAGCAGCAGGTCACAGGAACAATCAGGAGAAGCTCAGATCCAACACTGAAACATTGACAAGGAGCAAGGATAGCAGCATCAGGCGGTGTTAAGTAATGAAGCAGTTAACGAGCTCACCAGAACACCTGAGGGAGGAAGCTCAGAAGCTGCAGTACCACTTGTGACCACAGGAGTGAATTCAGCCACAGAATTCACAACAGTACCCCCCCCTTAAGGAGGGGTCACCGAACCCTCACCAGAGCCCCCAGGCCGACCAGGATGAGCCGCATGAAAGGCACGAACAAGATCGGAAGCATGAACATCAGAGGCAAAAACCCAGGAATTATCTTCCTGAGCATAACCCTTCCATTTAACCAGATACTGGAGTTTCCGTCTAGAAACACGAGAATCCAAAATCTTCTCCACAATATACTCCAATTCCCCCTCCACCAAAACCGGGGCAGGAGGATCAACAGATGGAACCATAGGTGCCACATATCTCCGCAACAACGACCTATGGAATACATTATGTATGGAAAAGGAGTCTGGGAGGGTCAAACGAAAAGACACAGGATTGAGAACCTCAGAAATCCTATACGGACCAATAAAATGAGGTTTAAATTTAGGAGAGGAAACCTTCATAGGAATATGACGAGAAGATAACCAAACCAGATCCCCAACGCGAAGTCGGGGACCCACACGGCGTCTGCGATTAGCGAAAAGTTGAGCTTTCTCCTGGGACAAGATCAAATTGTCCACTACCTGAGTCCAGATCTGCTGCAACCTATCCACCACAGAATCCACACCAGGACAGTCCGAAGACTCAACCTGTCCTGAAGAGAAACGAGGATGGAACCCAGAATTGCAAAAAAATGGAGAAACCAAGGTAGCCGAGCTGGCCCGATTATTAAGGGCGAACTCAGCCAACGGCAAAAAGGACACCCAATCATCCTGGTCAGCAGAAACAAAACATCTCAGATATGTTTCCAAGGTCTGATTGGTTCGTTCGGTCTGGCCATTAGTCTGAGGATGGAAAGCCGAGGAAAAGGATAGGTCAATGCCCATCCTACCACAAAAGGCTCGCCAAAACCTTGAAACAAACTGGGAACCTCTGTCAGAAACAATATTCTCAGGAATGCCATGCAACCGAACCACATGCTGAAAGAACAAAGGTACCAAATCAGAGGAGGAAGGCAATTTAGCCAAGGGCACCAGATGGACCATTTTAGAAAAGCGATCACAGACCACCCAAATGACTGACATCTTTTGAGAAACGGGAAGGTCAGAAATGAAATCCATCGAAATATGTGTCCAAGGTCTCTTTGGGACCGGCAAGGGCAAAAGCAACCCACTGGCACGAGAACAGCAGGGCTTAGCCCTAGCACAAATCCCACAGGACTGCACAAAAGTACGTACATCCCGTGACAGAGATGGCCACCAGAAGGATCTAGCCACTAACTCTCTGGTACCAAAGATTCCAGGATGACCAGCCAACACCGAACAATGAAGTTCAGAGATAAGTTTATTAGTCCACCTATCAGGGACGAACAGTTTCTCTGCTGGACAACGATCAGGTTTATTCGCCTGAAATTTTTGCAGCACCCGCCGCAAATCAGGGGAGATGGCAGACACAATGACTCCTTCCTTGAGGATACCCGCTGGCTCAGATAAACCCGGAGAGTCGGGCACAAAACTCCTAGACAGAGCATCCGCCTTCACATTTTTAGAGCCCGGAAGGTACGAAATCACAAAGTCGAAGCGGGCAAAAAATAACGACCAACGGGCCTGTCTAGGATTCAAGCGCTTGGCAGACTCGAGATAAGTCAAGTTCTTATGATCAGTCAATACCACCACGCGATGCTTAGCTCCTTCAAGCCAATGACGCCACTCCTCGAATGCCCACTTCATGGCCAGCAACTCTCGATTGCCCACATCATAATTACGCTCAGCGGGCGAAAACTTCCTGGAAAAGAAAGCACATGGTTTCATCACTGAGCAATCAGAACCTCTCTGTGACAAAACCGCCCCTGCTCCAATCTCAGAATCATCAACCTCGACCTGGAACGGAAGAGAAACATCTGGCTGACACAACACAGGGGCAGAACAAAAACGACGCTTCAACTCCTGAAAAGCTTCCACAGCAGCAGAAGACCAATTAACCAAATCAGCACCCTTCTTGGTCAAATCGGTCAATGGTTTGGCAATGCTAGAAAAATTACAGATGAAGCGACGATAAAAATTAGCAAAGCCCAGGAACTTTTGCAGACTTTTCAGAGATGTCGGCTGAATCCAATCCTGGATGGCTTGGACCTTAACTGGATCCATCTCGATAGTAGAAGGGGAAAAGATGAACCCCAAAAATGAAACTTTCTGCACACCGAAGAGACACTTTGATCCCTTCACAAACAAAGAGTTAGCACGCAGGACCTGAAAAACCATTCTGACCTGCTTCACATGAGACTCCCAATCATCTGAGAAGATCAAAATGTCATCCAAGTAAACAATCAGGAATTTATCCAGATACTCACGGAAGATGTCATGCATAAAAGACTGAAACACAGATGGAGCATTGGCAAGTCCGAACGGCATCACTAGATACTCAAAATGACCCTCGGGCGTATTGAATGCAGTTTTCCATTCATCTCCTTGCCTGATTCTCACCAGATTATACGCACCACGAAGATCTATCTTAGTGAACCAACTAGCCCCCTTAATCCGAGCAAACAAGTCAGATAACAATGGCAAGGGATACTGAAATTTAACAGTGATCTTATTAAGAAGGCGGTAATCAATACACGGTCTCAGCGAACCATCCTTCTTGGCTACAAAGAAGAACCCTGCTCCCAGTGGTGATGACGATGGGCGAATATGTCCCTTCTCCAGGGATTCCTTCACATAACTGGCACGGATAAATTAAATAATCGACCTTTAGGGAATTTACTACCAGGAATCAAATTGATAGCACAATCACAATCCCTATGCGGAGGTAGAGCATCGGACTTGGGCTCTTCAAATACATCCTGATAATCAGACAAGAACTCTGGGACCTCAGAAGGGGTGGATGACGAAATCGACAAAAATGGAACATCACCATGTACCCCCTGACAACCCCAGCTGGATACCGACATGGAATTCCAATCCAATACTGGATTATGGGTTTGTAGCCATGGCAACCCCAACACGACTACATCATGCAGATTATGCAACACCAGAAAGCGAATAACTTCCTGATGTGCAGGAGCCATGCACATGGTCAGCTGGGCCCAGTATTGAGGTTTATTCTTGGCCAAAGGTGTAGCATCAATTCCTCTCAATGGAATAGGACACCGCAAAGGCTCCAAGAAAAACCCACAACGTTTAGCATAATCCAAATCCATCAGATTCAGGGCAGCGCCCGAATCCACAAACGCCATGACAGAAAACGACGACAAAGAGCATATCAAGGTAATGGACAGAAGGAATTTGGACTGTACAGTACCAATGACGGCAGACCTAGCGGACCGCTTAGTGCGCTTAGGACAATCAGAAATAGCATGAGTGGAATCACCACAGTAGAAACACAGACCATTCAGACGTCTGTATTCCTGCCGTTCAACTCTGGTCATAGTCCTATCGCACTGCATAGGCTCAGTTTTAATCTCAGGCAATACCGCCAAATGGTGCACAGATTTACGCTCGCGCAAGCGTCGACCGATCTGAATGGCCAAAGACAAAGACTCATTCAAACCAGCAGGCATAGGAAATCCCACCATGACATCCTTAAGAGCCTCAGAGAGACCCTTTCTGAACAAAGCTGCCAGCGCAGATTCATTCCACTGAGTGAGTACTGACCATTTCCTAAATTTCTGACAATATACTTCTATATCATCCTGACCCTGGCACAAAGCCAGCAAATTATTCTCAGCCTGATCCACTGAATTAGGCTCATCGTACAGCAATCCGAGCGCCAGGAAAAACGCATCGACACTACTCAATGCAGGGTCTCCTGGCGCAAGAGAAAATGCCCAGTCTTGAGGGTCGCCGCGCAAAAAATAAATAATAATCAAAACCTGTTGAATAGGATTACCAGAAGAATGAGGTTTCAAGGCCAGAAATAGCTTACAATTGTTTTTGAAACTTAGAAACTTAGTTCTATCTCCAAAAAACAAATCAGGAATAGGAATTCTTGGTTCTAACATAGATTTCTGATCAATAGTATCTTGAATTTTTTGTACATTTATAACGAGATTATCCATTGAAGAGCACAGACCCTGAATTTCCATGTCCACACCTGTGTCCAGAATCACCCAAATGTCTAGGGGAAAAAAAAAAGTGAACACAGAGCAGAAAAAAAAAAAAAAAAATGATGTCAGAACTTTTTCTTTCCCTCTATTGAGAATCATTAGTTTGGCTCCTTGTACTGTTATGTTTGCTAATGACAGGTGTTATGAAGGCAATCCAGAAACACAGTGTGCTTAGCGATCAGAGCGCACACAGTGATCTGACAAATACCCAAAAATACAAGAACGAGCTCTGAGACGTGGAAACTCTGTAGACTGCACACCTGATCCTATCCTAAACACAACTAAAAGCGGCTGTGGATTGCGCCTAACAACTACCTAGGCAACTCGGCACAGCCTAAGAAACTAGCTAGCCTGAAGATAGAAAAATAGGCCTGACTTGCCCCAGAGAAATTCCCCAAAGGAAAAGGCAGCCCCCCACATATAATGACTGTGAGTAAGATGAAAAGACAAAACGTAGGGATGAAATAGATTCAGCAAAGTGGGGCCCGATATTCTAGGACAGAGCGAGGACAGTAAAGCGAACTTTGCAGTCTACAAAAAACCCTAAAGCAAAACCACGCAAAGGGGGCAAAAAAAACCCACCGTGCCGAACTAACGGCACGGCGGTACACCCTTTGCGTCTCAGAGCTTCCAGCAAAACAAAAGACAAGCTGGACAGAAAAAAAGCAACAAAAAAACAAAAGCACTTAGCTATACAGAGCAGCAGGTCACAGGAACAATCAGGAGAAGCTCAGATCCAACACTGAAACATTGACAAGGAGCAAGGATAGCAGCATCAGGCGGAGTTAAGTAATGAAGCAGTTAACGAGCTCACCAGAACACCTGAGGGAGGAAGCTCAGAAGCTGCAGTACCACTTGTGACCACAGGAGTGAATTCAGCCACAGAATTCACAACGGGGGGGGGTTAAAGGTTCCCTTTCAACTTGCTCCACTGCAGGCTTCGGCCTACACTCTGCTCCTTTTTGATTCCCTGGGTTTCAACACTGTCAGTTGCCACCTGGAAGTGTTGTCTACACAGAAAAAACACTAGGTGATGTGTCAGTGGGGTTCAGCACCGCCAGCTGTTCCCCTGCTGTGTAGTCGGCATCGTGTCCAGCACAAGCCACGCTGCCACAACAGAAGAAAAGCTGCCACCAGTGCAGGCTTCGGCCTACACTCTGCTCCTCTCCTCCTCCTGCTGACCCTGGGCTCAAACACCGCTAGTTTTTGCCCGGAAGTGCTAGCTGCACAGAGAAAAACACCAGCCAATGTGTTAATGGGGTTCAGCAACGCCAGCTGTTCCCCTGCTGTGTAGCCGGCAACGTGACCTGCAAACGCCACGCAGGCACATGAACTGAAATTAAAGGGAACCTGGCCCCACCCCCCCAGGTGTTTCTATGTATAACAGCCACCTAGTACAGCAGTACTGCTGCATTTGTACAAGGTGGCTGACTTTTTCTCCTTGCCCACGTGGAACTCAACACGTACAAAATGTGTCTCATTGAGACCATTCCACTGTCCCTGAGGTGTGACTTTCCTTTCTAATGATACGCAGCACCCCCCTTGGTAGCGTTTCCCGTCTTTTGTCATCATGGTTAGCTGGCTGCGCCTGTGCATCCGCCCTGCTAGAAACAACGCCCCTCGTTGTCATATTTATTTTGTCAGCGAGGGTGTGGTTTATGGGCACGAGCAGTGCATATGTTCGCCTGTCTTAACTCATCTCCTTCCGCCTTCTTCAGACTGTGCGGCCTCCTGGCCGTGGTAGGCGATAAGGGATCAGCTGAGGCCGCCCAGTCTGGAGCAGGTGTAAGGACATGTGTAAGCGGCAAACCTATTTACTGCACAAGGCCACGAATCCCAGCCACGCAGTGTGATTTTTTGAAAACACACTGTGGGTCTGGGATTCATGTCCATCGCTAACCGCAACGGCCGAAATGAAATGAGGTCAGAAGACAGGAAGCACTCACAGCGCATGGCCAAGGGATCACAATAGCGCAGACTCCTGTACAGCAAATAACAACGCTCAGGAATCTGCGCCCAGTACCTAGGTGCAAATTTTGACACCTGTGCTGCGTCTCCTTAAAAAGACTAGTAGTCACGCCTCCACAACTGTTTGACAGTATAATGGGCTAAATAGTGTACGTGTTTTAGTCAGCGTGTGCAAGGAGCAAAACAAATAGAGCAACCTTTTACTTGTGCAGCATTAATGCTGCACAAGGTGTGGCTCTTGTACCTTGCAACACCTGAGGGGGGTTAAAGGTAACCTTTGAAATTGGTTCAACTAGGCTTCGGCCTACACTCTGCTCCTCTCCTGCTGACCCTGGGCTCAAACACCGCTAGTTTTTGCCCGGAACTGCTAGCTGCACAGAGAAAAACACCAGTCAATGTGTTAGTGAGGTTCAGCACCGCCAGCTGTTCCCCTGCTGTGTAGTCGGCATCGTGTCCAGCACAAGCCACGCTGGCACAACTGACCAAAAGCTGCCACCAGTGCAGGATTCGGCCTACACTCTGCTCCTCTCCTCCTCCTGCTGACCCTGGGCTCAAACACCGCCAGTTTCTGCCCGGAAGTGCTAGCTGCACAGAGAAAAACACCAGCCAATGTGTTAGTGGGGTTCAGCACCGCCAGCTGTTCCCCCGCTGTGTAGCCGGCATCGTGTCCAGCACAAGCCACGCTGGCACAACTGACCAAAAGCTGCCACCAGTGCAGGCTTCGGCCTACACATTGCTCCTCTCCTCCTCCTGCTGACCCTGGGCTCTAACACCGCCAGTTTTTGCCCGGACATGCGAGCTGCACAGAGAAAAACACCAGTCAATGTGTCAGTGGGGTTCAGCACCGCCAGCTGTTCCCCTGCTGTGTAGCTTGCAACGTGACCTGCAAACGCCACGCAGGTACATGAACTGAAATTGAAGGGAGCCTGCCCCCCACCCCCAGGTGTTTCTATGTAAAACAGCCACCTTGTACAGCAGTACTGCTGCATTTGTACAAGGTGGCTGACTTTTTCTCCTTGCCCACGTGGAACTCAACACGTACAAAATGTGTCTCATTGAGACCATTCCACTGTCCCTGAGGTGTGACTTTCCTTTCTAATGATATGCAGCACCACCCTTGTTAGCGCTGCCCGTCTTTTGACATCATTGGTTAGCTGGCTGCGCCTGTGCGTCTGCCCTGCTCGAAACAACGCCCCTCGGTGTCTTATTTTTTTGAACAGCGAGGGTGTGATTGATGGGCATGTGCAGTGCATATGTTTGCCTGTGTTCACTCATCTCCTTCCGCCTTCTTCAGACTGGGTGTCCTCATGGCCGCGGCAGGCGATAAGGGATCAGATGAGGCCGCCCAGTCTGAAGCAGGTGTAAGGACATGTGTGAGCGTCAAACATATTTACTGAACAAGGCCACGAATCCCAGCCACGCAGTGTGATTTTTTGAAAACACACTGTGGGTCTGGGATTCATGTCCATCGCTAACCGTAACGGCCGACATTAAATGAGGTCAGAAGACAGGAAGCGCTCACAGCGCATGGCCAAGGGATCCCAATAGCGCAGACTCCTGTACAGCAAATAACAACGCTCAGGAATCTGCGCACAGCAGCTAGGTGTAAATTTTGACACCTGTGCTGCATCTCCTTAAAAAGACTAGTAGTCACGCCTCCACTACTGTTTGACAGTATAATGGGCTAAATAGTGTACGTGTTTTATTCAGCGTGTGCAAGGAGCAAAATTAAATAGAGCAACCTTTGACTTGTGCATCATTAATGCTGTTCAAGGTGTGGCTCTTGTACCTTGCAACACCTGAGGGGGGGGTTAAAGGTAACCTTTGAAATTGGTTCAACTAGGCTTCGGCCTACACTCTGCTCCTCTACTCCTCCTGCTGACCCTGGGCTCAAACACCGCTAGTTTCTGCCCGGAACTGCTAGCTGCACAGAGAAAAACACCAGTCAATGTGTTCGTGGGGTTCAGCACCGCCAGCTGTTCCCCTGCTGTGTAGTTGGCATCGTGTCCAGCACAAGCCACGCTGGCACAACCGACCAAAAGCTGCCACCAGTGCAGGCTTCGGCCTACACTCTGCTCCTCTCCTCCTCCTGCTGACCCCGGGCTCAAACACCGCCAGTTTCTGCCCGGACATGCTAGCTGCACAGAGAGAAACACCAGCCAATGTGTTAGTGGGGTTCAGCACCGCCAGCTGTTCCCCTGCTGTGTAGTCGGCATCGTGTCCAGCACAAGCCACGCTGGCACAACTGACCAAAAGCTGCAACCAGTGCAGGCTTCGGCCTACACTTTGCTCCTCTCCTCCTCCTGCTAACCCTGGGCTCAAACAACGCCAGTTTCTGCCCGGACATGCTAGCTGCACAGAGAAAAACACCAGCCAATGTGTTAGTGGGGTTCAGCACCGCCAGCTGTTCCCCTGCTGTGTAGCTGGCAACGTGTCCTGCAAACGCCACGCAGGCACATGAACTGAAATTGAAGGGAGCCTGCCCCCCACCCCCCCAGGTGTTTCTATGTATAACAGCCACCTTGTACAGCAGTACTGCTGCATTTGTACAAGGTGGCTGACTTTTTCTCCTTGCACACGTGGAACTCAACAAGTACAAAATGTGTCTCATTACAGACCATTACAATGTCCCTGAGGTGTGACTTTCCTTTTTAATGACACGCAGCACCCCCATTGTTAGCGCTGCCCGTCTCCTGACATCATTGGTTGGCTGGCTGTGCCTGTGCGTCCCCCCTGCCCGACACAACGCCCCCCGTTGTCTCATATATTTTGACTGCGAGGGTGTGATTGATGGGCACGAGTAGTGCATATGTTCCCCTGTCTTCACTCCCCTCCTTCCGCCTTCTTCTGACTGTGCGGCCTCATGGCCGCGGCATGCGATAAGGGATCAGCTGAGGCCGCCCAGTCTGAAGCAGGTGTAAGGACATGTGTGAGCGGCGAACATATTTACTGCACAAGGCCACGAATCCCAGCACCGCAGTGTGACTTTAGGAAAAGCCACTGTGGGTCTGGGATTTATGGCCATCGTTAACCGCACCGGCCAACATGAAATGAGGTCATGAGACGGCCTGCACTAACAGGGTATTGCCAAGGGATAACACAAGAGCGCAGTTTCCTGTACTGCAAATAACAACGGTAAGGAATCTGCGCACAGCACCTAGGTGTAAATTTGTACACCTGTGCTGCGTCTCCTTAAAAAGACTAGTAGTCACGCCTCCACTACTGTTTGAGAGTATAATGGGCTAAATAGTGTACGTGTTTAATTCAGCGTGTGCAAGGAGCAAAATTAAATAGAGCAACCTTTGACTTGTGCATCATTAATGCTGTTCAAGGTGTGGCTCTTGTACCTTGCAACACCTGAGGGGGGGGTTAAAGGTAACCTTTGAAATTGGTTCAACTAGGCTTCGGCCTACACTCTGCTCCTCTACTCCTCCTGCTGACCCTGGGCTCAAACAACGCCAGTTTCTGCCCGGACATGCTAGCTGCACAGAGAAAAACACCAGCCAATGTGTTAGTGGGGTTCAGCACCGCCAGCTGTTCCCCTGCTGTGTAGCTGGCAACGTGTCCTGCAAACGCCACGCAGGCACATGAACTGATATTGAAGGGAGCCTGCCCCCCACCCCCAGGTGTTTCTATGTATAACAGCCACCTTGTACAGCAGTACTGCTGCATTTGTACAAGGTGGCTGACTTTTTGTCCTTGCCCACGTGGAACTCAAAACGTAGAAAATGTGTCTCATTGAGACCATTCCACTGTCCCTGAGGTGTGACTTTCCTTTCTAATGATACGCAGCACCCCCCTTGGTAGCGCTTCCCGTCTTCTGACATCATTGGTTGGCTTGTTGCGCCTGTGCGTCCGCCCTGCCTGAAACAATGCTCCTCGTTGTCTTATTTTGACTGCGAGGGTGTGATTGATGGGCACGAGCAGTGCATATCTTCACCTGTCTTAACTCATCTCCTTCCGCCTTCTTCAGACTGTGCAGCCTCATGGCCGCGGCATGCGAGAAGGGATCAGCAGAGGCCGCCCAGTCTGAAGCAGGTGTAAGGACGTGTGTGAGCGGCCAAAATATTTACTGCTCAAGGCCACGAATCACAGCACCGCAGTGTGACTTTATGAAAAGGCACTGTGGGTCTGGGATTTATGGCCATCGTTAACCGCACCGGCCAACATGAAATGAGGTCATAAGACGGGCAGCTCTAACAGGGCATTGCCAAGGGATAACACAAGAGCGCAGACTCCTGTACAGCTAATAACAACGCTCAGGAAGCTGCGCCAAGCACCAAGGCGTTATTTGGGACACCTGTGCTGCGTCTCCTTAAAAAGCCAAGTCACGCATCCACTACAGTTTGACTGTAGAATGGGCTAAATTGTGTACGTCTTTCATTCAGCGTGTGCAAGTAGACAAATTAATAGAGCAACCTTTCACTTGTGCAGCATTAATACTGCACAAGGTGTGTCTCTTGTACTTTGTAACACCTGAGGGGGGGTTAAAGGTTTCCTTTGAAATTGGTTCAAATAGGCTTCGGCCTACACTCTGCTCCTCTCCTCCTCCTCCTGCTTCAACACGGGCTCTAACATCGCTAGTTTTTGACCGCAAGTGCTAGCTGCACAGAGAAAAACACACGCCATTGTGTTAGTGGGGTTCAGCAACGCCAGCTGTTCCCCCACTGTGTAGCCGGCAAAGTGTCCTGCAAACGCAACGCAGACACAAAGCTGCCTCCAGTGCAGGCTTCGGCCTACACTCTGCTCCCCCTGCTTACCCTTAGCTCCAACACCGCTAGTTGGGGCTCTAGGAAGACAATCTTTAATAGGCAACGCATCTGGGTTCCAGCACCGCCTGCTGGTTCTCGGCAGTGTTCTTGTCACAGGTACTCCCTCGTGCCAAGCCTGGTTTCAGCACCGTCAGCTGTTTCCGGGTTGTGTCAAGCTCACAGAGACGCCTATGCTTGCCCCGTCGTGGTGCGGTCGGGTTAGCCAACTCCAGGGTGCCTCCAGTTTAGGAGCTTCCTATGTGGGCTGCGTGAACTGGTAGTCAAGGCTGGTTCTGTAGTGCCAGTAGGCCCAGCTCCCCCTGTAGGACTGTTGGGGTTCGGTAACTGCGGCTGCCTCGCGGCCTAGCTGTTCTCTCCTCTCCTGTGGGCCTTGGGGTCCACCACCTGGTTCCAGCACCGTCAGCTGGTTCCAGGCCGAGCCTTTGGCTTAGGTGCCTCCTCCTGGGTATCCGAGTTCCGCAAACGTCAGGCGGTCCTTGGTAGTGCTTTTAAGCGCGGGCACCTACAGCTTAGTAACCGTGTTCCAGCACCGCCAGCTGGTCCTCGGTCGTGCCATTGGCTCTTGCACACTGGGGCAACGCATCTGGGTTCCAGCACCGCCAGCTGGTTCTCGGCAGTGTTCTTGTCACAGGTACTCCCTCGTGCCAAGCCTGGTTTCAGCACCGTCAGCTGTTTCCGGGTTGTGTCAAGCTCGCTGAGACGCCTATGCTTGCCCCGTCGTGGTGCGGTCGGGTTAGCCAACTCCAGGGTGCCTCCAGTTTAGGAGCTTCCTATGTGGGCTGCGTGAACTGGTAGTCAAGGCTGGTTCTGTAGTGCCAGTAGGCCCAGCTCCCCCTGTAGGACTGTTGGGGTTCAGTAACTGCGGCTGCCTCGCGGCCTAGCTGTTCTCTCCTCTCCTGTGGGCCTTTGGGTCCACCACCTGGTTCCAGCACCGTCAGCTGGTTCCGGGCCGAGCCTTTGGCTTAGGTGCCTCCTCCTAAGTATCCGAGTTCCGCCAACGTCAGGCGGTCCTTGGTAGTGCTTTTAAGCGCGGGCACCTACAGCTTAGTAACCGTGTTCCAGCACCGCCAGCTGGTCCTCGGTCGTGCCATTGGCTCTTGCACACTGGGGCAACGCATCTGGGTTCCAGCACCGCCAGCTGGTTCTCGGCAGTGTTTTTGTCACAGGTACTCCCTCGTGCCAAACCTGGTTTCAGCACCGTCAGCTGTTTCCGGGGTGTGTCAAACTCGCTGAGACGCCTCTGTTTGCCCCGTCGTGTTGCAGTCGGGTTAGCCAACTCCAGGGTGCCTCCAGTTTAGGAGCTTCCTATGTGGGCTGCGTGAACTGGTAGTCAAGGCTGGTTCTGTAGTGCCAGTAGGCCCAGCTCCCCCTGTAGGACTGTTGGGGTTCGGTAACTGCGGCTACCTCGCGGCCTAGCTGTTCTCTCCTCTCCTGTGGGCCTTCGGGTCCACCACCTGGTTCCAGCACCGTCAGCTGGTTCTCGGCAGTGTCTTTTGCTCTTGTACCTTCTGCTCCCCATCCTGGTTCCAGTACCGTCAGCTGGTTCCGGGCAGAGCCTTTGGCTTAGGTGCCTCCTCCTGCGTATCCGAGTTCCACAAACGTCAGGCGGTCCTTGGTAGTGCTTTTAAGCGCGGGCACCTACAGCTTAGTAACCGGGTTCCAGCACCGCCAGCTGGTCCTCGGTCGTGCCATTGGCTCTTGCACACTGGGGCAACGCATCAGGGTTCCAGCACCGCCTGCTGGTTTTCGGCAGTGTTCTTGACACAGGTACTCCCTCGTGCCAAGCCTGGTTTCAGCACCGTCAGCTGTTTCCGGGTTGTGTCAAGCTCGCTGAGACGCCTATGCTTGCCCCGTCGTGGTGCGGTCGGGTTAGCCAACTCCAGGGTGCCTCCAGTTTAGGAGCTTCCTATGTGGGCTGCGTGAACTGGTAGTCAAGGCTGGTTCTGTAGTGCCAGTAGGCCCAGCTCCCCCTGTAGGACTGTTGGGGTTCGGTAACTGCGGCTGCCTCGCGGCCTAGCTGTTCTCTCCTCTCCTGTGGGCCTTGGGGTCCACCACCTGGTTCCAGCACCGTCAGCTGGTTCCGGGCCGAGCCTTTGGCTTAGGTGCCTCCTCCTGGGTATCCGAGTTCCGCCAACGTCAGGCGGTCCTTGGTAGTGCTTTTAAGCGCGGGCACCTACAGCTTAGTAACCGTGTTCCAGCACCGCCAGCTGGTCCTCGGTCGTGCCATTGGCTCTTGCACACTGGGGCAACGCATCTGGGTTCCAGCACCGCCAGCTGGTTCTCGGCAGTGTTTTTGTCACAGGTACTCCCTCGTGCCAAACCTGGTTTCAGCACCGTCAGCTGTTTCCGGGATGTGTCAAACTCGCTGAGACGCCTATGTTTGCCCCGTCGTGTTGCAGTCGGGTTAGCCAACTCCAGGGTGCCTCCAGTTTAGGAGCTTCCTATGTGGGCTGCGTGAACTGGTAGTCAAGGCTGGTTCTGTAGTGCCAGTAGGCCCAGCTCCCCCTGTAGGACTGTTGGGGTTCGGTAACTGCGGCTGCCTCGCGGCCTAGCTGTTCTCTCCTCTCCTGTGGGCCTTGGGGTCCACCACCTGGTTCCAGCACCGTCAGCTGGTTCTCGGCAGTGTCTTTTGCTCTTGTACCTTCTGCTCCCCATCCTGGTTCCAGTACCGTCAGCTGGTTCCGGGCAGAGCCTTTGGCTTAGGTGCCTCCTCCTGCGTATCCGAGTTCCGCAAACGTCAGGCGGTCCTTGGTAGTGCTTTTAAGCGCGGGCACCTACAGCTTAGTAACCGGGTTCCAGCACCGCCAGCTGGTCCTCGGTCGTGCCATTGGCTCTTGCACACTGGGGCAACGCATCTGGGGTCCAGCACCGCCTGCTGGTTCTCGGCAGTGTTCTTGTCACAGGTACTCCCTCGTGCCAAGCCTGGTTTCAGCACCGTCAGCTGTTTCCGGGTTGTGTCAAGCTCGCTGAGACGCCTATGCTTGCCCCGTCGTGGTGCGGTCGGGTTAGCCAACTCCAGGGTGCCTCCAGTTTAGGAGCTTCCTATGTGGGCTGCGTGAACTGGTAGTCAAGGCTGGTTCTGTAGTGCCAGTAGGCCCAGCTCCCCCTGTAGGACTGTTGGGGTTCGGTAACTGCGGCTGCCTCGCGGCCTAGCTGTTCTCTCCTCTCCTGTGGGCCTTGGGGTCCACCACCTGGTTCCAGCACCGTCAGCTGGTTCCGGGCCGAGCCTTTGGCTTAGGTGCCTCCTCCTGGGTATCCGAGTTCCGCCAACGTCAGGCGGTCCTTGGTAGTGCTTTTAAGCGCGGGCACCTACAGCTTAGTAACCGTGTTCCAGCACCGCCAGCTGGTCCTCGGTCGTGCCATTGGCTCTTGCACACAGGGGCAACGCATCTGGGTTCTAGCACCGCCAGCTGGTTCTCGGCAGTGTTTTTGTCACAGGTACTCCCTCGTGCCAAACCTGGTTTCAGCACCGTCAGTTGTTTCCGGGGTGTGTCAAACTCGCTGAGACGCCTATGTTTGCCCCGTCGTGTTGCAGTCGGGTTAGCCAACTCCAGGGTGCCTCCAGTTTAGGAGCTTCCTATGTGGGCTGCGTGAACTGGTAGTCAAGGCTGGTTCTGTAGTGCCAGTAGGCCCAGCTCCCCCTGTAGGACTGTTGGGGTTCGGTAACTGCGGCTGCCTCGCGGCCTAGCTGTTCTCTCCTCTCCTGTGGGCCTTGGGGTCCACCACCTGGTTCCAGCACCGTCAGCTGGTTCCGGGCCGAGCCTTTGGCTTAGGTGCCTCCTCCTGGGTATCCGAGTTCCGCCAACGTCAGGCGGTCCTTGGTAGTGCTTTTAAGCACGGGCACCTACAGCTTAGTAACCGTGTTCCAGCACCGCCAGCTGGTCCTCGGTCGTGCCATTGGCTCTTGCACACTGGGGCAACGCATCTGGGTTCCAGCACCGCCAGCTGGTTCTCGGCAGTGTTTTTGTCACAGGTACTCCCTCGTGCCAAACCTGGTTTCAGCACCGTCAGCTGTTTCCGGGGTGTGTCAAACTCGCTGAGACGCCTATGTTTGCCCCGTCGTGTTGCAGTCGGGTTAGCCAACTCCAGGGTGCCTCCAGTTTAGGAGCTTCCTATGTGGGCTGCGTGAACTGGTAGTCAAGGCTGGTTCTGTAGTGCCAGTAGGCCCAGCTCCCCCTGTAGGACTGTTGGGGTTCGGTAACTGCGGCTGCCTCACGGCCTAGCTGTTCTCTCCTCTCCTGTGGGCCTTCGGGTCCACCACCTGGTTCCAGCACCGTCAGCTGGTTCTCGGCAGTGTCTTTTGCTCTTGTACCTTCTGCTCCCCATCCTGGTTCCAGTACCGTCAGCTGGTTCCGGGCAGAGCCTTTGGCTTAGGTGCCTCCTCCTGGGTATCCGAGTTCCGCAAACGTCAGGCGGTCCTTGGTAGTGCTTTTAAGCGCGGGCACCTACAGCTTAGTAACCGGGTTCCAGCACCGCCAGCTGGTCCTCGGTCGTGCCATTGGCTCTTGCACACTGGGGCAACGCATCTGGGTTCCAGCACCGCCAGCTGGTTCTCGGCAGTGTTCTTGTCACAGGTACTCCCTCGTGCCAAGCCTGGTTTCAGCACCATCAGCTGTTTCCGGGTTGTGTCAAGCTCGCTGAGACGCCTATGCTTGCCCCGTCGTGGTGCGGTCGGGTTAGCCAACTCCAGGGTGCCTCCAGTTTAGGAGCTTCCTATGTGGGCTGCGTGAACTGGTAGTCAAGGCTGGTTCTGTAGTGCCAGTAGGCCCAGCTCCCCCTGTAGGACTGTTGGGGTTCGGTAACTGCGGCTGCCTCGCGGCCTAGCTGTTCTCTCCTCTCCTGTGGGCCTTGGGGTCCACCACCTGGTTCCAGCACCGTCAGCTGGTTCCGGGCCGAGCCTTTGGCTTAGGTGCCTCCTCCTGGGTATCCGAGTTCCGCCAACGTCAGGCGGTCCTTGGTAGTGCTTTTAAGCGCGGGCACCTACAGCTTAGTAACCGTGTTCCAGCACTGCCAGCTGGTCCTCGGTCGTGCCATTGGCTCTTGCACACTGGGGCAACGCATCTGGGTTCCAGCACCGCCAGCTGGTTCTCGGCAGTGTTTTTGTCACAGGTACTCCCTCGTGCCAAACCTGGTTTCAGCACCGTCAGCTGTTTCCGGGGTGTGTCAAACTCGCTGAGACGCCTATGTTTGCCCCGTCGTGTTGCAGTCGGGTTAGCCAACTCCAGGGTGCCTCCAGTTTAGGAGCTTCCTATGTGGGCTGCGTGAACTGGTAGTCAAGGCTGGTTCTGTAGTGCCAGTAGGCCCAGCTCCCCCTGTAGGACTGTTGGGGTTCGGTAACTGCGGCTGCCTCGCGGCCTAGCTGTTCTCTCCTCTCCTGTGGGCCTTGGGGTCCACCACCTGGTTCCAGCACCGTCAGCTGGTTCCAGGCCGAGCCTTTGGCTTAGGTGCCTCCTCCTGGGTATCCGAGTTCCGCCAACGTCAGGCGGTCCTTGGTAGTGCTTTTAAGCGCGGGCACCTACAGCTTAGTAACCGGGTTCCAGCACCGCCAGCTGGTCCTCGGTCGTGCCATTGGCTCTTGCACACTGGGGCAACGCATCTGGGTTCCAGCACCGCCAGCTGGTTCTCGGCAGTGTTCTTGTCACAGGTACTCCCTCGTGCCAAGCCTGGTTTCAGCACCGTCAGCTGTTTCCGGGTTGTGTCAAGCTCACTGAGACGCCTATGCTTGCCCCGTCGTGGTGCGGTCGGGTTAGCCAACTCCAGGGTGCCTCCAGTTTAGGAGCTTCCTATGTGGGTTGCGTGAACTGGTAGTCAAGGCTGGTTCTGTAGTGCCAGTAGGCCCAGCTCCCCCTGTAGGACTGTTGGGGTTCGGTAACTGCGGCTGCCTCGCGGCCTAGCTGTTCTCTCCTCTCCTGTGGGCCTTGGGGTCCACCACCTGGTTCCAGCACCGTCAGCTGGTTCCGGGCCGAGCCTTTGGCTTAGGTGCCTCCTCCTGGGTATCCGAGTTCCGCCAACGTCAGGCGGTCCTTGGTAGTGCTTTTAAGCACGGGCACCTACAGCTTAGTAACCGTGTTCCAGCACCGCCAGCTGGTCCTCGGTCGTGCCATTGGCTCTTGCACACTGGGGCAACGCATCTGGGTTCCAGCACCGCCAGCTGGTTCTCGGCAGTGTTTTTGGCACAGGTACTCCCTCGTGCCAAACCTGGTTTCAGCACCGTCAGCTGTTTCCGGGGTGTGTCAAACTCGCTGAGACGCCTATGTTTGCCCCGTCGTGTTGCAGTCGGGTTAGCCAACTCCAGGGTGCCTCCAGTTTAGGAGCTTCCTATGTGGGCTGCGTGAACTGGTAGTCAAGGCTGGTTCTGTAGTGCCAGTAGGCCCAGCTCCCCCTGTAGGACTGTTGGGGTTCGGTAACTGCGGCTGCCTCGCGGCCTAGCTGTTCTCTCCTCTCCTGTGGGCCTTCGGGTCCACCACCTGGTTCCAGCACCGTCAGCTGGTTCTCGGCAGTGTCTTTTGCTCTTGTACCTTCTGCTCCCCATCCTGGTTCCAGTAACGTCAGCTGGTTCCGGGCAGAGCCTTTGGCTTAGGTGCCTCCTTCTGGGTATCCGAGTTCCGCCAACGCCAGGCGGTCCTTGGTAGTGCTTTTTAGCACGGGTACCTCCTGCTTAGTAACCGGGTTCCAGTAACGTCAGCTGGTCCTCGGTAGTTCCATAGGCTCTTGAACCTTCGGGTAGCCATCCGAGTTCCAGTTCCATCAGCTGGTTCTTGGCATTTTCTCAGCCTTCTTGTACCTTCTGCTACATTTCCAAGTAGAAGACCCTAAAGTCGATGACCCGGAAGACCACCCCGATGACGACGACGACGACGACCCGGAAGACCACCCCGATGACGACGGCGGAGACGACGACGGCGGAGACGACGACGGCGACGGCGGAGATGACGACACTGGAGACGACGACCCTGGAGACGACGACATGGAAGACCGAGAAGCAGAAGAACAAGAGGCTGCAGAACAAAGAGCAGAAGAACATTAAGCATAAGACTTAATATCAGAGCAAAAGATATTATCTAAATTATATGCAAAAGAAGACTAAGCAGTGTATGGGGGTGAGTCCGTTCCTCCTCGTGGTGCCCCTGGATAAAGCCTGATGCTGCAGGCCAAACTGAACGCGGACAAATGTAACTTTTGTGACTGGCAGAACGGAAGGTGTAATCTTCCAACTTTTATAGATAACAACTACGGGAATGCCTGTCACAAATGAGAATATGATGAAGAAGTAGAATAGGAAGAATAATAACAGTGGAATAAAAAGAATATGTAGAATAGGAAGAATAATAATAGTTGAATAAAATGAATATGAAGAATGTAATAAAAAAAAAAATAGGTAGAAGATGAAGAAGAAGATGAATAAGGTGAAGAAGAAGTTGATGTCAAAGATGCTGATGATGATGAAGATGAAAGTGTGGGAAAAGTAAAAAAAAAAAAAAGAAAAAAAAGAAGGGGAAGGGCGTGGAATAGTGAAACATCAATATCTGACAAAATAAAAAAAAATTTACATACTCAATATCTTTTTCACTCCGAACGTCTTTAAAAAAAAACAAAACATGCTATTCTATTTGATTGGGCTAAACCTCATTGCCTTTAATGTCTCCGCCACCTCCCACAATACATCCTACATTATTCTTAGTTGTTTTCCTTGATGTAGAATGAACCTACAAGGAAAGAAAGGGTTTATTTTAATTCCGATATTTTGGTCCCATTGACTTGCATTGGGATCGGGTATCGGTATCGGCGATATCTGATATTTTTTGAATATCGGCCGATCCCAACCGATACCGATACTTTCCGATATCGGAAGGTATCGCTCAACACTAGTCATGATGCAAGGTGCTGAGTCCAAAGCCAAAGTTTACCAAAAACACTAGTATAGATTGGATTGAAGAAATTCAAGAATAAGAAATAGCAGAAGGGGCAAAAACTTAATAATATTCAAAATGTCCACCCACCCTCACCACCGGCATCAGAGAATCTTGACAGCGTGCAGTGCATGTGTTGTGACGATTCAGAATTCGGCAGTAACAGTGCGACTGCAGACTTTCATCAAAAACATGGACAACCCCTTTAAGAAATAAAGTAAATATTACACAATTTGTGCAGTGAAACATTAAGGACATTAAGGGAGAGACAATGATGAGAATAGAAGTGCTTTTAGGCAGAAAAATAATTGCTCCTATAGACTAAAGGGCCTGCGGATGGCAGTGAGTTGGAAGAACCCGCTGTTCTCTGTCTCTGACTTCAGATTTAACTTCTAATTTTAGAAAAAACTAACCACTAGACACACGTGTCAATAACGTGTTTTGTCTATCGGCAACCCCAGGTTTGTAAATGGAGATGTGATAATCCCTGGGTCTGTTAGCAGCACCCAGAGGAGAATCTAATAGACAACATACTGACTAATTAGACAAGACCGAATGTTTGATCATTTTGGCAGATCCAGTTTCCTGGGTGACACAAAAACCCAGCCGTAGTCTGCATCCTATTTCAAATGATTTGTCTGATTCAATTATCCAAGAAAACATTGCAGTTCCATCCAGACACTCACCACAATGATAATAAGGAGACTTTAACTCTTTCCACAGTAGACCTGCTAATAGTGAAACACAGCCAGTTACAGAAATAATCAGGAATGAAGATCAATATTACCAAATCTTCTACGTCTTCATAATTCCACATTGTCAAGTGTTTCTACAATAATTTTGAGACATAAAATATATCTAAATACATTAACCTTCTACATGGGAAAGTGTTAATATAGGAAACAAGTCTGGTTCATGGGTTATTGAAATACTCATTAAATTCACATCATTTTATGAATAGTTTGCTAAAAATCTTATTAGCAACTACAGTGTCCATACTACAGTAGGTGATGTAGATCGGTGATGTGTTGAGTTTCAACTGCCTTCATCACAGTGTGGTAGATGACTCGATCATCACACTGTAGACATTTTTAGTACATATAACAGTTGGAACATTTCTATGTTTTGCAATTCCCAGCTCGTTCTGATTTATTTAATATTCTGATAATATTCTATTATCTATAAGGATGTGAAATCTAGATGATAAAGAAACAAGACAGAACAAGAATGAGGTGGTGGAGAAGGATTTTATCAATACCCTGGATGGCAAGAAGAACAAACAAATCAATATTGGAAAAAATCAAGCCAGACATGTCACTCAAAGCAAGGATCAACAAGCTATGCCTTGCCTACTTTGGACACATCATGCAAAGAGAGAAATCACTGGAGAAAGGCATCATGGTGGAAGGAAAAGAAGGAACAAGGTAAAGAGGAAGACCAGCAACTCAATGGCTTGGTACTATCAAGATAATTGTGGAGAAAACTCTGGTAGAACTATCTAGGCTTTCACAATATCGATCTTCCTAAAGAGCGCTCATCCATCAAGTCACCATGGATTGAGATCAAGCCGAAAGCCGTTAAATAATAATAATAATAATAATATGGACATAGACTGGTAGATAAATCTAAAAACGTCATGCTAGTATTGGTATGGGCCATGCCCATTTAAATATGCAAAGCCCACAACTAGTCGTATTACCAAATAGTTTATATGACATCTTCATTACACTCCAAAATCAATACAGGCCTCCTAAAGAAATGTTGGCCCCCTTTGGACAAACACTAGACAACAAGACCAATTTATTTAGAAGTTAGGGTACCGTCACACTATACGATTTACCTACGATCACGACCAGCGATATGACCTGGCCGTGATCGTAGGTAAATCGTAGTGTGGTCGCTGGGGAGCTGTCACACAGACAGCTCTCCAGCGACCAACGATGCCGAGGTACCCGGGTAACCAGGGTAAACATCGGGTTACTAAGCGCAGGACCGCGCTTAGTAACCCGATGTTTACCCTGGTTACCAGCGTAAAAACAAACAAACAGCACATACTTACATTCCGGTGTCCATCAGGTCCCTTGCCGTCTGCTTCCCGCACTCACTGACTGCCGGCCGTAAAGTGAAAGTGAAAGCACAGCGGTGACGTCACCGCTGTGCTCTGCTTTCACTTTACGGCCAGCAGTCACTGAGTGCGGGAAGCAGACGGCAAGGGACCTGACGGACACCAGAATGTAAGTATGTGCTGTTTGTTTGTTTTTTAGTTTTACGCTTGTAACCAGCGTAAACATCGGGTTACTAAGCGCGGCCCTGCGCTTAGTAACCCGATGTTTACCCTGGTTACAAGCGAACGCATCGCTAGATCGCATCGCTAGATCGGTGTCACACACACCGATCTAGCGATGCCAGCGGGAGATCCAGCGATGAAAGAAAGTTCTAAACGATCTGCTACGACGTACGATTCTCAGCAGGATCCCTGATCGCTGCTGCGTGTCAGACACAGCGATATCATAACGATATCGCTGGAACGTCACGAATCGTACCGTCGTAGCGATCGAAATGGCAGTGTGTGACGGTACCCTTAGACAAAGACCTCCAGCTATGCAAATTCCAGTCCAGAGCTCCTATCTTTATAGAAGTTAACAGACCCCTCAAGTTAGATAAATGACCACCTGTATCTTCCTCTTTGTTAGACCATTAATTATTTGGGCATCACGCCAAAAGACAGGTTGGACAATGAGTTTGTCATTGAACTGGTATCCAAGGGGTATCGTTTCTCCTTGCTGAGAGTGACATGTTAAGCATTCATGTGGCAAGGCTTGTTAAAGGGTCGATATTGACTTCTAGGATTGCTACTTCCTATAGGCGGCGCTAGAGTTCTAGTCCTCTTCTTCTCTGAAGAGATATGTTGTCTAACTATGATGTTAATCCCACACTTTTTTCTGTCAGCTTCCCTGGCCAAGCAAAGCTTGTTTAGTGCAACTCCCACCAAAAATGCTATAAAAAGTGATCAAAGCATCATATTTATCCGAAAATAAGAAAATACAACTGACCACACAAAAAATAATCACTTATACAGCTCCAACAATGGAAAAGTTAAAGGGGGTTAATATCATTATGTATAAAGCAATTTAAAGGGGAAACTTGTAAAGAGCAACCCTGTGTGTACAAAAAAAATCTAAATGTTCTGGAAAAAAGAAGGAAGTAGATATGTTAATTAACCCCTTTCTGACATGGGATGTACTATCCCGTCGAGGTGGGGTGGGCCCCTATGACCACGGACGGGATAGTACGTCCAGCGCGATCGGCGGCGCTCACGGGGGGAGCGCGGCCGATCGCGGCTGGGTGTCAGCTGTTTATCGCAGCTGACATCCGGCACTATGTGCCAGGAGCGGACACGCACATTAACCCCTGGCACACCGCGATCAAAGATGAACGCGATGTGCCGACGGTGCAGGGAAGCATCGCGCAGGGAGGGGGCTCCCTGCGGGCTTCCCTGAGCCCCCCGCAGCAGCGCGATGTGATCGCATTGCTGCGAGGGTCTTACCTCCCTCCCTGCCTGCTCCAGCCCCGGATCCAAGATGGCCGCGGATCCGGGTCCTGCAGGGAGGGAGGTGGCTTCACAGAGCCTGCTAAGAGCAGGCACTGTGAAGCCTGCAGTGCTGCATGTCAGATCGGTGATCTGACAGAGTGCTGTGCAAACTGTCAGATCACCGATCTGTGATGTCCCCCCCGGGACAAAGTAAAAAAGTAAAAAAAAATTTTTTTCCAAATGTGTAAAAAAAAAATTAAAAAAATATTCCTAAATAATGAAAAAAAAAATATTATTCCCATAAATACATTTCTTTATCTAAATAAATAAAAAAAAAACAATAAAAGTACATATATTTAGTATTGCCGCGTCCGTAACGGCCCGACCTATAAAACTGGCCCACTAGTTAACCCCTTCAGTAAACACCGTAAGAAAAAAAAAACGAGGCAAAAAACAACGCTTTATTATCATACCGCCAAACAAAAAGTGGAATAACACGCGATCAAAAAGACACATATAAATAACCATGGTACCGCTGAAAGCGTCATCTTATCCCGCAAAAAACGAGCTGCCATACAGCATCATCAGCAAAAAACTAAAAAAGTTATAGTCCTGAGAATAAAGCGATGCAAAAATAATTATTTTTTCTATAAAATAGTTTTTATCGTATAAAAGCGCCAAAACATAAAAAAATAATATAAATGAGGTGTCGCTGTAATCGTACTGACCTGAAGAATAAAACTGCTTTATCAATTTTACCAAACGCGGAACGGTATAAATGCCTCCCCCAAAAGAAATTCATGAATAGCTGGTTTTTGGTCATTCTGCCTCACAAAAATCGGAATAAAAAGCGATCAAAAAATGTCACGTGCCCGAAAATGTTACCAATAAAAACGTCAACTCGTCCCGCAAAAAACAAGACCTAACATGACTCTATGGACCAAAATATGGAAAAATTATAGCTCTCAAAATGTGGTAATGCAAAAAATATTTTTTGCAGTAAAAAGCGTCTTTCAGTGTGTGACGGCTGCCAATCATAAAAATCCGCTAAAAAAACCCACTATAAAAGTAAATCAAACCCCCCTTCATCACTCTCTTAGTTAGGGAAAAATTAAAAAAATGTATTTATTTCCATTTTCCCATTAGGGTTAGGGTTAGGGCTAGGGCTAGGGTTAGGGCTAGGGCTAGGGTTAGGGCAAGGGCTAGGGTTAGGGCTAGGGTTAGGGCTAGGGTTAGGGTTAGGGTTATGGTTAGGGCTAGGGTTAGGGTTAGGGCTAGGGTTAGGGCTAGGGTTAGGGCTAGGATTAGGGTAAGGGCTAGGGTTAGGGTTAGGGCTAGGGCTACAGTTTGGGTTGGGGCTAAAGTTACAGTTAGGGTTTAGATTACATTTACAGTTGGGAATAGGGTTGGGATTAGGGTTAGGGGTGTGTCAGGGTTAGAGGTGTGGTTAGGATTACCGTTGGAATTAGGGTTAGGGGTGTGTTTGGATTAGGGTTTCAGTTATAATTTGGGGGTTTCCACTGTTTAGGCACATCAGGGGCTCTCCAAACGCGACATGGCGTCCGATCTCAATTCCAGCCAATTCTGCGTTGAAAAAGTAAAACAGTGCTTCTTCCCTTCCGAGCTCTCCCGTGTGCCCAAACAGGGGTTTACCCAAACATATGGGGTTTCAGCGTACTCAGGACAAATAGGACAACAACTGTTGGGGTCCAATTTCTCCTGTCACCCTTGGGAAAATACAAAACTGGGGGCTAAAAAATAATTTTTGTGGAAAAAAAAAGGATTTTTTTATTTTTACGGCTCTGCATTATAAACTGTAGTGAAACACTTGGGGGTTCAAAGTTCTCACAACACATCTAGATAAGTTCCCTGTGGGGTCTAGTTTCCAATATGGGGTCACTTGTGGGGGGTTTCTACTGTTTAGATACATTAGGGGCTCTGCAAATGCAATGTGACACCTGCAGACCATTCCATCTAAGTCTGCATTCCAAATGGAGCTCCTTCCCTTCCGAGCCCTCCGATGCGCCCAAACAGTGGTTCCCCCCCACATATGGGGTATCAGCGCACTCAGTACAAATTGGACAACAAATTTTGGGGTCCAATTTCTCCTTTTACCCTCGGGAAAATACAAAACTGGGGGCTAAAAAATAATTTTTGAGGGAAAGATTTTTTTTTTAATTTTCACGGCTCTGCGTTACAAACTGTAGTGAAACACTTGGGGGTTCAAAGCTCTCACAACACATCTAGATGAGTTCCTTAGGGGGTCTATTTTCCAAAATGGTGTCACTTGTGGGGGGTTTCTACTGTTTAGGTACATTAGGGGCTCTGCAAATGCAATGTGACACCTGCAGACCATTCCATCTAAGTCTGCATTCCAAATGGAGCTCCTTCCCTTCCGAGCCCTCCGATGCGCCCAAACAGTGGTTCCCCCCCCACATATGGGGTATCAGCGCACTCAGGACAAATTGGACAACAAATTTTGGGGACCAATTTCTCCTGTTACCCTCGGGAAAATACAAAACTGGGGGCTAAAAAATAATTTTTGTGGGAAAAAATTTTTGTTTTATTTTTACAGCTCTCCATTATAAACTTCTGTGAAGCCCTTGGTGGGTCAAAGCGCTCACCACACATCTAGATAAGTTCCTTAGGGGGTCTACTTTCCAAAATGGTGTCACTTGTGAGGGGTTTCTACTATTTAGGTACATTAGGGGCTCTGCAAACGCAACATGGCGTCTCATCTCAATTCCTGTCAATTTTGCATTGAAAAGTCAAACGGCGCTCCTTCCTTTCCGAGCTCTCCCATCCGCCCAAGCAATGGTTTACCCCCACATATGGGCTATCAGCGTACTCAGGACAAATTGTACAACAACTTTTGGGGTCCAATTTCATCTCTTACCCTTGGGAAAATAAAAAATTGGGGGCGAAAAGATAATTTTTGCGAAAAAATATGATTTTATATTTTTACGGTTCTACATTATAAACTTCTGTGAAGCACTTGGTTGGTCAAAGTGCTCACCACACCTCTAGATAAGTTCCTTAGGGGGTCTACTTTCCAAAATGGTGTCACTTGTGGGGGGTTTCAATGTTTAGGCTTATCAGGGGCTCTCCAAACGAAACATGGCGTCCCATCTCAATTCCAGTCAATTTTGCATTGAAAAGTCAAATGGCGCTCCTTCGCTTCCGAGCTGTGCCATGCGCCCAAACAGTGGTTTACCCCCACATGTGGGGTATTGGCATACTCAGGACAAATTGTACAACAATGTTTGGGGTCCATTTTCTCCTGTTACCCTTGGTAAAATAAAACAAATTGGAGCTGAATTAAATTTTTTGTGAAAAAAAGTTAAATGTTCATTATTATTCAAAACATTCAAAAAATTCCTGTGAAGCACCAGAAGGGTTAATAAACTTCTTGAATGTGGTTTTGAGCACCTTGAGGGGTGTAGTTTTTAGAATGGTGTCACAATTGGGTATTTTCTATCATATAGACCCCTCAAAATGACTTCAAATGAGATGTGGTCCCTAAAAAAAAATGGTGTTGTAGAAATGAGAAATTGCTGGTCAATTTTTCACCCTTATAACTCCCTAAAAAAAAAAAAATTTGGTTCCAAAATTGTGCTGATGTAAAGTAGACATGTGGGAAATGTTACTTATTAAGTATTTTGTGTGACATATCTCTGTGATTTAATTGCATAAAAATTCAAAGTTGGAAAATTACGAAATTTTCATAATTTTCGCCAAATTTCCGTTTTTTTCACAAATAAACGCAGGTACTATCAAATAATTTTTACCATTGTCATGAAGTACAATATGTCACAAGAAAACAATGTCAGATTCACTGGGATCCGTTGAAGCGTTCCAGAGTTATAACCTCATAAAGGGACAGTGGTCAAAATTGTAAAAATTGGCCCGGTCATTAACGTGCAAACCACCCTTGGGGGTAAAGGGGTATTCTCAATTTAGGAAATTATGGAATTTTGCTATGCCTTCTCTTAATGATCGGGGGGTTTCACCCATTTAAGCAGTACTATTATTGCACATTAATTACACACCAGGAATACACAGAAAAAAAAACAAAGTAGTTTTTACCTAAATGATAGTTTTTATCTATTCTGTAGCACTAACGTGCACGAGACGGACTAAGAATACATGATAACATGTTCTGTAGTTTCATCCAGACTGACAGGAAGAACATCAGATACGGGGCATGGAAAATGTCCATCAATGACTTGCATTCTCATTGTGTTCTTGTATTCTATACTTCCGTTCGTAAATCTTCTCAACATAAAATGAATGCTTACTTGATTTTCCATTAACCTTTAATCCCCTGGCACTATTTAGACACCATCTGTGCTTGAAACTCTTCAATCCTTTATAATTTTTGCAGCCTTCTGTAGCCATATGGAAACAAGCTTAAAAATAAGCGTTTTTCATCGCTAGAATAATAAATTGAAACATAATGAACATTAGGCATATTGATCAATATATACAGGAATGGAAGAAGCAATATTTCTCCATGTTGTATAAAGCTCAACATGGGAGCCCTTCATACTTTTATGTCCTGCAATTATACTGGAAGGTATTATGTGGCCTTGGAATAAAATAACAATAGCACTAGACATTTGTATGTGAAGACTTCGGTTACTGTGCGGATCCTGGAAACCATAGATCAAAGAGTGGCACATGGGGTTGAGCGAAACCCGACCCGATCCTAGTGTGAGATCGGCCATTCGGTCGGCGATCTGCGCGCAAAAGTCACGTTTTGTATGACGCTTTCAGCGCCATTTTCAGCCAATGAAGGAGGACGCAGAGTGTGGGCAGCGTGATGACATAGGTCTCAGTCCCCACCATCTTAAAGAAGGGCATGACAGTGATTGGCTTGCTTTCTGCGGCGTCACAGGGGCTATAAAGGGGCTTGCACGCCGGCCGCCATCTTACTTCTGCCGATCGTAGCATAGGGAGAGGTTGCTGCCGCTTCATCAGAAGAAGGGATATAGTTAGGGAGGGAAGATTAACCCCCAAACTGCTTGTGCTGTAGAGATTTCCACTGTCCAACACCACCATTTTTTTTTGGCAGGGACAGTGGAGTTTATATTTTTCTGCATCAGCTCTGTAGCTTATTAGGCTGCCTTATAAGGCTCCTTGATAGCTGCATTGCTGTTTGCACGCTGCTGTGCAAACCAACTACTGTTTTAAAAGCAAAAATCCTGTTGCTCCTTTCTGCATAGTTATCTTGTTTATTTGTCCACACTTTTGTGTGCAGCAGTCCTTTTTATTGCTGCCATACTTGTCCTGAGATCATTGTAGGGAGATTGAAATTGTACTACAGTCCTTGTATTTTTTCATTCATCTTCCAGCCACTTTCTGCCACTTAGATTGCGTTGTTATATACACTGGGCCTGAGTTTTGGTTCAGTCTCCCCCTCAAAAAGTGAGATTCAAATGCTCACAAAGTGGATATACTGCAGTCCTGTTCGTTTGTCGTATGTCAGCCAGCCACTTTCTGCCACTTACATTGTGTTGTTATATACACTGGGCCTGAGTTTTGGTTCAGTCTCCCAAAAAAAAGGGAGTTTCTAATTCTCACAAAGAGGATATGCTTCAGTCCTGTTAGTTTGTCGTATATCAGCCAGCCACTTTCTGCCACTTACATTGTGTTGTTTTATGCACAGGGCCTGAGTTTTGGTTCAGTCTCCCAAAAAAGGGAGATTTAAATTCTCAACAAGTTTATATACACCTTCTACCTTGTTTTACGTTACCATATAACGGTTGTTATTTTGGTTAGATTTTCCAAAAAATGAGGAAGTCTGGTGGAAGAGCCCGTGGGCGGTGGTTGCCAGCTGGTACTGATGGTGGTGGTGGTGCATCTGGTGGTAGTGGCAAAAGCACAATAGCACTTAAGGCTGGAGGTGTTGAGCCAGCATCATCGTATGGCTACACAAGGCCTCGAAGGCTCCCTTATCTGGAGTAGGAAAACAGCTTTTAAAGCCGGAGCAGCAGGAAACAGTTTTGGCTTTCCTTGCTGACTCAGCCTCTAGCTCTTTCGCCTCCTATTATATGCATTACAGGAGCTTGCTTGCCCTGCTGCTAGTGTGCTATCAGAAAGAGTCTTCAGTGCTGCTGGTTCAATACTGACCGAAAAAAGGACACGTCTGGCTACCCAGAATGTTGATGATCTAACCTCTATTAAAATGAACCAATCATGGATTTCAAATTATTTTGCTCCACCTTCCCCTGCTGACATGTAGCTTGCCTGAAAAATGTCTTGCTTTTTTGACCTCCTCTTACTGACTTCTCCAATTCCTCCATTTGCAGCTGCTGAATGTCCATCATAGGCCATTTTTATACCTCCCTAAATGGGCTGACTCCCCCCACAGGGCCGTGGTCACCACCTGGCGCAAGCACCCGTGCGAGTGCCATTTGCCTGGACAGGTGGGTGTGCCCACTCTTCGGTGACGACACTGGCACAGGGTCCCTCATAATACAATGAAGTGTCTCTGATGGTGGTGGTACACAACCAACATCAGACACACCGTCGTAATATGAGGGGCCCTGTGCCAGTACCGCCGCCCACAAGAGAGTGTTCCCCCCAGCTTGGACAACCTGGCCAGAATTGGCAGAATATGCATTACAGAAGCTCACTTGCCCTGCTGCTAGTGTGCTATCAGAAAGAGACTTCAGTGCTGCTGGTTCAATACTGACCGAAAAAAGGACACGTCTGGCTACCCAGAATGTTGATGATCTAACCTCTATTAAAATGAACCAATCATGGATTTCAAATTATTTTGCTCCACCTTCCTCAGCTGACATGTAGCTTGCCTGAAAAATGTCTTGCTTTTTTGACCTCCTCTTACTGACTTCTCCAATTCCTCCATTTGCAGCTGCTGAATGTCCATCATAGGCCATTTTTATACCTCCCTAAATGGGCTGACTCCCCCCACAGGGCCGTGGTCACCACCTGGCGCAAGCACCCGTGCGAGTGCCATTTGCCTGGACAGGTGGGTGTGCCCACTCTTGGGTGACGACACTGGCACAGGGTCCCTCATAATACAATGAAGTGTCTCTGATGGTGGTGGTACACAACCAACATCAGACACACCGTCGTAATATGAGGGGCCCTGTGCCAGTACCGCCGTCCACAAGAGAGTGTTCCCCCCAGCTTGGACAACCTGGCCAGAATTGGCAGAATATGCATTACAGGAGCTCGCTTGCCCTGCTGCTAGTGTGCTATCAGAAAGAGTCTTCAGTGCTGCTGGTTCAATACTGACCGAAAAAAGGACACGTCGGGCTACCCAGAATGTTGATGATCTAACCTTCATTAAAATGAACCAATCATGGATTTCAAATTATTTTGCTCCACCTTCCCCTGCTGACACGTAGCTTGCCTGAAAAAAGTCTTGCCTTTGGCCTCCTCTTACTGACTTCTCCAATTCTTCCATTTGCAGCTGCTGAATGTCCACCATAGGCCATTTTTATACCTCCCTAAATGGGCTGACTCCCCCACAGGGCCGTGGTCACCACCTGGCGCAAGCACCCATGCGAATGCCGTTTGCCTGGACAGGTGGGTGTGCCCACTCTTGGGCAATGGCACTGGCACAGGGTCCCTCATAGTACAATGAAGTGTCTCTGACGGTGGTGGTGCACAACCAACGTCAGAAACACCGTCGTAATATGTGGGGCCCTGTGCCAGTACCGCCGTCCATGAGAGAGTGTCCCCCCAGCTCGAACAGTGCTCTACCACTTGCAATACTTACCTCTCCCTGCTCCACCACTGTGTAGTCTGTGCTGTTAAATCCTTCAATGGCACTACCAATACAAATTTGTTGAAATGATAGATGATAGTTAAAATATACAAGGGCCCTGGACTCCATTTAGACCAGTTAATACTTTACGCCTACTACCACTGTCTGCAGAGGAGCCCACCCCTGTACCTAGCTATCCCACCTGTTTAGTCTTGTTACCAATTTTGAACTGCATTTAGCCTACTTTATTATTTGGGCCTACTAACTGTGTCTGCCACTCATTACAGTTGTCCTCCACTGAACAAAGCAATGCCACCCGTTTAGGCCTGTTACCAATTTTGAACTGCATTTAGCCTACTTTAAGATTTGTGCCTACTAACTGTGTTTGCCACTCATTACAGTTGTCCTCCACTGAACAAAGCAATGCCGCCCGTTTAGTCTTGTTACCAATTTTGAACTGCATTTAACCTACTTTAGTATTTGGGCCTACTACTAACTGTGTCTGCCACTCATTACAGTCGTCCTTCACTGAACAAAGCAATGCCGCCCGTTTAGTCCTGTTAACAATTTTGAACTGTATTTAGCCTACTTTAGTGTTTGGGCCTACTAACTGTGTCTGCAACTCATTACAGTTGTCCTCCACTGAACAAAGCAATGCCGCCCATTTAGGCCTGTTAATTTTGAACTGCATTTAGCCTACTTTAATATTTGGGCCTAATAACTGTGTCTGCCACTCAATACAGTTATTCTCCACTGAACAAAGCAATGCCGCCCGTTTAGGCCTGTTAACAATTTTGAACTGCATTTAGCCTACTTTAATATTTGGGCCTACTAACTGTGTCTGCCACTCATTACAGTTGTCCTCCACTGAACAAAGCAATGCCGCCTGTTTAGTCCTGTTATCAATTTTGAACTGCATTTAGCCTACTTTAATATATGGGCCGACTAACTGTGTCTGCCACTCATTACAGTTGTCCTCCACTGAACAAAGCAATGCCGCCTGTTTAGTCCTGTTACCAATTTTGAACTGCATTTAGCCTACTTTAGTTATTTGGGCCTATATCTGTGTTTCCTCCTCATCCTACCCATTGTCCAGCCACTGCTAGATGAGTCTGCTGGTACATTGACCAAGACCACTACATTCCCCTTGCACTCTACACAGCCGGAATCTGACCCTGCTTAAAGTCAGGTTCCCCTTCCCGCATACTATACCACCTTACACGGGGACAAAGAGGAAGGTGCAGATGAAAGTGCCGGTTCCTTCATCAGGTGGGGGGACATACTCTGTTATGATACGGTGGTCTAGGAGCAACATGGAACGAGCTCTGAAGGACATGGTAACTATACTGACCGCAGTCCCTAAGCTCAACACAACACTAGAAGTAGCCGTGGAATGCTCCTAACTCTCCCTAGGCATCTCGTCACAGCATAAGAGCTAACTACTCCTAAAGAAAGAAGCAGGAAAACTATCTTGCCTCAGAGAAAATCCCCAAAGGATAGATTAGCCCCCCCACAAATAATGACTGTGAGTGGAGAGGGAAAAGACATACACAGAATGAAACCAGGATGAGCACAGGAGGCCAGTCTAGCTAAATAGATAGGACAGGATGGAATACTGTGCGGTCAGTATAAAACACTACAAAAATCCACGCAGAGTTTACAAAAAATCTCCACACCTGACTAAAGGTGTGGAGGGCAAATCTGCCTCCCAGAGCTTCCAGCAACACAGAATTAATTCACACTGATAAGCTGGACAAACATAGAAAGCACAGAATGGATAAGTCCACAATCTATGGACAGAAAAGAGCAAGCAAAAACTTAGCTTAGCTGAACTGGTCAGGATAACAGGGAACTCCAAAGAGATGTGAATCCAACCAGGAACCATATACAAGTGGCACTGGCTGAAGAAAGGGCCAGACCTAAATAGCCGTGCAGAAGAGAAGATAAGTGGAGGCAGCTGATGACAGCTAACTCCAAGGAGCAGCCATACCACTAGAAACCACAAGAGGGAGCCCAAGAGCAGAACTCACAAAAGTGCCACTTACAACCACCGGAGGGAGCCCAAGAGCGGAATTCACAACAATACTCCTTGGCAACTTCACTGGCACAGGGCCCCTCATAGTAAGCAAAAGTGTCTCTGCCAGTGGGAAGCGCCACCCGCCGTCAAACACACTGCCGTACTATGAGGGGCCCTTTGCCAGTGCCAACGTGTGGGCCCCCCTGTTTGCTCAGGATCACAGCACTTGCAAAGTTGAAATACTTACCTCTCCCTGCTCCACCGCCGTGACATATTCCGCGTTTCCTGGGCCCATGAAAATCTTGAGCCAGCCCTACCTCCCAAAAACTTTAGCCAAATGACCCCCAGTTTTCAATGCCTAACTATTATTATAAAGTAAATTAAAATTGACAAGCTTAAGTAATAAGGATTGTTGTTTTTGGCATTAAAATGGGCACTGTAGGTGTTTTCCTGGCCTCCACTCACTGCCGACTTTGATTCCCCATTGACTTGCATTGCGTTTCGTGTTTCAGTCGGCCCTCGACTTTTTGCAATAATCAGCCGATTATTGACAAACCCGACTCGATCCGAAAAAAGTAAAAGTCACTCGACTCTAGTTGTTACATTGCAATGTTTTTATCATTATTTTTATCTGATTAGTAGGATGTTTTATGATGTGGATGACGCTGATAGAGGGGTGATAACTTTGGGGCGGATATGTTTAAAAGGCCCCCCCTCTGTCAGTTGCCGCCTAGACCCGTAGAAGCGCGGCAGCACAAAACGGCAGTCGTCTTTTGGATCCACTGTTCTCCTTATATGTTCCTGCTATTTATATGATGCCAGAATAAAGACTGAAAAAGTTTGCGGAGGGTGAGTGCTCTTCTTCTTCTATACCAATATAACTATTTTGTAAAACAACTGCTATATAATATTGAAACTAATTTTTCTCAGAAACCTGATAATATTGTTTGGTTTTATTCGTGTTGGCAAAAACTATATGATGGAATCTCACTCTCTTCTCCCAACACCAGATTTGTGGAGGGTCTGCCGAATACATTTGTAGATGACGTATTATTCCTTCCGGAGAAGGTGAATTTGGCTGTTGTTGTCAATCTCAAGGAGAGTGCTAGTGAAAATTGCGAGATAGAAAAAGCCTTTACCAAGTATGTGCACCACAGAAATCTCAGCATTTTCTACCTGGTACAAAACATATTTTGTCAGGGTAAGAAAAGCCGCACGATAAATTTAAACACAAAGTACATGGTGCTTTTTAGTAACCTCAGAGATAAATTACAAATTTTAACTCTAGCTCGTCAGATGTATCCTGGAAAAACACATTTTTTCCTAGAAGCTTTTGAGGATGCCACGCGGGAGCCTTATGGGTATTTGCTGGTAGATTTGAGAGCTAATACCCCTGAGGATCTTCGCTTAAGGACCGGATTGTTTCCACCAGCGTTGCCTCCTGTCTATGTTCAAAAGAAAAACACTTCTAAAAAGTGAATTTTACCCGGTATCGGACATTCTACGCTGTGTGCGTCGTGATGTAAAGATGTCTGAGAGACTCCGGCGTAACTGGGCTCTCTTAAAAACCCTGGTGAAAGCAACACCCGCCGTCAGAAAGACTATTTTGCACAATGCAAGCAATGATTTAATTACAGCCAAAGGCGAGATTGCTTTAAACATCTTAAAGGGCAGAATTCTGCTGAAAAACCGTTAAAAAGGCATATTAAAGAAGTGGTGTAAAGCTTTAAGAACCCTGAGTGACAGATCTCAACCCATAAAGAAAAAGAAGCATCTACTAAAGCAGGCCGGCGGGTTTATCGGCCCATTTTTAGCTTTTGCAATTCCAATAATAACAAGTCTGCTCGCTGGAAAATAATGGAGCATGCAGAGAAAATGTATCTAGTCCCCAAACAGGAGCTAGACAAACTAAGACACAGTACTACAGATAACATGCGTGAAAGTGTTATTTGTCACCTTGATGGTGAAATTAGCGCCATTTTATAACGTCGTGACATTCCCGATGATGTGAAAGTTAAAATGTATAGCTCCGTGCTACAGCGCTACTTGGTACATACACGGCACAGCTCAAAAGAAGTAACGGCTTTAAATCTCGTTAGCACTCCTGATCCTGATCAGCAACAATTGTCAAATACCGACTCTGATAAAAATCAAGAGGTCGCTGAAATTGTCAGTCATATAAACCAAAGATATAAAAAGAATGCTGAATGTTTACTAAACAGGTTACTGCAGAATAAAAATGTTACAGCCTGGAATAATAAAGCTGAATTTATTTTCTAAGGATCCATAATACCAGGGTCTAACTTACTGGATTTGGTACGTAGTACAACACAGAGTCATGCTCTGACCAGCAGAAATTTACCTCTGGGCTGGGATTCATTTATGCAGGCTATGGCCGAGCTAAATATACCGTCTACAGTTGTGGGTAATCCCACTACTAGGCAGCCTTTAGATGAATTAAAAATTTCCAGCAGTGAGGCACGCGCTTTATCTACACCACAGAAGCTATCCCCGCCGCCCCGTACAATTCAATCTTTACATTCCCCGGCATTAGGCACCACACGCGGAACTCTGCTAGCTAAAAAAGGTCTCTACAGATACTAGAATCCATGTGGCTCACTATGTAAAGAATGTACTGGATAAATGCTGTACTTGGCTTGTAATGCTATATTATTTATTTTGTAAGAAGTGTACTGATGTATGTTAATTGTACTTGTGATACTACACTGCGTTCCAAATTATTATGCAGATTGGATTTAAGTGTCATAAAGATTTCATTGTTTTGTTTTTCAAATAAACTCATGGATGGCATTGTGTCTCAGGGCTCAATGGATCACTGAAATTAATCTTTAACCCCTTTACCCCCAAGGGTGGTTTGCACGTTAATGACCGGGCCAATTTTTACAATTCTGACCACTGTCCCTTTATGAGGTTATAACTCTGGAACGCTTCAATGGATCCTGGTGATTCTGACATTGTTTTCTCGTGACATATTGTACTTCATGAAAATGGTAAAAATTCTTTGATAGTACCTGCGTTTATTTGTGAAAAAAATGGAAATTTGGCGAAAATTATGAAAATTTCGTAATTTTCCAACTTTGAATTTTTATGCAATTAAATCACAGAGATATGTCACACAAAATACTTAATAAGTAACATTTCCCACATGTCTACTTTACATCAGCACAATTTTGGAACCAAAATTTTTTTTGTTAGGGAGTTATAAGGGTTAACAGTTGACCAGCAATTTCTCATTTCTACAACACCATTTTATTTTAGGGACCACATCTCATTTGAAGTCATTTTGAGGGGTCTATATGATAGAAAATACCCAAGTGTGACACCATTCTAAAAACTACACCCCTCAAGGTGCTCAAAACCATATTCAAGAAGTTTATTAACCCTTCTGGTGCTTCACAGGAATTTTTTGAATGTTTAAATAAAAATGAACATTTAACTTTTTTTCACAAAAAATGTAATTCAGCTCCAATTTGTTTTATTTTACCAAGGGTAACAGGAGAAAATGGACCCCAAACATTGTTGTACAATTTGTCCTGAGTATGCCAATACCCCACATGTGGGGGTAAACCACTGTTTGGGCGCATGGCAGAGCTCGGAAGCGAAGGAGTGCCATTTGACTTTTCAATGCAAAATTGACTGGAATTGAGATGGGACGCCATGTTTCGTTTGGAGAGCCCCTGATGTGGCTAAACATTGAAACCCCCCACAAGTGACACCATTTTGGAAAGTAGACCCCCTAAGGAACTTATCTAGAGGTGTGGTGAGCACTTTGACCCACCAAGTGCTTCACAGAAGTTTATAATGTAGAACCGTAAAAATAAAAAATCATATTTTTTCACAAAAATTATCTTTTCGCCCCCAATTTTTTATTTTCCCAAGGGTAAGAGAAGAAATTGGACCCCAAAAGTTGTTGTACAATTTGTCCTGAGTACGCCGATACCCCATATGTGGGGGTAAACCACTGTTTGGGCGGATGGGAGAGCTCGGAAGGGAAGGAGCGCCGTTTGACTTTTCAAAGCAAAATTGACAGGAATTGAGATAGAACGCCATGTTGCGTTTGAAGAGCCACTGATGTGCCTAAACATTGAAACCCCCCACAAATGACACCATTTTGGAAAGTAGACCCCCTAAGGAACTTATCTAGAGGTGTGGTGAGCACTTTGACCCACCAAGTGCTTCACAGAAGTTTATAATGCAGAGCCGTAAAAATAAAACAAAATTTTTTTCCCACAAAAATTATTTTTTTAGCCCCCAGTTTTGTATTTTCCTGAGGGTAACAGGAGAAATTGGACCCCAAAATTTGTTGCCCAATTTGTCCTGAGTGCGATAATACACCAAATGTGGGGGGAACCACTGTTTGGGCACATGGGAGGGCTCAGAAGGGAAGGAGTGCCATTTGAATGCAGACTTAGATGGAATGGTCTGCAGGTGTCACATTGCGTTTGCAGAGCCCCTAATGTACCTAAACAGTAGAAACCCCCCACAAGTGACACCATTTTGGAAAGTAGACCCCCTTAGGAACTTATCTAGATGTGTGCTGAGCGCTTTGACCCACCAAGGGCTTCACAGAAGTTTATAATGGAGAGCCGTAAAAATAAAACAAAATTTTTTTCCCACAAAAATTATTTTTTAGCCCCCAGTTTTGTATTTTCCCGAGGGTAACAGGAGAAATTCGACCCCACAATTTGTTGTCCAATTTGTCCTGAGTGCGCTGATACCCTATATGTGGGGGGGAACCACTGTTTGGGCGCATGGGAGGGCTCGGAAGGGAAGGAGCTCCATTTGGAATGAGGACTTAGATGGAATGGTGTGCAGGTGTCACATTGCATTTGCAGAGCCCCTAATGTACCTAAACAGTAGAAACCTCCCACAAGTGACACCATTTTGGAAACTAGACCCCCTAAGGAACTCATCTAGATGTGTTGTGATAGCTTTGAACCCCCAAGTGTTTCACTACAGTTTGTAACGCAGAGCCGTGATAATTAAAAAAAAAAATCTTTCCCCCCAAAATTATTTTTTAGCCCCCAGTTTTGTATTTTCCCAAGGGTAAGAGGAGAAATTCGACCCCAAACGTTGTTGTCCAATTTGTACTGAGTACGCTGATACCCCGTATGTTGGGGGAAACCACCGTTTGAGCGCATGGCAGAGCTCGGAAGGGAAGGAGCGCCATTTGGAATGCAGACATAGATGGAATGGTCTGCAGACGTCACATTGCGTTTGCAGAACCCCTAATGTACCTAAACAGTAGAAACCCCCCACAAGTGACCCCAT